>NC_086002.1:9087500-9687500 GCF_030014385.1 Trichomycterus rosablanca | reverse complement strand
CAGCCTTTCTTGATTTAGGAACATGACTGACAGGATGTACACCCACTACTTTATGAAAGTATTTCCTGGGTTAAGCACTAAGCACTTGCAGTGCTTCAGAGATCATCGTTCCAATTCCTTTTAATTTATCACTCGAGATGCTCAGCTGGTCTGGAGTCCAGTGGTGCTACACCACTCTAGACTGAGCATGGCTCACAAACAGATCTTGTGCTAATAATAATAATAATAATAATAATAAGTTTATCTATATAGCATCTTTCATACAGCGGCAGTTCAAAGTGTTTTAATGGACAGAAAATGGCACAAATGCAACAATTCAAATAAAAGAAAAAAGGACAAAAATAATAAAAAGAAATGTTTGATTAAATATAAATGAATTAATGAATGCAATAGACTATAAATTCGCTTGTCCTTAATGCACAGGATTTCAAGCTTGCTTTGATGATGTTGCTTCCAAAAGCAGCTTAAAATTTGATATCAAATCTTGAAACCAAGGAAAGAAAAATGTCATATATAAAGGTTCTTCAAAAAGTTTCCACACCTTTTTAAACTCTATTTATTAAGAATTTTAAAAACAAATTACATCACTTCTCTACACAGTTACCTTTTGATGCATTTTTCCAGCATCGTACCAACTTTTTAATGCCATTAGCAAAAAATGTTTTTGGTTGAGCGTGTAGCCACTGATGCACCGCTGCTTTCACATCATCATCACATGAAAATCTTCTTCTCCTTAAAGCTTCTTTAAGAGGTCCAAAAAGATTGAAATTAGATGGAGCTAAATACGGACTATAAGCTCTCTCTCAGTCACTCAGACACGATCAATTACTTCTCCTCCCACCCTCACCATTTCCAACGAAAATATAAAAGTGAGGACTTTCTGAAGATCCTGCGTACATAGTAACATTTGGGGAGACACACTGAACACCTTCGGGATAAATAAGAATGTCAGTTACATACCAGGTTTTCTTATCCAAATTCCCACATACACACTAGAAAATATGGAAATCCTTTCTTTTATTCCAGAAGAAAGGAGAAAGTTACACAACATTCTATATAAACTCTATATTACTGTCAATGGTTTGGAATGGGATGTCCAAATGGCTCATGATCAGGTGTCCACATACTTTAGGCCATACAGTTAAGTATGGCTAAACTTTTTTTTCCTAAAGCTGGCATTTCACACCTCTGCTGATTGATTCGTGATTCATGCAAAACTTGGCACACTGAGGTTTATTTAGAATAGCACAGATGTGATCATGTGCTCATTAAACGAAAAACAAGACAAGCAGCTTTCTGTCCTGTGTTCATTAACTCAGACGCTTGTGTTTGATAATGATTTAGTGATGACTCTTTTCATGATCTTATTGCTCTTTACTTAAACATTATTCTATGTCTGTATGAAATCAAACCAGAACTACTGAAAAAAAACACACACAAAACAAACAGTACCTTGGCAATGGTCCATGATGCTGATTGTATCTCATGAGTAAATACAACAGGGAAAGTTAACACACCCCTGCCATCTTCTGTGTGGAGGCATTTCATGACTGTCATTCTGCTCCACTTAGTACAAGCTATTTCATACAGTGGCAGTAATCCTACACATGACTAATACATCACTGTATCTCACTACAGAGATACAAACTCTATTCATTTCCTCCCAATTTAGTCATGTCCAATTACCTGACTGCTGCTACCTCCACTCCTGACCAAGTAGAGCCATGATTAACACACACACACCCCCTCCGACGCGTGTGCAGTAGCCTACCACTTCTTTTCACCTGCTCGAGACAAGTTCATATGGGGCTCAGTCTACGCACGGAGAGTCACGCACTGATCTCCATTATCCCTCACCACTGATGCAGCCAGCAGATGTGGTAATTGCATCAGTTATAAGGAATCCCCTTGGGCATCCTACCCTGACAGACAAGCCAGTCATTGTCCATACAGGCGCCCAGTCTGCGGATAGCAGAGCTGAGATTCGAACTCACAGGTTCGTGTCACCTTTATACATTTTTAATAAACATTTCAATAGCCAAAGGCTGAGCCATTTGATATCTATTCACATTTTCTGATTAAACAGTCAGATGACAGATGAGTTTTGGTTTTGCATATGTCATAAAATCACAATTTGTATGATTGCATAGTGCCATCTGAGAAGGTTGGTAAAGTTTGGTTGCAAGGCCCCTTAGTTCCATCAAAGGACAATTCTAATACTACAGTATAAAATGACATTCTACAGAACTGACCAACCTGCACAAAGTCATGGGGAGTGGCGTTGAGTTTAAAAGGTATTTTTGTTTTTGACACTTATACACTGGAAATAACTTAAATATAATATAAAAAACACTGAAATACAATTAAAACAGTTATAAATCAATAAAAAATACAATAAAACCTGCGCTTAACCTTTACTTCTTTATTGTTTCCTTAAGCTTCTTAATCGTGGAGATGCTTGATCTTGGAATACCGTATTCCGTTCAGTAAAGCTTAACGTAATTTATTGTACTAAAAATAATGAGTGAGGAATTTCATTAGTGAAGAAAATATATGAGCAGTAATGATTAAAACGATTTAGTGTTCCTGTGTCATTCTTTTAATGCATTAAGTCACATAAAGCTTTTTTTTTTTAATGATAAGCATTTTTGACTCTCACAATTTCTTAGAACCCCGAGCTGTATAACACAAGTTTAAAAGTGAAACAGGAGAAAAATCCAGCTGAGCACAGATACATGTGGAGCTTTCAGAGTTGATTTAATGGTTATTCCACACAAATGCAGATTCGTCTCATATTCGCACTTTGATGACCGCACCACTCAAGCCGAGCACTGAACAAAGTGGCAGTCGCACACACGTCGAGTTTAAGGGTAGAAATTTCTCAACAAAGGGCATTGAGATGTCGAGATGCCTATCCTAGCTTTTCAATGTGCGCAAGGCACACAGTAACACACTGGACAGGGTGCCAGTCCATCGCAAGGCAGAAACACATACACACACACATACACACACCCATTCACCTATAGGGCAATTCATTGTCTCCAATTAACCTGACTGCACGTTTTTGGACTGTGGGAGGAAACCGGAGCTCCCGGAGGAAACCCACGCAGACACGGGGAGAACATGCAAACTCTGCACAGAATGGACCTGGACTGCCCCGCCTGGGGATCGAACTCAGGACCTTCTTGCTGTGAGGCGACAGTGCTACCCACTGAGCCACCGTGCCACCCATAAAGGCTGTTATAGAAGCAAAATTGGAGCAAACCATATTTCTGTCGTCCGACAAGAACATACTGATAAAATGTTAGAGCGTTAGAGCCTCATACTTTGTAGCATACATGTAGTGTATTTTTTCAAGTCGACCTTAAATGACTATGAGTCAGAGTATGGGAAAGAGTATGGGAAACAATCTGCACGAAAGCTAAAGGTTAAAGCCACAATGAATTAACATTTAAAACTAAAAAAACATCATAGGTATGTTTGGCGTGGCATTAGTGTCACAATGCTAATAAGAGTTAAAAGTAAAAGCATGTGAGTGATGACAATCACAATTTAGTTTAGCTTTCACATGAAGCAATTAGAATTGGGTAGGTGCCACTCCACCTTTGCCTAAGGGTGATTCATTGTAGTCTGTCAGAGATGGATGTTGCTACTCCTGCTGAATTGGGGTCACTGACAGTATAGTGATAATTATTTTTTAAACCTAGTACACTTAAATAATTAATAGTAAGTAGTATGTAATGGAAACATGAGCTGTACAATTATCGTTCCTTGTATAAATGGTGTAGGCTTGTTTGGCAAATGCTAACTGTTAAAAAAAGAGACAGCATGATCAGTATGCGCCGATGGAAGTAATTGGGAAATTGGAAAACATCTGTATCTTTGTAGATCATCCCACACAGCTCAGCGCGAGTGCGTGTGCGAATATGAGGCAGAGGCGGGAGGTCACAAGGTCGATGGAATAATGCTGTTGGTGTGTTTTTGTAATCCTATTGTGTCCCAAGTCTCCGAAGAATAATTAGAAAAGGGAGTTATGGATGTTGCGTTCCATCAACACGGTGCAGAAAGTCAAAAATGAAAGCTTCACAGCTGTGAGGGGGGGAAACAAAAGAAAGAGAAAGGAGATTCAGTATCAAGGATTTGATCCATCATTCGGACCACCTCGGTGTATGTATAATAAGCATGTGGGCTTATGTGTGAGTACGTTCACGAGCGTATCATGTGCAATCGTGTGTACGTTCAGAGCGATGGTTTGCAAGAGCATGGGAAAATCTAAGCAGTCCGCTTGCATTAAGATTCCTTGAGGGCAGCCGTGAGGAGGAACGTGTTCCGGTGCGGTTGTCCGCCCGCGCACATGTATGCAAACCATAAACTAACAATAAAAAAAGTCTCAGGACTCGAACAGGCTATTGCAAATCTTCTCACCTCCCACACACGTCCTAATCCACACAATGTCCCAGCACAACCGGGCTAGATCAGGAATGATGCGTGTGTGTATGTGTTCTATATTAGACACAGACATGAGGAGATGATTTCTAGCCTTGCAGCACATGCACCTTCTAACCTGGCTGGTTTAACGTTACATGCTGCCTATTTGCCCCCTGTGGCATAGAGGAAGGAATTCAATTAGAAAGCACTCTTACACACACGCAGCCAGCCTGTCATCTGCCAGCTTCATGCCGTATTGCTTATGCCTCTGATCTAAATACTGCACCACACCACAACACAGTAAAGACACCATATAGCCAGGAATTCATTTATAATCATTGTACAGAAATCCAGCAGTGTTTAAATTAATCATTCAGTCAAAATCTTAGTGTATAAATGTATACGTAAAGGGAACTAGATTATTGAGACAGCTTCTCACCATTTAAGAGCGATTTGGTCCTCTTACACCAATAATGCCTCATTTGATGATACCCTACATATACAATGGCAAAGGGGTTAAAATGTACATACACCTCTAAGAGACGATATGTCATAGCAGTCCTGTGATGCAACTGTTCTACCTGCTCGGGGGGTAGCATTTTCGCCTCACACCAAGAGGGTCCTGGGTTCAATTCCCAGATTCCTCCGGGTGCTCCGGTTTCCTCCCACAGTCCAAAGATATGCAGTCAGGTCAATTGGAGCTACTGTATCTGCCCTGTCCAGGGTGTTTCCTACCTCTCGCCCAGTAGATTGGACCCACTGTGACACTAGATAGAATTAAGCGGAGGTAAAAAGTGTACAGTGTATCACAAAAGTGAGTACACCCCTCACATTTCTGCAAATATTTCATTATATCTTTTCATGGGACAACACTATAGACATGAAACTTGGATATAACTTAGAGTAGTCAGTGTACAGCTTGTATAGCAGTGTAGATTTACTGTCTTCTGAAAATAACTCAACACACAGCCATTAATGTCTAAATAGCTGGCAACATAAGTGAGTACACCCCACAGTGAACATGTCCAAATTGTGCCCAAATGTGTCGTTGTCCCTCCCTGGTGTCATGTGTCAAGGTCCCAGGTGTAAATGGGGAGCAGGGCTGTTAAATTTGGTGTTTTGGGTACAATTCTCTCATACTGGCCACTGGATATTCAACATGGCACCTCATGGCAAAGAACTCTCTGAGGATGTGAGAAATAGAATTGTTGCTCTCCACAAAGATGGCCTGGGCTATAAGAAGATTACTAACACCCTGAAACTGAGCTACAGCATGGTGGCCAAGGTCATACAGCGGTTTTCCAGGACAGGTTCCACTCGGAACAGGCTTCGCCAGGGTCGACCAAAGAAGTTGAGTCCACGTGTTCGGCGTCATATCCAGAGGTTGGCTTTAAAAAATAGACACATGAGTGCTGCCAGCATTGCTGCAGAGGTTGAAGACGTGGGAGGTCAGCCTGTCAGTGCTCAGACCATACGCCGCACACTGCATCAACTCGGTCTGCATGGTCGTCATCCCAGAAGAAAGCTGACACACAAGAAAGCCCGCAAACAGTTTGCTGAAGACAAGCAGTCCAAGAACATGGATTACTGGAATGCCCTGTGGTCTGACGAGACCAAGATAAACTTGTTTGGCTCAGATGGTGTCCAGCATGTGTGGTGGCGCCCTGGTGAGAAGTACCAAGACAACTGTATCTTGCCTACAGTCAAGCATGGTGGTGGTAGCATCATGGTCTTGGGCTGCATGAGTGTTGCTGGCACTGGGGAGCTGCAGTTCATTGAGGGAAACATGAATTCCAACATGTACTGTGACATTCTGAAACAGAGCATGATCCCCTCCCTTCGAAAACTGGGCTTCATGGCAGTTTTCCAACAGGATAACGACCCCAAACACAACCTCCAAGATGACAACTGCCTTGCTGAGGAAGCTGAAGGTAAAGGTGATGGACTAAACCCAATTGAGCACCTGTGGCGCATCCTCAAGTGGAAGGTGGAGGAGTTCAATGTGTCTAACATCCACCAGCTCCGTGATGTCATCATGGAGGAGTGGAAGAGGATTCCAGTAGCAACCTGTGCAGCTCTGGTGAATTCCATGCCCAGGAGGGTTAAGGCAGTGCTGGATAATAATGGTGGTCACACAAAATATTGACACTTTGGGTACAATTTGGACATGTTCACTGTGGGGTGTACTCACTTATGTTGCAGCTATTTAGACATTAATGGCTGTGTGTTGAGTTATTTTTAGAAGACAGTAAATCTACACTGCTATACAAGCTGTACACTGACTACTCTAAGTTATATCCAAGTTTTATTTCTATAGTGTTGTCCCATGAAAAGATATAATAAAATATTTGCAGAAATGTGAGGGGTGTACTCACTTTTGTGATACACTGTATGTATATACAGTATATATATATATATATATACAGGGGTTGGACAAAATAACTGAAACACCTGTCATTTTAGTGTGGGAGGTTTCATGGCTAAATTGGACCAGTCTGGTGGCCAATCTTCATTAATTGCACATTGCACCAGTAAGAGCAGAGTGTGAAGGTTCAATTAGCAGGGTAAGAGCACAGTTTTGCTCAAAATATTGCAATGCACACAACATTATGGGTGACATACCAGAGTTCAAAAGAGGACAAATTGTTGGTGCACGTCTTGCTGGCGCATCTGTGACCAAGACAGAAAGTCTTTGTGATGTATCAAGAGCCACGGTATCCAGGGTAATGTCAGCATACCACCAAGAAGGACAAACCACATCCAACAGGATTAACTGTGGACGCAAGAGGAAGCTGTCTGAAAGGGATGTTCGGGTGCTAACCCGGATTGTATCCAAAAAACATAAAACCACGGCTGCCCAAATCACGGCAGAATTAAATGTGCACCTCAACTCTCCTGTTTCCACCAGAACTGTCCGTCGGGAGCTCCACAGGGTCAATATACACGGCCGGGCTGCTACAGCCAAACCTTTGGTCACTCGTGCCAATGCCAAACGTCGGTTTCAATGGTGCAAGGAGCGCAAATCTTGGGCTGTGGACAATGTGAAACATGTATTGTTCTCTGATGAGTCCACCTTTACTGTTTTCCCCACATCCGGGAGAGTTACGGTGTGGAGAAGCCCCAAAGAAGCGTACCACCCAGACTGTTGCATACCCAGAGTGAAGCATGGGGGTGGATCAGTGATGGTTTGGGCTGCCATATCATGGCATTCCCTTGGCCCAATACTTGTGCTAGATGGGCGCGTCACTGCCAAGGACTACCGAACCATTCTGGAGGACCATGTGCATCCAATGGCGGTGCCGTGTATCAGGATGACAATGCACCAATACACACAGCAAGACTGGTGAAAGATTGGTTTGATGAACATGAAAGTGAAGTTGAACATCTCCCATGGCCTGCACAGTCACCAGATCTAAATATTATTGAGCCACTTTGGGGTGTTTTGGAGAAGCGAGTCAGGAAACGTTTTCCTCCACCAGCATCACGTAGTGACCTGGCCACTATCCTGCAAGAAGAATGGCTTAAAATCCCTCTGACCACTGTGCAGGACTTGTATATGTCATTTCCAAGACGAATTGACGCTGTATTGGCCGCAAAAGAAGGCCCTACACCATACTAATAAATTATTGTGGTCTAAAACCAGGTGTTTCAGTTATTTTGTCCAACCCCTGTATATATATATATATATATATATATATATATATATATATATATATATATACTGTATATATTAGATACTGGTTTGTTTGCCAAGATCCATAGCAATCTGTTCAAATGGAATTTCGATTAAAGGGGGTGCACTGGTGCATACATGCCATTTAAAAGGAGCAGGTGGCAACTGTGCGCATGTCGAAGGGGGCATGTGGTAGTCTGCTGGTGCGATTAAAATTGGAGAACTGGATATGACTAAAAACTAAACTGAAAAGGGGAAAATGTAAAAAGTTCAAATGTAAAGTGTTATACTGTATTTTGCATTGTTACTAGTTTTAAATGCCCCCCTGTTCCAGGTGTCTTTGAACATTTTGCAGAAGAAAATTTTAGATGAACATATTTAAAAAATAAAGATAATACTTTACTATTTATTTCTTTGTTTAGATTTTAAGGTCATGTTTTACACTTTGGTTACATTCATTTACGGGCAAAGTTGTATCTCCAATTGCCCTAACTTACACGTCTTCAAACTGTGGTTGGAAACCCATGCAGACAAAGGAAGAACATGCAAACTCCACACAGAAAGGACCCGGACGACTTCATCTGGGAATAGAACCCGGGACCTTCCTTCTGTGCCGCCCTCCAATAAAGATAATAAGATGAACACAAAACATCTTGCTATCATACTGCATTAAATACAGGTAAATCTAACTAAAATTCACGAATTACTACTTCACTTTTTTATGTGTGTCTTACATAATGTCTAAATTTTTTTGAAAGAAAAAAAATTGTTCATTTGGATTTATGTATTTAAGATACATGCTCGACACTTGTGTTTGGTGTTCAAATAGTGAAAATGCTAGAAAAACTGGCTTGTAAGCTTAAAAAGCACCAGTTGCATTAGATGCAGCTAAATGAAATTTATAATAAATATAATACATTTTAAAAATATTTTTTCAGACATATTTTCACCATTCCAGAAAGATACAATATGATACAGTCCAAAAAATTTTGGATTAGTTGTTCTATAATGCTTTTATTCTCACAAGCTGCTTTTAATAGAAATATCAAAACAAAACCCATACATTTTAAAGCAATGAGTGCATAACAAAAAGTGCATATCCGTTGCTGTAGTGTAATCCCAGAACGTTTGGCAGGTGGGCAGATACTAAAACACTTCAGTTCTCAAAGATAAACTTCTGATCCATACGAACTATCTGCTTTAGTATTAATGATGCATTTTAAATGTGGTTTGGGATGCAGCCAATTGCCATTCAGCACGCAGATGAATATCATCATTTGATAGCACTCAGCCAGGACTGACAACCCATCTAATTTAGTTTTTACATTTGTGAGAGGCTGTCATTGTTTACAGCGTCTCCTTTCTTCAATCTGACTCTCACACACCCACTAACATCCATTTATTTATTTGTTTAATCGTCAGTAGTAAACACGTTATCCTGGTCAGGGTTGCAGTGACATGATTAACATTTTTGTTGGAAATAGAGGGCTATTGTATAGGAAAATGGCATGCAGATGTAATGGTATGGGTGCTGCACAACTCTCACTAAAGTCCCAGGTTCAAACCTCATCTCTAATCACTGTTCGTGAAACAATAAGCATTAACATTGGTAGCCTGGAAGCGGGTTCATGTGGGTTTCCTGGAGGTACTCTCAAAAACATACCAAGAGGTGGTGTGACTGCTTCAAATGTCAAATGTACCTGGTGGGCGAGTAAATGCCCTTTGATTGCTAGACTTCCTATCCAGAGTAAGTTAAGTCCAGTGTTTCAGGAAGGCTGATCATTGGATTGACAGTTATTGAAAGAAACATTACTAAAACATACAAAACTAATGGTTGATCGGAATGGTATAAAGTTGCCTCAAATGGACTCAGGAGTAGTAAAAACTTTCTCTGAGGTGAAAAATCATGCTTTACTTGACAATCTGATACAGTAGTATGGTAGAGGACAGCAATTAGACTGTACATGTTTTTATGAGTTAACAAGACCTCTTGGTTCCAGTGAAAAGAACTCGGAGCTGAACTCTTAATGCTGCAGCATACAGTGACATTCTAGAGCACGGGTTGTCAAACTTCTTAAGTCAAGAAAAAATATGGTGCCCAGGTGGTGCAGCTGGATATTCCACTAGCACACCAGCGCTGAGATTCTGAACTTCTCAGTTCAAAACTCGGCGTTGCCACCGGTCGGCTGGGCGCCATCTAGCAAGCATAATTGGCATTGCCTGCAGCAGACATGTTTCTGCTAGGGCGGGATGACCGGATTATGTGGGTGAGGTCTTCAAATGCTGTGTAAGGACCCTGATTAGCAGATAGAGAGGCACCTGTGCAGAGTGCATAGGTGAAAAAGGGTTCCGCTAGGGGCTGTGCGCGGTTCGGAGGAGGCTTGAGCAGCAATATACCCACCTCGGCTGCAATCAGGGATCCCCCAGCAACGGAAGACAAATTGACTACGCTAAATTGGGAGAAAAATGCATAAATAAAATAGAAAAAAAACATTAAAAACAATTATTTTTAATAAAAATTGTTTCTTTTTTATTAATAAGAACCCCTCGTGAATCTGGCTTGTAACCCATTTAGTCATTAGTAGGTGGAAGCTCCTCAACTTTTAACACAGTTTTAATCTACTTTACATCAATGACGATGTATTTTATTTAAAGCGTTGTGAAATTTGTGCAATTGTGCAATAATTTGCGTTGTGCAATAATGTTGAATTCCTTTGATTCAAGTGAATAGTTGAATACAAAAATAAGTACACCATTTATAGCTTTGAAAACATTGGATTCACCCATCGATTCATCATGTGGTGGGAAGGGAGACTCCCAAAACATACATCACATCTCCAGCCGATCCACATTCTGCAGGTATATGGAATGAAATGAATGGAAGCGAGGGTCAAACCCATGGCACCTGGACCTGGCTGCTACCCATAATGAGAACATACTGGACAAACTTTGAGCACATTAGCAAACATTTCTCTCACTATTGTTGAAATAATAACTGATAAACCTGGAGATGCACGTGGATTGTATCCGGTAGGGTCTTATCACCAACTGCCACAACCCTCAGGCCTTTACCCCAAACTAAACAATATCTAAATCACAGTCATAAATCATAAAGCTTAGCCGTGGGTGAGCAGGTTGGCTATTTACAGAGGGAGGAGGTCACAAACTATGAAATTTGCACTAATTAAATATTGGGCAAATGGTTTAGAAAGAGTAGGAGTTATTATATAGTTCCTTATATCTATTTTCAGAAAACTCTTTAACAGCTCTGGTGAACCGTGAGCCCTGGGCTGAAATTTGTATTTACAGAAACGCCGACTGATAACGTGGTAACTCATTAGTTTGAACTTTGAGCAAAGTGCTATTGAAATCAATAAAGAAGTGTGGTTTAATGGTTATTAATGGGTTATCATAGGGGCCAAGGGTAAAGAGACGCTAACCAACCTCAACAAACAAGACTAACATGGACTCTTAATGCGATTATCTTTAGTGTGTGCAACATTGTGCAAGAATGAATAGCGGTCACGTTGTGTCAGGAGTAATACACGTTTTCCACTCCTGAATTACCACTTTTTGATAAGATATTTTGGGAGGAAAATCTAATAAATGACCTGTTATCAAGGTGTGAAACACTACTGATTAGGATAGTGTGATACAGTACGTTGTTAGAATATTAAGCTCACGTTCATGTTTTTTTTTTTCTGGTTGAAAAAACTATGGCTATAGTAAATAGAAAAAAGCCAAACTATTTAACATGAAAAGGTAAGATTCAGAAATTATGTAGACTACTTGTGTAAAGGCTAGCAACAGTCTCATACAGCACATTAACATGTCAACTCAAGTCTGCTAAAATCAGGATTCAGCTTTTTGATTTGGGAATCAGCTTTAAAGAACTTTACAAAGATCAGTGTGGAAGAAGTTTTCTACAAATAACATGATGAACATCCACAACAGGTAAAATGGTTATAAGAAATAAAAAAAGAAAAATTTGCTCTAACATTCTTTAAAGATATATATATACAGTGTATCACAAAAGTGAGTACACCCCTCACATTTCTGCAGATATTTAAGTATATCTTTTCATGGGACAACACTGACAAAATGACACTTTCACACAATGAAAAGTAGTCTGTGTGCAGCTTATATAACAGTGTAAATTTATTCTTCCCTCAAAATAACTCAATATACAGCCATTAATGTCTAAACCACCGGCAACAAAAGTGAGTACACCCCTAAGAGACTACACCCCTAAATGTCCAAATTGAGCACTGCTTGTCATTTTCCCTCCAAAATGTCATGTGATTTGTTAGTGTTACTAGGTCTCAGGTGTGCATAGGGAGCAGGTGTGTTCAATTTAGTAGTACAGCTCTCACACTCTCTCATACTGGTCACTGAAAGTTCCAACATGGCACCTCATGGCAAAGAACTCTCTGAGGATCTTAAAAGACGAATTGTTGCGCTACATGAAGATGGCCAAGGCTACAAGAAGATTGCCAACACCCTGAAACTGAGCTGCAGCACAGTGGCCAAGATCATCCAGCGTTTTAAAAGAGCAGGGTCCACTCAGAACAGACCTCGCGTTGGTCGTCCAAAGAAGCTGAGTGCACGTGCTCAGCGTCACATCCAACTGCTGTCTTTGAAAGATAGGCGCAGGAGTGCGGTCAGCATTGCTGCAGAGATTGAAAAGGTGGGGGGTCAGCCTGTCAGTGCTCAGACCATACGCCGCACACTACATCAAATTGGTCTGCATGGCTGTCACCCCAGAAGGAAGCCTTTTCTGAAGTGTCTACACAAGAAAGCCCGCAAACAGTTTGCTGAAGACATGTCAACAAAGGACATGGATTACCGGAACCATGTCCTATGGTCTGATGAGACCAAGATTAATTTGTTTGGTTCAGATGGTCTCAAGCATGTGTGGCGGCAATCAGGTGAGGAGTACAAAGAAAAGTGTGTCATGCCTACAGTCAAGCATGGTGGTGGGAATGCCATGGTCTGGGGCTGCATGAGTGCAGCAGGTGTTGGGGAGTTACATTTCATTGAGGGACACATGAACTCCAATATGTACTGTGAAATACTGAAGCAGAGCATGATCCCCTCCCTCCGGAAACTGGGTCGCAGGGCAGTGTTCCAGCATGATAATGACCCCAAACACACCTCTAAGATGACCACTGCTTTATTGAAGAGGCTGAGGGTAAAGGTGATGGACTGGCCAAGCATGTCTCCAGACCTAAACCCAATAGAACATCTTTGGGGCATCCTCAAGCGGAAGGTGGAGGAGCGCAAAGTCTCGAATATCCGCCAGCTCCGTGATGTCGTCATGGAGGAGTGGAAAAGCATTCCAGTGGCAACCTGTGAAGCTCTGGTAAACTCCATGCCCAGGAGAGTTAAGGCAGTTCTGGAAAATAATGGTGGCCACACAAAATATTGACACTTCAGGAACTTTCACTAAGGGGTGTACTCACTTTTGTTGCCGGTGGTTTAGACATTAATGGCTGTATATTGAGTTATTTTGAGGGAAGAATAAATGTACACTGTTATATAAGCTGCACACAGACTACTTTTCATTGTGTGAAAGTGTCATTTTGTCAGTGTTGTCCCATGAAAAGATATACTTAAATATCTGCAGAAATGTGAGGGGTGTACTCACTTTTGTGATACACTGTATATATATATACAGTATATATATATATATATATACACTTACTGTCCATTTTAATAGCTCCACTTACCATATGTACCATATGTTTATGTAAATAATAAATGCTCGGAAACTACAAAAGTAAAGTATGGTGTTCCACAGGGGTCGGTACTGGGACCGCTATTATTTACACTCTATATGCTTCCACTAGGTGAAATTATTCATAAACATGGCATAAACTTTCACTGCAATGCAGATGACACACAGCTGTATATATCAGCCAAACCAAATGATACTGACACAATCAGTAAGATAGAAGATTGTGTAAACGACATAAAAAACTGGATGTCGTGTAATTTTCTTTTACTTAATTCAGATAAAACTGAGGTTTTACTTGTTGGCTCTAAAGCTGCAAGAGACAAGTTGTCTAACCTGGTGCTAAACTTAAACACGTTCTCTGTTACTCCCAGCCCAGATGTAAAAAACTTGGGTGTCACGATAGATTCAGATCTCTCATTTGATACACACGTTAATAATATTACTAGAGTTGCTTTCTATCATTTGCGTAACATTTCTAAAATAAGAAATATACTATCTGTTAATGACGCCGAAAAACTGATCCATGCGTTTATAACTTCTCGGTTAGATTATTGTAATGCTCTTCTAACTGGATGCTCTGGTAGATCCTTAAACAAACTCCAGTTAGTTCAAAATGCAGCAGCTCGAGTGCTAACTAGAACTAAAAAATTTGACCATATTACTCCTGTTCTATCGTCTCTACACTGGCTGCCAGTTACATTTCGCATTGATTACAAAATACTTTTACTAACTTATAAAGCGCTACATGGTCTGGCTCCACAGTATCTGAGTGAGTTTATTAATTACTACAACCCAGCACGTCCACTTCGTTCACAAGATGCAGGGTTACTTATAGTTCCTAGAATTAAAAAGATCACGGCTGGTGGAAGAGCGTTTTCTTACAAAGCTCCACAACTTTGGAATAATCTTCCTGCCTCTGTTCGGGATTCGGACACAGTCTCAATGTTTAAGTCTAGACTGAAAACATATTTATTTTCTCAGGCTTTTGATTAGTATAGACAAAGGCGCAGAGCTTGGGGGTTCTTGGTCATAGAAACTTGTGGTGATCAGGGATGTTGGGTTGCTGTCATCCTGCCTCTCTTGTCCGATCACTCAGGTTTGATGACGGTGGGGAGATGGGCGCTGATGTCCTGTGAAAGCCTTCATGACCTTGTTACCTGCTTGCTCTCCCTTTTAGTTATGCTGTAATAATTAGGGCTGCCGGAGTCTAAAACTCTCTGTAAAACTGTTTGTCAACTAGCATTGTACATTATTAACTACATTCTCTGTTGTTTTACCCCGAGGGCATTCTGATGGAAACCTGTTTACCCGCCGAGGTTAAGGATTAAAGTCGAGACTGCCGGGACAACGATGCTGCTCCTGTCAGATGTGACGGGTCTGGAGTAATTGCAACGACAAGAAATCACTACAGACTTTATTGAAGACTAGAGCGGATAACAACTCTATTATTATTTAATTGTTTATTTATCTATTTATTACCAGTTATGACTTTTAGATCATTTAATTCTGTGTTTGTATGATTTGTGTAAATCGTGTATTTATTTAAAGTATCCTCCAGGCCACCCAAGAAGGATGGGCCCTGCTGAGTCTGGTTCCTCTCAAGGTTTCTTCCTGTAATTTTCAGGGAGTTTTTCCTTGCCACAGTCGCCCTCGGCTTGCTCAACAGGGGTTTTTGTATCTGTTGGTCCTGGATTTTGTAAAGTTGCTTTGAGACAATGTATATTGTAAAAAGCGCTATATAAATAAAGTTGACTTGACTTGACTTGACCATATAGGAGCACTTTGTAGTTCTACAATTATTGACTGTAGTCCATCTGTTTCTCTAAATACTTTTTTAACCTGCTTTTACTCTGTTCTTTAATGGTCAAGACCACCACAGGACCACTACAGAGCAGGTATTATTTGGGTGTTGGATCATTCTCAGCACTGCCATGGTGGTGGTGTGTTAGTGTGTGTTGTGCTGGTATGAGTGGATAAGACACAGCAACACTGCTGGAGTTTTTAAACACCTCACTGTCACTGCTGGACTGAAAAAAGTCCACCAACCAAAAATATCCAGCCAACAGGGCCTCGTAGGCAGTGTCCTGTGATCACTGATGAAGGTCTAGAAGATGACCAACTCAAACAGCAGCAATAGATGAGCGATCGTCTCTGACATCTACAAGGTGGACCAACTAGGTAGGAGTGTCTAATAGAGTGGACAGTGAGTGGACATGGTATTTAAAAACTCCAGCAGCATTGCTGTGTCTGATCCACTCATATCAGCACAACACACACTAACACACCACCACCATGTCAGTGTCACTGCAGTGCTGAAAATGATCCTACCTACTTACTCTGTAGTGGTCCTGTGGGGGGTCCTGACCATTGAAGAACAGGGTGAAAGCAGGCTAAAAAGGTATGTAGAGAAACTGATGGACTACAGTCAGTAATTGTAGAACTTCAAAGTGCTTCTTTATGGTAAGTGGAGCTGATAAAATGGACAATGTGTGTGGAAACAAGGACGTGGTTTTAATGTTATAGGATAACTCTTTATGGGTAAGTACAAGGTAAGTATGTTCAGTCAATCATTTGTTGTTAGCGGGGGGAAAAAACCTTGATGCATGTTTTCATTGCGTCCTGACAACCCTCAGGACCCAATGAAAACGTGCATCAAGATGACCCAAACTTGTGGCCTCAAAGGGTACAAGGTACAGAACAGGATTTGATAAGTGCTTTAGATAGGCCAGGCTTACCTTAGAGTTAAAGTATGAAAGTACAGCCACACTGCCTAGGTCAAGCCATCCTTCTTTACTTATCAAACTGTAAGGTCTTTCAGAATTGCACCTAAAGTCAGGCTGTGACTATTCATAAGTTAACCATGTTACACTAACAGGTCCTTATGCTAAATAATCTAACAAGGCACATCAGTCAGGTAACATCAACCCCACTGTACAGTAATGTGGTGCTGACATTATTGTTGGGAAATTTTCAATGGAAAGCTGATCAGGATTGATGGGAATATGAAGGTGTTGTTAAAAAAAACTTGTTTCCTTCTGCCACAAAGGTGAAACTGAATAGAAATAAGACAGACAGACAGACAGACAGACAGATAGACAGAAAGAAAGAAACTAAGAAAGAAAAATATGTATGGACCATTAACGTCATTAACAGTTGATAGATTTCTGTCTCTGTTTTCTTTCCATTTATATTTGATAAGCTCCAAAGAAATTAAGGACTTCTTTTACTGATTTTACTAAGCACACCCAAAACTGATCACACCCAGACCTGAGCTCATCTTCAGTACACAGCACATAGGTGATGGCAGGTGTGAAATGTATAAATGCTTTGGGAAACCGTTGATGTAGCAAAAGACTGAGACACCTGTCCTTCTGATGTGCCTCCAAGCAAGACAATAATCCCTTCAGAGCTGCTCCAACACTTTATTTCTGTTTCTCTTTCTGGTATAATTAGTCTGGTCTGAAAGAAGAAAACAAGTCTTTGCTGGCTCCATTCTGAATGAAATAAGAATCTTTGAGAATGTCAGCGACTACCTAAACAAATTTGCAGATGGTCTGATCTTTAATTAATGCAGGGCTTTGTTAAAAACACAGACAAAGATTCCAGCAATGTGTTATTTTCATGACATCTGGATGATCTACACACTACTGAATTTCCTGTTCATCTTCAGACTAAACTTCCTGGGATATATCAGAGAAACCAAACAGCCAGTTGGAAAAAATGACTGGGGTCGGCTTTAGCAGACAATCTCGAAATGCTTCATGTTTTTACAAATTCTTTGCTCAAATGTAAAGCTGTAGATTTGGCTGCTTCATTCTGGGTGTTCCACAAGATTTTGTTTTCTTTCATCAAATTTATTTTAATATCTGCAATCGCAACCTCTGCCGTATGTTCAAAACCCATACTGGGCCACAAGGTAGGATAATCCTCATTTAATGTTACATTATATAATGTAATGCTAGGCTAAATTTATTTCTAACTCTATAATCTTTAAAAAATATGGAGCAAAACAATTAGACACAAGTGTACACTAACACAACTTCAATAATAATTGAAAACAGATGATCCCATGAATTCCATATAGAATGCCTATTGATATACACAAATACACGTGGTAGGTACAGTGCGATTTTTTTTCTACATATCCCAGCTTGTTTGGAAGCTAAGGTCAAAGTGCAGGGTCAAGCCAAGAGGGCTGAGGGCCTTGCTCAAGGGCCCAACAGTATAAATCCACAACTCTTTGATTAATAGTCCATAGCTCCAACCACTGGACTACTACTGTCCCCTTATATTGCACATATATTAGTCTGCTGCACCACTTGAGACCCCTTACAAAGATTATAAAGAATATTTGCCATTGTTTGAAGCTGTATTGGTCCATCTAGCCAAAACAAATTGCACACCTGAGTTAAGTCCAGTTAGATAAGTAGCCCAGACTAAGGATTACCGGAAAGCTAGCTTAACGTGCCCAAGCAACTAAAGTAGCTCAAGAAGCCATAGCAGAGATTGACCAGAAACATAAGTTCACTCTAATGCAGCCATTACAGTTGGGAAGTTTGCTTCAGCAAGCTTCTTGCTGCCAAACCTACTGATAACTAGTCATGAGCTCAAAGAGTTCTTTAGAATATGGTGAACGACCTCAGCTCAGTTGTGGCACAGGATTCCTGCAACATATCATCCAACAATCTGGGTTAATATGTCACTCCTAGTGGTCCACTCCTAGTGGAATCCAAATATTCTATTACTTTCTAATCTAGCTACTCAAACAGAAATTTAAGAGCCAATTATTTTCTACTGGACCAGACTGGATTTCAGCTCTTAAGACACAGAGTAGGTACAGCAAGGTTGTCCGGATTGCCATGTTTTGTAGTGGTCGGAGTAAAGAGGTCCAAAATGAGCCAACCTGTTAAGATGAATCTCTGTCTGGAAACGTTGTCATGTATATAATTAACTCCTGAACCAAGGATGTTGTTCGTCCTCCCAGGATCATTGTGAAGTGGTGCATTTGGGCAAGATTCAACTATCTGCTGTAAAGCTAAAATATAGGATCCAAGAGAGAACAAGGTTATTTAAAATATCAGTTAAAGCGTTATAACGGGTAATGTATAACCGGTAATAAATGATTGTTTTCTACACATCTACCTCCAGTAACTAATATTATTTAAAAGTTTTAGGTTTTTTTTAAATAAAAATTTGCATTTGCAAATGAAGGTTTCTGTCAAAAAAAGGTCCCTGTAGCTGCGCTGCACTAACATCATGTTGTAAAGCCCAACATATCAAATAAAAAGTTATTTTTATATTTATCAAATGAACCATATATATTACACTGATGTGCTATACAGATATGCAAATTACATAGCTATGTGTTATTGAATGCTTACAATTGAAAAATTGATCTTTAGGCTGAAATGAACCATATGGTCAAAATTATGTGGACACCTGACCATGAGGTTGTTGGATATTCCATTTTAGAACTATGTGCATTAATACCCAAATTAATAGTTGTGCACATGACCCTTCCCCAAGCACGTACACAAATTTTAACCTGTTTGCTTGTGGCTATAAATTTCTGTCTAAGGCTTTTCAGGACAAGCTTCTCAGGCTTCTCAGCATTTAGCAGACTTTTTTAATACGGTCAGTGTAAGGCCAGACAGGGGGAATGAAGTCTTACTAAAATGTATCATACCACACTAAAGGTTTAGCCTAAATATCACACTATGAATGGTGTACACGTCTAAACAATGGCTCCCTGCCAGAACCATGAATGTAAGCCTGCATGGCTAAAAATACTCAACAGATACAATCAGGTAAGTATAATATCAGTTACGGCTTAAAAAAGGATCTCAGAAAAGATCTCTGTATAGCAGAGATAAATGTTGGTGTGTTTTACTGATGCCATACAGACGGTTATTAAAGTACATGTTATGATTACATTTCTAATAGGTGAATAATGGCTTTGATTTTAAATCTAATAAGCTTCTAATGAGCAAATCCACCTGCTAAATGTTGTCTGATCATGTGCTTTAATAGATACATTTGCATCATTTACCAGACGCTTTTTATCCAAAGCGACTTACAATTATGACTGAAAATTATTTGAGCAAGAGGGGTTAAAGGCCTTGCTTATAGGCCCAAATGTGACAACTTGGCAGTGGTGGGGTTTGAACCAGCAACCTTCTAATTACTAATGCAGTACCTTAACCACTAAGCTACCACTGCTTGTTGTCATAGATAGAATAAGACTCAAGAATATCTAAGATTTTATACAATACAGTTGTCAGGCTTACTAGCTTTTTATGAGTGACAAATACTAAGAAATCCTGAAATTCACATTTTTTTAATTAGGGGGAAAAGCAAAATAAAAGCAATTGCACTAGCGGTCTTAGACTATTTATAGACTACTATAATTATGGACTGTGTGGGCATACAGTTACTCAGTGTACCTCATCTCTTGATCTGTATTTTTGTTACCCCTGTACCACTTTGAAAAGAACCCCTATAGGACCCCAGTTAACCAGATGCTATTTGGATGTTGGACTATTTTCAACACTGAAATGACTAACATGGTTATCACATGTTAGTGTGTGTTGTTGCTAAATAAGTGTATCAGGTACAGCAATGTTGTTGGGATTTTCAAACCCCTCACCGTCAATAATGGGAGGAAAATTGTGTTGCACGTTCACTAATTGTAAACCTACAACTAGTGCTAACAGGGTGTGTGTTCCTTATAAAGAGGCCAGTAAGTTTAAACAGTATTAAAGTCCTAACAACACTGCTGCACTAGATACACTCATACTAGAACACACAAACTGCCATGTCATTACCATGCTGAGAATGATCCATCACCCATACATCATAGGTTGCCCTTCAATTGATAATTGTAAAATGAGCAACAGATGGGCTACAGTCAGTAATTGTCTTTCCACAAAGATTATCTGTATGGTAGGTGTGGCTTATAAAATTATCAATGAATGTACGTACCAGATATGTCTATGTTTTAGCAACTGCCAGCTAAGGATGCAGGGTGGGCAAACCCATGCACACTTTTAGCAATGTTTAATGCCAGCTTTCACTTTTACTTTGAAGTGATCTTGTAAGTGATTACAGATTGCCCAGACTACCCACAAGTTTGTTTTGTAAATGGAATGAACAGGTCATAGAACAGGTCATAGGAATGAACAGGTCATAGGAATCAACAGGTCAAAACACGGGTGAATCATTTTCTATAACTGCTATACTGTAGCTGTGGACAAAGCTTATTGTGCCAGCTCATTCAGACCAGTCTGCTATTTTGTTTTCCTAACGCGCTGGTGTGAAAGTGTAAAGGGGCTGAATCACGCTCTCTGGCCCAGTGTGCCAATAAATTATCTTTTATTCAACACATACGTTTTAAGCTTACCAGCTTACCAGCATCCCACTTGCCTTCTGTGGCAGTTACATCATTTTCCAGTCATATTTTTCAAAACATTTTTTTTTCTAAATGTAGCTTTAAATATACAAGAAAGAACTGCAAAGCTGAGCTAAGCATAAAGAAACGGCTCCTGTTTAACATCAGTGAAATTCAACACAAGTGGTCAATTTTGCCCGTAGGACACTTTTTCAGATCTGGCGAACCCAGCTGATGTTTAAGAAAGGAAAGTACCCACTTGAAACTGTTGTCCATTAAAGCATTAGGATCATGATTAGAACCATAAGTGCTAGCCACTGCATGTTCGCTCAGGGCTTGTTATGTTTCCACAGCATGCGGAGAACAGGTCCTCCTCCATAAATGGTTCATGTTGTGCAAGCACATGGGTGGTCTGTAAAGCAACACTGGAAAAATCCCACCGAAAAGCAGCGTGTAGTGTTGGCCCAAGGCCAGGAGGCCCAGATGTGACAGTAATTGTTATTAAACCGCTCCATAAGCCAGTAGCTCTGTAGTAGAAGAAGTGTTGCATTTTTTTAACAGAGAGAGAGAGAGGAGGAATGAGGAACAACACTTGCTTGCAAACTAACACTAAACTGTGAATAGAATTCAGGCTATTTAGCAACTTGACCAGCTATAACAAAGGTTTTGAAAGAAGGAGGATGCAGGTCCTGCAATTAAAAGCCATTGTTCATGTTTTAACGTTATGTTTTATTATCAAAGAGTATTTAATGAAAGAGGAAATGCCATTATTTATTGAACTGCTGCACATTAGTTTAAACTTCCCCTCCAAACGCTTTCAAACTGATGATTGTTGTCCTGCTTGATTTTGAAAAAACTTGAATTCATTATTTATTGGGATTTTAACATCATGTTTACACAGGTTGGTTACATTAATGACAGGCCAGGTAGTTACTGGTTACAAAAAATTAATCA
The DNA here is from genome assembly GCF_030014385.1 of Trichomycterus rosablanca. Lineage (NCBI taxonomy): Eukaryota > Metazoa > Chordata > Actinopteri > Siluriformes > Trichomycteridae > Trichomycterus > Trichomycterus rosablanca. The sequence continues at coordinate 9,665,321 of NC_086002.1, read as the reverse complement.
GATCAAGTTTAACATCAAACACAGTCATGGACAATTTTGTATCTCCCATTAACTTACTTGCATGTCTTTAGACTGTGGGAGGAAACCAGCGCAGACACGGGGAGAATATGCAGACTCCACACAGAAAGAACCCAAACTGCTACACCTGGGAATCGAACCCAGGACCTTCTTGCTGCGAGGCGACAGTGCTACCCACCGAGCCACCGTGCCACCCGATTTTGAGAAATAAAAATGAATACAGGAGTGCATTTTACCTAAATACAAGGGTGGCACGGTGGGTAGCACTGTCACCTCACAGCAAAAAGGTCCTGAGTTCGATCCCCAGGTGGGGCGGTCCGGGTCCTTTCTGTGTGGAGTTTGCATGTTCCCCCTGTGTCCGCGTGGGTTTCCTTCGGGTGCTCCGGTTTCCTCCGACAGTCCAAAGACATGCAAGTGAGGTGAATTAGAGATACAAAATTGTCCATGTCTGTGTTCAATATGATCTTGTGAACTGATGAACCTTGTGTAATGAGTAACCGTTCCTGTCATGAATGTAACCAAAGTGTAAAACATGACGTTAAAATCCTAATAAACAAACCAACCTAAATACAATTTTAATTTTACTTCTAAAATGTGTTGTAAAACAAGTGTTAGCTGACCCTGTCTGTAAAAGACTAGATGTCAAAGGCAGGCATGAAAATTCGTCTGTTCTTTTTTATTACCTTTTGTAATGGCATTTTATAGGCGTGTATTGCACTATATAGTGCACAACCAAGCATAAGTTATTTACGCTTGTGAAATGATAAGGATAGAGTGTAATTTATATTTAATTCATCAAGTGTTTAGATGATCAATCACTTGACAGTTAATAAAGATAAAATAAAATGTAAAATAAGTGACTTTTACAAATGACCTTTATGAATCAGGCAATGGATAATGTTACAACATCAACTTTATTGACCCTGCTTACAAGAGAACACAAGTGTAATTGCCTCAACACGGTCAGGAAAGTAGTAGGAGAGGCAAGATCTACAGGATGATTCTACAGAACATGATCACATTCTGGGTTCACCAGGTCAGCAAATCAATACTATTAAACATTAACCCATGCCTATAAACTGCCTGAAATGTGTGTTAGAAAAATGTATTTTTTATTACTGAACCAAAAACATGTGCCTGTACTTAGGTTCTTTGTTGAAGTGAGAACAAAATAAAGATTCTCAGGAACGACAGAGTGTTTTAAGTAAAACAGACATGTGGTTACGCTGAGTGTTTATACTTTTTGCACTGAGCGTATGTAGTAAATAGAAACCCATTATAGATGCAGCCTGTGTGTTCTTGTGGTTTAAATGTATTTCTGTGTGAGAACATGGTTGGAGTGGCATATTGCTGTGCTCCTGCTTCATCCTGCTCAGGGTGATGGTTTTGGTGCCATCCAGAAACACTAGTGACCAAAGACAAGAATCAAACCCAGGTCCTCAGGACCCATGTTGCAATGTGGCACTCATTCTACCATCTACATCCGTCACAAAACAAAGGTGCACACTATGATACAGTTATGTCATCTTCAGTTATCTGTGGGTGGGATGATGGCACAGCAAGTATATAAGTACTTAGGATCCTATAAGTTCTACTTATACCTACTTGACTTTCCTCTAAGTACTTTTACTTTCAACTCTTAAAACATGCCAGAAGCTGTATTGCCTGCTCTAAACGTATCTAGGTGATTGGGTAAGCAAATTAATAAAATATTTTTGATGTACTTTTATCTTCTTGGTTTGTTTGTATTTTTGTTCCTATAACAAATTCGCACCTGAACATCCTCATTTGTTAAAGAACATATCTGGTGCGTATTTATCCAAAACTTTAAATTACTTTAATTTTGCTCAAGAAAACAAAAAAAGAAAAAACTTCTTTCTCACTCACCAATTATCAGTGTTTTGTCAGTGTCAAACTACCGAGAAATTCAACAAACTAGAAGAGACAGCAGAAGCAAAACTGCACTTAAGTTTAATTTACAATGTAGCTACATGAATTGAGTTAAATTAGGAGACTTGGGCAATCAAATGGCACTTTGCCATTTAAACAAGCAACACAGAAGCTATTCATAAAATAAATATTAACTACTGAACGTCAGTAATTATTTAAAAATATTGATGTGCAGGTCATTTAGATTTCAGTTTCCCCCCACAAGTGCAAAGACATGCAGTCAGGTCAGTTGGAGCTACTAAAAATTGCCCTGTGTGGGTGTTGTTGTGTGTGTGTCTGCCCTGTGATGGACTGGCGATCTGTACAGTTTCCTGCTTTTCTCCCAATGTGTCACACCCACCACAACCCTGACCAGGATAAAACAGTAGTAAAACAGACAATGATTGAAATAATGAATGCAATGAATGAATAGCCTTGTTTCACATTTTCATCCTCAAAGATTTATTTGACAGAAGTATATTTGAAGTATTACTCTATTCCAGACTTCCAGAACAAACCAGAACCTACTTGATTAAGTGTTATATATAATTATATAAAATAATTTATGTAAATACATATTTGGCATTTTAGAAGATGCTTTTATTGACAGTACTTCGACAGTATATTGTCGAAGAAATTAAAGGTTAAGGGCCTTGCTCGAGGGTCCAACAGTGTCAGTGGTGGGGCTTGAACCCCAGTACCTTAACCACTAGGCTATAACTGCCCAATAAACTATTTGCTTCCAAGTCCCTTTCTTGGTCCAATCTAACTATGCTCCCGCACACAAAACGAAGGCTATAAGGACATAATTTGATGAGTTGTGATGTGGAGGAACTGCACTTTCCTAAACAGAGCACTGACCTCAACCCCACTTAACATCTTTGGGATACATTAATATGTTGATTACAACATCAGTGCCTGATCTCACAAATGCTGGTTTGAATGAATAGGCACATATTTCAACAGACACACACTAAAATCCCACATTAGTAGTGTTATACAATGGACAATGCTACTATTGAAATACTAATGTAGCATTGATCACATGATCATGAAGTTTAAGAAGTGCATGGCTAACAAGCAAATTCAGCATCTGATTTAGCTAGTTTACATATATTAATAGGCATTGTTCTATTTTAGCTAATTTACTAGCCAGTGTGGCTTTAGTGTGGCTTTTAATAAGGTAGCGCAAATGCTAGCAGGTTCTCAAAGCAGTTAGTGTCAGAGTTTTCTGAGTCCTGCATCCATTTTCCAGCAACTAGGATAAGCTGATAAACTAGCCAGTTTATTTTATATTACATTTTTATCTATGTAACTTTAGCTAATAGCTAAAATACAAGCTAGTTAACAGCTCAGGGTTTTACAGAAATCTGGTGATGCTGTATAAATTCCAATTCCAAATGTGACTTCTTCACAGTAATCTGTAATTTAACTTTTAATAAAACCCCTTATCTGAATCAACCAACCCAAAGAACATAATAAAATTAATGTTTTAAATGCAGGGGCACCTAAATATCATGTTACAGACCAATTAAGGTAACTGAGCAAGCAAATACTCGGGAGACTAATTAAAATAAACATGGTCGATCTAACCCAGCGCAAGGGTTTCATGTTCAGTGTTCACGTTATCCCCCATTCATTTATTTTTACAGGTTACAAGACTTTACATAGCCCCAAAAATCCTTCCTACAAATACATTTCTGCTGCTTTTGTTCTGCCACGGCAAAGCACGTCTCCTCCGTATCGATCCGACTGGGCCAGGTTATGAGAAAGTGCAGCATGTCTCACTTTAAAACCAGGGAGTGGGCAGAAGATGTAGGGGCCTTCAACATTAGAGCAATAATGTTCACCCTGGGGGTCTAAAGCTCTCCTATATGAAAAGGGGGAGGAAGGAGGAAAGTAAAAAGCGAGGGAGGAAAAAAAAGAAGAAGACCTGTAGGAGGAATGCCCAAGAGCAACCTTGAAGAACCTCCTGATAGATTCCAACGGAGCCTTCATTGTTTGCCTGCCTTTGACATCTGAAGTCTATTAGGGACAGGGGCCGAGGTTCGTCCTGAGAATCAAACCAAGAACATATGTAGCAGAGAGGGAGAAATTCCCTGTCTCATTCTGAGCAATGAAAGCATTTATTTTCCTTTGCCGTGTTTCCTGATCTCATATCAAAAGGAGTATTGTTTCTCTGCGCACAGGGGTTCCTCAACGTTTTGGCAGCTTGTAATTCGGTTGCACCCCAAGAGAGTTGCTGTGTCTCATAAAGCAAATAGTGCAATCAGCAAACAACGACCGTCCACATGGGAATGAAAAACTCTCAATCTTCTCATATCCCTCAAGCTACGAAAAATAGGTGGTAACTGATCATTCGGGCGTCATAATGAGAATCAAATGGAACATAAAGACAGAATTTAGTCTCAGATTGATACTGATGATGCTGATAAGCTGAATTCCTTTTTTTATGCATGTTTTGGGATTTAAGACTGAGTGAGGGTGGATTTTACTTTATTTTTCAATTCAAGCAACAATTCAACAATTCAAGCATCATGTACTGATGGTAACTGTGGTTCAGCTTTAATACATGAATAACAACTCCTTTACATCTGATCAGATGAGATCAGAACATGTTAGTGCACGGGTGGTTAAAGAGGTTTCATCTGTTTTTGCTGCACCAGCAAACTTAGTCTTTATTTTTGTTGTTAGCCAGTATCAACTAATAAGTCCCAAAAATTTTCAGTGGCTTTTTACACTATTGTTTTACATATACAACCATGCGTTGTCATCCTAAAACAGGAAGGATTCTTCCCCAAACTGTTGGCACAAAGTTTAAAAGTCAACATTGTTTAAATTCATTAAATAATTTATTTAGTCATCTGTAACTAATAATTTATTTGGGCATCTACACAAACACAATTGGATATGTCTGAGGTTGGAAGGATGGATAGGCGCCCTGTTCAGGGACCTGTTCTAAGTGTTTCCATGTGAAACCAGACCCATAGTGACCCTGATCAGGATAATGTGTCTAGAGGCAATTTATAGTAGCCTATTTCCATCTTGCTTGCTTTAGAAGGTGAGCAAAAGCCAGAGTTACAGAATAATATCACTCGGGTACTGCTTTGTCTCTCCTTGACGTTTGCACCTTAACTGTAACATTTATCGACTGGATCATATTTGGTCATTTATATTATATCATATAAGTTCGACAACAAAGAGGACTTTTAATGGAAGAGTTGTACAGTATTGAAGAAGTTCTCTGTCAATGAATCTGCAGTTGTCACTTGGAAGATCTTCCAATAAACTGGCAGAAAGTTTTGTGTAATGATGAGATCAAGGTAGATGCATTACAAGCAGTATGTAGCTCAACTCTAATAAACTAAATCAGCCAGGTAACAGCACCACTGTAAAATATTTTAGTGAAGCATTATGAAACAAAGTCATCGTAAACTGGGTTTCTTTTGCTACAGAAATAAGAAGCTGCCGAATAATATATAAGCATACTCTAGGGCAAATGGAACATCTTTTTTTTTTGTTATATATACATACACCGATCAGCCACAACATTAAAACCACCCCCTTGTTTCTACACTCACTGTCCATTTTTTCAGCTCCACTTACCATATAGAAGCACTTTGTAGTTCTACAATTACTGACTGTAGTCCATCTGTCTCTCTGCATGCTTTGTTAGCCCCCTTTCACCCTGTTCTTCAATGGTCAGGACTCTACACAGCAGGAATTATTTGGCTGGTGGATCAATCTCAGCACTGCAGTGACACTGACATGGTGGTGGTGTGTTAGTGTGTGTTGTGCTGGTATGAGTGGATCAGACACAGCAGTGCTGCTGGAGTTTTTAAACACCTCACTGTCACTGCTGGACCGAGAATAGTCTACCAACCAAAAATATCCAGCCAACAGCTCCCTGTGGGCAGCGTCCTGTGACCACTGATGAAGGTCTAGAAGATGACCAACTCAAACAGCAGCAATAGATGAGTGATCGTCTCTGACTTTACATCTACAAGGTGGACCAACTAGGTAGGAGTGTCTAATAGAGTGGACAGTGAGTGGACATGGTATTTAAAAACTGTGTCTTATCCACTCATACCAGCACAACACACTCTAACACACCACCACCATGTCATTGTCACTGCAGTGCTGAGAATGATCCACCATCCAAATAATACCTGCTCTGTGGTGGTCCTGGGAGGGTCCTGACCATTGAAGAACAGGGTGAAAGGGAGCTAACAAAGCATGCAGAGAAACAGATGGACTACAGTCAGTAAATGTACAACTACAAAGTGCTTCTATGGTAAGTGGAGCTGATACAATGGACAGTAAGTGTAGAAACAAGGAGGTGGTTTTAATGTTATGGCTGATCGGTGTAGATACGTGTACAGTACAATGACATTTGTTTTACGTATATCCCAGCTTCTTTGGATGCTGGGGTCAGAACACAGAGGCAGACACTGTACGGCACCCCCGAGGTCAAGAGGGTTAAGGGCCTTCCTCAAGGGCCCAACAGTGGCTGCATGTCAACACTTACTAAAAATTAAGTGATGTTCTTCAGTTCACTGTCTTATTCTTCTAAAAAAATTTTGACAAGACCTTAAAACTGCTAAATGGGACCGCTCCCCAATTAGCATGGAAGAATTTTGTAAAGAAAAATAAGTCTAAATAGTTTCATCACCTTCTGCAAAAAATAGCTATTTATTTAGTCCTTATGAACTGTTGACTTCTAAGTTTAATACATTTTTGTATTATTAAGTAAATCGTTTTCTCAAATTTTTTTTTTTAACAGATAAAATAAGTCAAGGTCCAAGTCAAACTAACACAAATTCCAGTTTGTGACAATATTTTCTGTTGGGGGAGAAATACTTTTCAAGAAACTATAACAAAAAACAAATAAGAGGCCGCATAAACGGTTCTGTGTTTTTCAGAAGAATGCTTGTGGGCGTAGGCCTTTTCTTAAATGTATTACTAATTTATTACAGACAGTGCTGGAATTTCTGAGACCCTCCAGTGAGCAAATAAATGCATTTAATAAATAAAGCTCCAGCGCATCAGGGTTTATTCAAAACAGAACTTACAAAATACTAATTATGATAGTTAACTGGAAACATCAAAGCAAACCCACAGGTCATACCAGCTTAAAAAGTCATTAAAAAAACATTTCTCCTGCAAGATTCAGCCTGACCTCTGACAGCACAGTTTTAGCTTCCAGTTTCTGTTCGGCTGAGAACTTGGATGATTTGATTTCTAACAGGTTTTATTGTTTGTTTTTTTAAATCCTACTGACAACCATCAGATAAAACATTCACAAGCTTGCATGTGTAGTTTATAAACCACAATCATTTCTGCTCCGGTAATTTTTATTCCAGGATGGTTTTCCTTGCTGGTTAATGAACAGTAGAAACAGCATGTGTTTCTTTCCTCGGGCCTGAGCAACGAGCAGCAGTATAAACTTTGATGGTTATTAATCCTTGGCATCGTATCACGGCAGTAAGTGTTTTGAAGGATGTAAACAAACCGGCCTAAACTATGGTGTTTCTTTCCTTTTTTTATTAAAAGCTGCCCGGACTGTTTTAATAACACCACAGAGCTCTATTATTTAACTTAAATAGCAATGTAAATATATTATGTAACATTACAAATGACCCAGTATACATTATATGGCCAAAAGTATTTGGACATCTGACTATAAGCTTGTTGGACAAGATTAACAAGATTTTGTAGCTATAATAGCCACTGTTCTGTTGTAGTATGTCTGTGGAAAATTGTGCCCATAAAGTAAAAAGCATTTGTATAGCTGGGCACTCATGTTGGTCAGAAAGCCTCAGTTAACGTTCCAGTTTATTCCAAATCTGTTCAGTGAGGCTGAGGTCAGGGCTCTGTGCAGGCCACTGGAGTTTCTTGTCTTTTTGTCTTTATAGAGCTTCCTAAAGTGTTCCTAAAGTGTTGCTGCAAAGTTGGAAGCATATAATTTCCTTAACATAATTATTTATTACAGGCGGCACAATGGCTCGGTGGGTAGCACTGTCGCCTCACAGCAAGAAGGTCCTGGGTTTGAGCCCCAGGCGGGGCGGTCCGGGTCCTTTCTGTGTGGAGTTTGCATGTTCTCTCCGTGTCTGCATGGGTTTCCTCCGGGAGCTTAGGTTTCCTCCCACAGTCCAAAAACATGCAAGAGAGGTGAATTAGAGATACAAAATCGTCCATGACTGTGTTTGACATTAAAACTTGTGAACTGATGAATCTTGTGTAACCAGTAACCACCGTTTCTGACATGAATGTAGCCAAAGAGTAAAAAATTACGTTAAAATCCTAATAAACAAACAAATTTCATGCCATCAAATTCTTTGATTTTCTCTTTTTATTAAATTCTGTTATTTTTTATTAGGTCCTGTTTTTTTTTCTATTCTGTTACATTCTCTTCTTGTTTGTTTCTGTAATTCTATTGCATCCACTTCCATTCCATTTCGTTTATCTAATTCTGTTCTGTTCTATTCTATTCTGTACCCTAAATTGCACTGTTGTACAGTTTTTCTTTCCAAACTTATTACTAGATAACTGCTGCATTTTTGTCACCAAACATAAAAGTTTGAAACATTACACAGATAACTTTAAAAGACACTTTAAAAAACAGAAATACAAGCCAGTGAAAATGTCAGTTTGATTTTTATTGAGTTTTTTAAAATCAGTTGGCAAAAAAACAACTTTTGTCATGAAGACAACCAATTTAGAAATACCATCTGATAATCTATAAAATAAGTATAAAATAAAAAAATATTCAAAACAACAAAAACAGACACACCGCAAAGATGCAGAGTAATATATTGGTGCCCCTACATTTCATTAAAAAAGAGCAACAAAATAAATCAATCAAATAATATTTACAACAAATGAGAAGTATTTACATTAAGGTAGTTAACAAAAATGTCTTATTTCTCAAATTTCACTTCATGAAGCATACACAATAAATAAGTTAATTTTACAGGAAGAACTAGATAGCCCCATTTAAAAAAAAAAAAAAAAGCTAGTAAAAAGGCAGCCAAATATATGTCACGTGTAACCAAATTGTTGCTATACTGAACCAGTGAATGCATTACCTGCTAGCAGTAAACATTGTACATTTTTGTTCTATTTTCCTAACTAAAAACCTGCTATCGGAAAGAAAATCCCAGAAGGCACTTGAAGATGAAATGTGTTTCTACTTTAAAAGAACAGTTTGTTACGGTCTTCTACATTCAAGCTAACGCACCAGTGATGTGAAGAACTAAACGGCCTGCATGCTTGTGTGTATGAAGATCTGTACAAATCATTCAGCTGTCTGCATCGCATTAATATCCCCTCATTCCATTTTTACGCGGCCCTTCAATAATTCAGGCTGTAATTGCAGCTCAGTAGCAGTACATTATTATCCCTTTTCAAAAGCTATAAATACGTCAGCTTACAGTCGGACAGAGTGAGGCTCGGAAGAACGCAGTGATTGGATTCGTACTTGAGAAATCGATGTCCAGTTTAAACAGTTCTCCGTCCAGTGACATTCGAACGCGTTGCCAGTCTGATTCAAGTGCAAAATAAAAGCCGCCTGTAGTTTATAGTGCTTAAGAATTCAAAGGGTCAAAGAAATCCTTTGTTAGTTCCAGTTTCAAACATTTTAAAAACAGTCATAGCTTTGTGCACCTTTATGTAACATGGAATTCTGGGTAAGCAGAACAAGGATTAATTGTGGTTAAGTAACAGTGAAATAAAAAGGGAAGCAGACTGTGAATGTTTAAGGCAACTTGTGCAACTAGTTTAGCTATATTAAAGTATCCCAAAACTTTAAACTATATTTTATTGATTGTATGTGTGTTGTGTGCTTTAGGTGTACAGTTTCAAGAAAGGTTTGTCATGATAGTGCAAAGTTAGTACCAGTAATAAGTACAGAATATTTTTGTTGTTAAAGCTACATGATGTTTAAGCTTGATAAGTGACGTCCTTAATCATTTTAACAGCTTTGAACTAATTATACTTGATATTTCCACCATTTCAGGACATCACAGAAGCTTTTGATCTATTTTATTAGCAGTTAGATAGCTAACATGCTAACTTGCTAACCTTTAACATTCTAATATTATGATTATTATGTATATTTGTTAAAAAAGGTTTGCTACAATTACATAAGTTTTGTTAATTAATATGCTTTGTGAATTCAAGACTCGTACCTATATTTAAAAATCGTACTTATTTTTACCTCGGATTAAAGCAAGCTAATTTTTGATAAGTTACTTGAGCTGCCTGGTAGCTGCTAGCAAGCTAGCTGTGTGTGATTATACCTACATAGAATAACTTTATTATATTAAGGAATATTTTACAAATTATAAGATATAAAACATGATGATCTGACTCATTTTAACAGGGATTAATGCTAGAAACAGTCCCTTAGTGGCCAATGCAGGCTTGTTTACAGGAAGTTAACTGACTGATTTAATAAAAGGGCTGGTGATAAAAAAGGCTGTGTTCCAAACTAACTATTAATCACTACATAGTAGTTTTCACAACACAATGCTTTAGATATCAACAGCATAACTTGTGTAATCATTAACTATGTTAAACATAGCAGTAACATAAAGTGTATTAGCAGTTAGCTAACCTGCTGTTGCAGATGGAGAGGACGTTTAAAATAAATATATGTATATTTATAGATTATTATATTTATAGAGTACATAAGAGTATTTTTTATAAAACAAATGTAGAAAAACAAATGTAGGGAAGATTTATCTCAGTTTGTCGCACATTGAAAACAAACATATTAAGTTTCCTATAGAGAATATGTTAAGGCTTTAAATTGAGTAGTTAAGGGATACTTTAATTTAAAAAAAACATGTAGAAGTATTAAAAAAGTGTTCCTATTTTCCTAAGGTGCAAGGGGGAAATGTTTTATTAATATACGCCTATTGGTCACAGTTGTTGAATGACTAACTGAATGCATTTGTCACTGCAGCTGTTCATTTTTAAAAGTCACGGCTGGGGACCGCCTCGTCAAATTGTACAAATGCTAGCATAAAAAAACAACACACACATAAAACAGTGATATATAAATGTTGTTAAATCCCTTGCACTTTTAAATGTTTTGATGAAATAGTTAGAATGATTGGACGTATAGGATTAATAAAATGCAGAAAATCATGGCCATGATGAAGCAATAAGGTTTAAGAGCTTGTTCAAACGTGAGAGGAAAATTTCAGCCCCACACAGAGGCTCGTCCTATAACGAATACGCTTTGTTCTAGTGTCTCTTCAAATTAGCGGTGTGTGTCTGTACAAAACGAACATGTCAGTAATTGTGATTGTCAGCATAAGTTTTGTGTGTGAGTAAAGTTTCTATCTAAATGTGTGTTCTGTGTTTAGTTCTGGTGCCTCTTCATGTGCAGAGCGAGATGGTCGGAGCGGGAGAAGCTGCGGCTGCACACGGAGCATTGAAACGGCTTAGCGCCGGTGTGTTTGCGGAAGTGGCGCGTCAGCTCGTCAGAACGGGCAAACCTCCAGTCACACCCTTCCCATGTGCACCTGTATGGCTTCTCGCCTATAACAACAAAAACACCAACAATACTGTTAATCATGTCTTCTAGGGAAAGTTTAGCCATGAATGGCTTGACATTAAGCACTTGTTTTTTTTATTAGTAATTTTTAGCTCTGGCAGACATTATGTACATGTCCTAAAATGTTAACCCAGGTTATTTCAGTTGCCCCTGTTGTTGTTCCAACACAGTAACCACAGTAACAGACACCTGTGCTCGACAATACGTGACACCTACAGGTAAGTTCAACTGGAAAAGAAATCCACACAGATAAAGCTATTCAAAACACAGCTATGTGGCGCTAAGGCCGACTTGTCAAGATCAAATGCGTGGGCTGTTGTAGAAAAACAGAGCGCCAGCCGACTTTTGTTTGTCTTTCCCAAGCGTCGGTTTCAAATGTTTTAAAGCCAGTTCTGTGAAGTCAAACAAAGCTTTGGCTTTCTGAAATCGAACCTGTTTGATAATCCCCACAGCGAGCCGGTCTAATGCCGTGCAGGTAAAGCGGAGAGTGCCACATATAATCATGACATGTTTATCCTGTGATGAAAACAGCTTCGCATATTTTCATCGACAGCAGTGAGAGAAAAAATGTTACAAAGAAAACTTTAAACAAGCTTGCTTTGATGAGGCTTTTGACTTTTTTTTTTTTTTTTTTGTAGACAGCTTAGTTTAATGTAAAGTAAAACGGGTTATTTTGATACTAAAAACTCAAGTAAATAAGATTCCTTTTTAATTATTATCTGTTCAATAGTTCAAAATAATTGTGCTATTTCTGTGATATAAAATAGATATATGATATTATATTAGTATTATTATACATTATTATAAGATGTATGATAATAGAAATGCGATATTATAATTAAATATTAGACATCATTAGCTTTAATTTTAATGTGCTTTTAACTTTAATGTGATGAACAGATTTACCTTATGATGTAAAGAATCCATTTCATTGTGATGTCAAGCGTTACCATATTTTGTTTTCAAGATCAGTAACATTACTGTGATCTCAAGATTAACCTGTTTCATCACAATGTCTAGACAAGTAATAAGACAATAATGTCAGAAGTTACCCAACCTTATTATGAGGTCATAAGTTATCCAATATTGTAAGACTTACCAAATCTCAGCATTAACATAATCTCATAATTCACATACTTTTATTATGAAGTCGAGTTACCCTGTTTTATTGTGATTTTAAGGAAGAACTACTTTCAAATGTATCTAATTGTATTATAATCTTTATAGCAATAGCTCACTTACACCTAGTGAGTAAATACTATAATACACTATTACACAGTGACCCTGACTGAGTTAATAACTTCCAGTGAGCTAAATTTGCCTGTAGTTGCTGTTTTATTTAACCCGCTAACCCACCACCCATGAGATTTGGGTTGAAATCTCAGCTGTGCTATCAGCCGGCTGGGCATCTATGTACACATGATTGGCCAAAGTCATGTGATGGAACGTTTCCCGATCGAACCAGACCAGAGTGATCCAGACCAGGATAAAGCATGATGAAAATAAAATTTGGCCAATATTGGGAGCTATTAGAACAGATTGTTTAAAGACAAGAAACTGAAACCTAATTAGCCCTAAACATTACGCAAACTGTAGGCTAGGCGCAGGTGAGGGGAGCCCCGAAAGGGAAATCCTGTAATGACTTGTTTTGGCGAGCCCGTCCCGGCACACAGCAGGCCTGGGGGGGCTTTTCCCCTCTATCCGGAGACGATGCATCTGGGGTGATTATCAGGCCATTGTGAAGCCTCATTGAGACAGGAGTGAAGCTCCAGATAGAAGAAAAAAGACAAAACCCGTCGTCCTAGTTGTACCAGTTCAAACAGCCTGGTTAATAGTCGCTGATGAGCTGGATAATGTGAACTCCCAACAGTTAGGAATTACAGGGAGGTAACAGGGATCATTTCATTCCTTTTACAGCTCAGTGTGTGCGTGCCATTGCTTTGACAACATTTATGGCTAAACAAGACTTATAAAAGAGAGGAAGGCAACATAAACATGAGGCGTGTATGGATTTGGATCTGTTCCTCCATTCCTCCATTCAGGACTTTTAAAAGCTCATAATAATGGAAAGTTACTCGATTAGAAAAGTGGCATCTAGGTTTTAACTAGCATTCGCACGCACCCGCAAGTGCACATAATCATTTATACTCCATTAACTTGTCACATTAAGCTTTGAGAACTATTTGGGGTGGTCAGTAGTTCCATAACATGACTGATTTTATTTATTTTTTATTAACTGATTTATCTTTACCAGCTATCATAAAGTAAACATGCCAAACTCCACACAGACATTTAAAAATCTTTTTTTTTAATCTTTTTATTATTATTATTATTATTATGTTTTAATCTCCTTAACCAGATTTAAATCTTAATTATTTTGGTTCTGGATCATCTTTATTTACTGCTTCATCCTGGTTAGGGTCACAGTGAGTCCAAGTCCCCTTCTTGGTACACTGAGCACAAGTACAAGTCTTACCCTGCAGCAGTCCATTACATGTCATTCCACACATCCAACAAGGCAATTTAGAGTATCCCATAATAAACCTACTGGCATGTTTTCTCCTGAGTTTTAACATGCTGAGCACCTACCAAACTCCAGACAGACTAAAGAAAACTGGTCACTTAAGCTGTTTGAATATTAACACTACATTACATTTTTTTTATTTATACTGGTCATAGTCTTGATGAGTCTATGGGGGGGGGGGGGGGGGGGGGGGCACAGAGGCACAGCTCTAATGATGCCACACAATCCTCTCAGTGGGCATCTCTCTGTCTCAACAGAGGTCACATCCAGGCAAACAACCTGGCAAAAACAGGGTGTTTTCAAATGAAGATTTGATGCCATGCTACGGATTGGCACCATGTTACCATGTTTAGAATGTTCCCACCTTGTGCCTGCTGTTTCCAGGAGAGAATCCACATCATGCAATAGAAGGCAGGACAATTGTTAGAATTTGTTTATGAAAGGGCAGGGCAGTAGGGTGGCACAGCGGATAGTGTTAGTGCCACTTTCAGTGAGCATGGCAGTGGGCATGTTTATCCTGTGTTCACTTGGACCACTAGGATCACGCTCGAGTGTTCCACCACTGCTAAGATCTGGGTTTGAATCTCAGAAATGCTATCAGCTTGCCAGGTTTTTGGCTGTGTGTGTGAGACTGAAGCTCTGCAATGAACTGGCAAGATGTCCAGGGTTTTCCTGGCTTGCGCCCAGTGTATCCCGTTGAATCCGTGCTCGCCGCAACCCTGACCAGGATAAAGCGGTTGTTGAAAATGAAATGAAACTGATACCCAAGTACTCAGGTTTCCTCGAAACTGCCATGAAGTGTGTGGGTGTAAATGAGTGAAGATGCCCTGAAACAAACTGGCGCCCTGGTAGGGGTGTGTTCCTGCCTCATACCTAGTGTTTCTGGAAACCACACCCCTGATCAGGATTGTGATTGGGATTCAAACGTCCTAATATTCTCGAGCCTGTCGGATTTATGGCTTGTTTGTCATCCAAAAGTCCATAATTAGAAAAACTGGACTGGATGGCGATCGCTGTGTTTGATTTTTCCCAAGATTCCCGTGCCTTCGATTTGACTCTGGATTTTATAGCAGCGATTGCAACACCTTAGAGACGAGGATCTTTCGTGACCTGCGCAGGTTTCCGAAGGCCAAATCACGCGGCGCATGAAAGTTGTTCAATCTCCTATCGACTTGGTGTGGGATTGCTTTCAGGCAGCGTGTGAGAATGAATGCGAGGGCATGCCAAGTGCTTTCTCCTGCCTAGCAACCCGACCCGAATCACCCAAAATAAAGACGCAGCCCTGCTGCCACAGGCCCAAATAAATCTGGCTTTAATTGGGGGAAGGGGGGGGGGGGGGGGGGGGCTGGTTCTTACCGGTGTGTGTTCTCAGATGAGCTTTTAGATGTGATGACTTGGTGTAGACCTTCTTGCAACCTGAAAAAGAGATTAAACAATGTTTAACAGCACGTTACAATGCACAGTGGGAAAGTATTTACCCCCCCAACCCTAAATGTTTTTTAATCATTGCATTGTTTCATTCCACATTTTTTACGTACTCAAATAAACTTTTGTTGCATAAAATAAATTTGTATAAAGCCGTATTTATTATTTTATGTCAGAAAACCTTTACTACAATTTTTTAATTAACAGAATTAATTTAAGACTGAACGTGTTAAAAAGCTTTTGTGGATTTTCAATTACTGCTGTTTTCAATTACTTTAAAAGGATAAATAACCCATCTCTTTGTGAGGTCTATCAGGATGGTAGAGACTGTCCACAGAACAAATCGAAACAACTGAGTCAACTGAGCACTCAAACAAGTCAGGGGTCAAAACACAGAGAAGCAGAGATTAAAAGAGCTTCTGAAAGACTGAAAATCTGAAACTACAGCCATGATACAAAGGTCAGGTTGTATCTCTAAACGTACTTAACACATGAGAAGAGGAATTGGTTAGAATGGCTACCAAGACACCAACTGTCACTCTTATAAAGAGTTTGGCAGAGGTTCTTCTGATTTGGTTTGGATTCAACTAGAGGGCTTTGCTTCAGAGTGAATGGAGGGGAACGTCTGGTAACACTAGCTAGATAACACTCATTATTAATTATACTGGTGGTAGTTTTGGGGACGTCATGTGGATCTTTTTAGGCAGTCTGGACTATAATCTGGTCAGAACGGACAGAAAAATGAATGATGAATGGTAAAAAGAGATAATAATGAGAGACCTGCCAGAAGACTTAAACTTGGAAAGTTTCAGCAAGACTTTGAGTCTCAAAATGCTGCCAAAGGACTAAAGTGGTTTAAAATGTAGAAACTGATACCCCAAAGTGGCCCAGTCTGAGTTATCTCACCAAATATGAATGAGGAGACCTTAAAACTGGTGCTTCTCAACTAACCTGAAGTTACATGAACATGACTACATCACACTGTTCAGCGTTAATTAAAGTCTTCAAATTAAGACTTTTCCAGACCAGATTATATTTAATTCCAATTTTAAAACTGTTTATTAAAAATAATATTAAGCTGTGAAAATAAAGCTGTGAAAATAAAATCAAGATCAATACTTTTTAAAGGAACTGTAAATGCAAGAGAAACAACATTGATAATAAAAAAGCATTTTTTTCAGAAGTAAGTGGGAACATTTTCTTTGGCTTCAGTAATGTTTCCATTCCATTTGTGCGCCTAAAACCAATCTCATCTCGTTAGCTGTAAATCCCCCTCCGCTCAGTAAAGCCGTGATGGGCTCTAAATTGCAGAGCGTGGCGTTTCAGATGAACTGCTTAGCGTAAATGCACTATTAATGGTGTCGTGATGCCGGCCTGTTTTACAATTTGGTCGGTCAATCCGAAGCAACAGGATTCAATAACAATCGGAGGGCTGACGTCAGCTCCTTCGCATTAATTCGGCCTGGTTAAAAGGCTCTGGCCGGGCCTGAATTATTCAACAGCCAATTGGTCTCGGCGAGGAAGCGATGGAGAGAGGAAGAGAGTGCTCGGGCCGGAGAGTGGAAGGAGCCCGGCTGATTTATTATGTAGATCTGAATATGAAAAAGCTACTAAACAAAACACTTAGGAGTGAGTGAAGGACTCACCATGGGACTGTGTTTTCTGCGCTCGTTTAATGCCTATGTTTTATGGTCATGCACTCAGACTGTTCAAGCAACTGGTAAACACGGACTGTGGCGGCGCTGGAACACAGCGTTTGTTATTACAGAAAAATATTATAGGATTTGAATGTTATTGGGTTAGTAAATGTAGCTGAGATGTATTGTATTGTGAGCAAATTCTTTAATTTCATGAACTTTACACAAACCATTTGAGATAATTTGTTACAATGGTAAACAACATAATTAAAAATGAACTTATGATAACTGTGCAAAACTAATTATACATTTATTATGAGAGGAAAACTACTAATAAACTACGGCAGATGTGGAAAGTAGCATTCATTATCACAGAAAATAATAACACTACCAATAATTTTAAGTCAGGATCAATTTTGATGAACTGCTAAACTATAAAAGCAATTTTAATACATTGGAATGGGATCAGTCAGAAACCTCAAACCAAAAAAGTGGTTAAACCAGTCAGTTCAGTTTAACTCAACATCGATACACACATAGAAGGGGGGCGTGATAGTCTCAGCTCTCTTCGGCCAGCATTATGGGAAAAATATGGGAGAAAAATGCAATTAAAAAAATTAAAAATAATCACACACCCCCTCAGGTGTGCATAGTTGCCATCTGCATATTTTTACCTGCCAGTGGCGGATACTATGAATGCAGTGAACATGAATGAAGTCTATTCAACCAACCTCTTTTTCAGGTACAGCTAATTGTGCCTGTTTGAGTGCCCATCAGGCCGATAGTACCACCTGGGACTCAAACTAGAGAGATTGAGATCTCAGCAAAGGTGGTACTGGACTGCTAGACTACCCAAGCTCTCTAAAATATTTATTTATTATTATTGGTACTATACCGAGATTGGGATGAATTGTGTTAAAGTGATAGTATTTAACACAAACCCTTGCAGGGAAATTTTAACAGTTGGCATGAGGCAAATCCTGCCTTTGATCCTTATTTAATTTCTAAATTGGTATGACCAAATTCTCACAAATGTGCAAATTTCAGACCATGTGAACGCAGCATTGCTTTATGTTCCATACCTGGAAAGTCACAGTGATGTATCCGCCTCTTTTCCAGATCGGGATTCGTCCTGCGGTTGTACCGGACAGGCATGACCCCGTTGCTGGTTGCCGTGGGTACCTGTGTGGATGCAGGCGCTTGGTGATTGGGCATATGTACACCCATTTTGGATGCAATCGTGGCAGCGTAGGATGGTGGCGGCGTCAGATTGTGCAGCAGCTCTTTCTGCCTGTCGGGGCTGCCCGGTTCAGAGGTGGGCGGCGAGGGCGGGAGGTACGACGCTTTGACCTGCGCGTGGCCATGGGTATAGTGGGCGGCGGGTGCGAGCTGGTACGCAGGGGCAGACATGGGGCAGTAGGGCTTGGCGACAGTCTGTTGGGGTGGCAAGTGCATGTTGTGGAAAGAGGGCACTTCTGATGGCATGGCATGGGCGTGAGAGTCTGAAAGGGGAACGTCTAGCTCGGAGTTGAGAAGCTGGAACAGATGGCTGTCCTGGGGAAGCTCGAAAGAGGGCATCTCCTGCTTGATGAAGACCCCGTTGGAGGAATCAGGGGCATCCATGCCAGGGCACGGCGCAGAGCCGGAGTTGAAGATGCTTGTGAATTCGGGAAGAGCGGAGATGGAACAGTCTGGCGCTGAGGTGAAGGCTGCGCTCAGCTGTTTGCCTTTGCCCTGACTGGGGACAGACTGGCGTGGCTGGCGACACAGACCTGTGCGCAAATAGGCGATGTCGGGTAGGTACAGATTCATGTTGATGCTGTAAGGGGAACAATGATCATCGGTGAAAAAGTCAGCCGAACTTTCCTGACACTGCTTCCTGGATTCCTGCAGCTGAGGCGTCAGGTACTTGTCCATCTCCAGCTTTGCCTAAAAAGACACAACAAGAGTGGCTTAAGAACTCAGACGGTTACATGACAAAGAGCGAGGACTTTGACAGGTGGAATTCATGCACTCTACACATCAGCCAAGATTTCACTGGTTTAACAGACAGCAAATACGAGCAGCTAAGAGCTCAGCGAATGATCAAAGGTTCTGAATAGTAACCCAGATCACAGAACTGGTTTTAAAATATAATTTAGCAATTATACAACCGATCTGCACTCTGATAAACATCTACTGCTACATTTTTGAGCCATTTAAGAGACAGGAATGCATGCTATGCAGCAGGTGACGCAGAACCCCGGGCATATGTCTGTGCAACACAGCACATGGGTCAGAGAAAGTTTTAAAATAGATATTTCATTATGAGGACATCAGCAGGCTGGATTCTGGATTTTAAATTCGAGTTTGGTATGTACATCCAGACGTAGCTGGGCGATATTGTACTGATATCACAATCAGTTACACCGGTATTGATTAATATCTCAGGTTACAATTCAACACATCGCTTTTAGAATGAGATCTGATCACTTATAGCATTTTTCATCTTTTATTAATGCTCGATCCTGATCTGGATTGTGGTGGATCCGGAGCATGTTCTACAAACATTGAGGACGAGAGGAATATATCATGGGAACATTTCAGTGTTTTAATTGTTTTAGATTTTTGGTAATTTATTAGAAAACCGTAGCAAAAAAATATTAAAATAAGCAAATTATTTTACCCCATTTTTCCCATTATAAATTCATTTGGCCATTTTATTATATTTGTCATATTTACATAATATGCATTAAATGTCAAAACACTTGACCTTTTCATACTCAGCAATACAATATTTAAATCATAATAAGCAGTTAATATTTTTCTTACCCTGATTTAGTCAAACTTTACTTAATTTTTTATTGTTAATTAAACAACAGCAAAATGAAATATCATGATCCATACGCTTTGTATTATTTGTTTGGCTTCTGTTGCTTGTTCTCCATAAAATATGATGCAAATAATTAGAAACATAAATTAACTTTTATCTTTTTAAACAGTTTTTTCTGGCTTCGTTAAAATACTTACAAAAATTACTTCTATAGTATATTTAAATCTGTTCCATTTTTTTATTTCTCATCTTTTCTGTTTTATTCTGTCTAGAAACAGATTTAAACTTCATACTTCAGGCACTTGATGAACCCAGACAAAACAAATAACCCCAGTTTTAAGCTTTTAAATGTAGCACTATGTAAACAAGGGCAACAAAGTAATAAAACATAAGACAAATTCATTCATTTATTTTAAGTAGCTGCTTTATCTTGATCTTGATCAGGGACTTACTGGGTCTGGGACCTACTTTAGAAGCAAAAAGTACAGGGCAGAAATACAACATGGACAGAGCAACAGTCAATGACAGGACGACACCCATTTATTTTACTTAGACTTACTTAGATCTACGGGCAATTTAAAGTAGCCAGTCCACCTACTGGCAAGAATTGGTGAGTAAGGCAACACAGACACAAATTTAAATTCAACTGCTCAGGCATCAGACATCAAAGGGCTGCTGAAATTATACATATTGTGCATAAATAAATGCTTCTAAGAATCAAGATACATTTTGTCCAACCAACCAAGCGACAAAAACACACCTGAAAAAAAAAGGTGCTGAAATTTAATTCAAACTTTTGCATCACATTCACGTAATAAATATTTATTTATAATTATGCTTTTATTTACTTTCAATAAGCACTTTTTTTTTTTTCATTTTAAATTGAATTGTGATGGGAACGGTGCCACTCTGGCACACAACTAGGCACACAGCAGGAATTCACCCAGGGCAAAGGTAAAAACCCACAGCAATTAATGAAATATGTTTATGCCTTTAAATGTCTTTATATAATATGACGAAATGTAATAGAACACAGTTTCAGTGGCAGGAGCCAAAAGTTTTGCTGCAGGATTGAAATGTAGCTTTAAAGTACAAAGTGATCCATAAGATTCAATTAGATACTTAAATTAAAGCTAGTGAAGGACATCCAGACGCTTAGTTTGAATTAATAATAAATACGGCTTTCTGAGAACAGGTCAAGTAGTGACAGTACTTTCAGCACTGACTGACCTCTGAGTGACTGACTGAAAATGATCGTCATACAACGACAATTAATGATGAAATAGTCTTTTCTGTTCAAATTATACACATTTATAATTAAAAGCACAGCATGCCGTGTAATAATGCACATACACTGAACATGTACATATCTAAATATTTATCACATCCAGTTACAAATCTTTAATAAGTGAATCTTCGACTGAGAATACTGATGTGTAAGATTTGTTTAAACAAACTTGTTTACTAGGAATTTTGGAAGGGAAAAGAAAGTGTACAGGAGTAAACTGCTAAAACGGTTTACAAGGAAGGAAATTAATATTATTAATATAGACGCGTATACATTTGAATTATGGAAATGGAATCCAGACGGCCTAATATATGTCAATTTAACCACTTTTAGTGCGTATGGGCCCAAACTGTCACTGACGCCCTGTCAGAAGTTCCGGACATTATGGATTAGGAACTTGTTTGTTCCGCAAACTGCTAATAATGTGAATGTGGCATTAAAAGATAGAGAAATTGCACTACAGGAGGAAGAGTTAAAGATGTGCTTAGATGTTAGATGTACATTTAAGGTGCACTTTTAAGGTGATAGTAAAATAATAATAAAAACAACATAACTTGAAAGACATGTAGTGAGTCCATGCATATGAACAGCAGTTTAGAACCAGGGTATGAACTCAGAAAGGGATGAAATTGGTGTCTGTGGTCAGCAGCTAAACATTTATCAGGCAGCTTTCAGTAGGTATCTGCTACATTCCCTGCTGCTCTGTAAAACACAGCTCAGACATACCAGAGCCCAAAACAGAGATCTGCTGACACACGGAAAGCTTCAAGCAACTCAGCTTTTCCACATAAACATCTCCTAATTATCATTAAACCGCAATCAGTGGGCACCTGCCCATCAAAGCCTGCTTTCCTTCATGAGTAAGGAGCAGCGGTGAGGGTGCCAGGAGCAATGTCTGCTCCTCCTAATGCTCCTGAACTACTCAGCTATTTCTGGATTCAGATCTTCCAGCTGTTGGATCTCTTACACAGCTTTAGTGATCGGGGTTGAATTACTGGGAAGTTTGGGATAACGACTGGGAATAGTGAATAGTAGGAAAGCACAAGCCATACAAGTTCTAGACATAACCAAACGTTGGGGGGAAAGCTTGATCCTGGTCGCATACTGGTACGAGTACTGACAATGGGCACACAAGAAAGACACGCGTGATTTGGGAGGGCACACCTCTTCTAATAGGTCTCAAATGATCACAGAAAAGCGCTTTTGTTAGAATGAAGTGAATGATTACCTGTGCGTATTCGTGTGCCAGTGCGCGATCCGAATCCCCGAACAGAACCGATTCCTCGTGAAAGCCCTTCATGAGCGGTAGAAAGTCATCATGCCCAGTTGCGCCCGTCGGTAACAGCGTGGCTGCCATAACGGCTGGTGTGATGGACGGCGGTGGAAGGCAGCGTCTGTAAATCGGTCCCTTCTAACAGATGTGGACAGACGGAGTGATGCAGGAGTGTGAAGCATGGACCGAGTGCGTGGTCAGTGTGTGTGTGTGTGTGTGTGTGTGTGTGTGTGTTCAGTTCAGAAGCTACAGCGGATATCCAGGTTCTGTCTCCTCCAGGCTCTCAGGCCCGCACTCATATGAAAGGCTGCTGAATGGGCGGGGCGTGGCAGCCCCAGATCAGCAAGTGAAGGGGATGGAAACACCTCTCTCCACTTTCCCTGCCTCGATCCCAGCTAAATCACCCAGTGCACAACAGTAGTGTGTATTTATTTATTTAGTAGGATTTTAACGTCATGTTTTACTCACTTGGTTACATTCATGACAGAAACAGTAGTTACTTGTTACACAAGTTCATCAGTTCAAGTCTTCAATGTCAAACACAGTCATGGACAATCAGTGGTAACTAGCTCATGGGCCCCAGTGCAAAAAAAAAATGTTGGGTCCCCTCAACAAATGTTATATATATATACAGTGTATCACAAAAGTGAGTACACCCCTCACATTTCTGCAAATATTTTATTATATCTTTTCATGGGACAACACTATAGAAATAAAACTTGGATATAACTTAGAGTAGTCAGCGTACAACTTGTATAGCAGTGTAGATTTACTGTCTTCTGAAAATAACTCAACACACAGCCATTAATGTCTAAATGGCTGGCAACATAAGTGAGTACACCCCACAGTGAACATGTCCAAATTGTGCCCAAAGTGTCAATATTTTGTGTGACCACCATTATTATCCAGCACTGCCTTAACCCTCCTGGGCATGGAATTCACCAGAGCTGCACAGGTTGCTACTGGAATCCTCTTCCACTCCTCCATGATGACATCACGGAGCTGGTGGATGTTAGACACCTTGAACTCCTCCACCTTCCACTTGAGGATGCGCCACAGGTGCTCAATTGGGTTTAGTCCATCACCTTTACCTTCAGCTTCCTCAGCAAGGCAGTTGTCATCTTGGAGGTTGTGTTTGGGGTCGTTATCCTGTTGGAAAACTGCCATGCAGGCCAGTTTTCGAAGGGAGGGGATCGTGCTCTGTTTCAGAATGTCACAGTACATGTTGGAATTCATGTTTCCCTCAATGAACTGCAGCT
Organism: Trichomycterus rosablanca; assembly: GCF_030014385.1. Taxonomy (NCBI): domain Eukaryota; kingdom Metazoa; phylum Chordata; class Actinopteri; order Siluriformes; family Trichomycteridae; genus Trichomycterus; species Trichomycterus rosablanca. The sequence continues at coordinate 9,641,591 of NC_086002.1, read as the reverse complement.
CCCCAGTGCCAGCAACACTCATGCAGCCCAAGACCATGATGCTACCACCACCATGCTTGACTGTAGGCAAGATACAGTTGTCTTGGTACTTCTCACCAGGGCGCCGCCACACATGCTGGACACCATCTGAGCCAAGCAAGTTTATCTTGGTCTCGTCAGACCACAGGGCATTCCAGTAATCCATGTTCTTGGACTGTTTGTCTTCAGCAAACTGTTTGCGGGCTTTCTTGTGCGTCAGCTTCCTTCTGGGATGACGACCATGCAGACCGTGTTGATGTAGTGTGCGGCGTATGGTCTGAGCACTGACAGGCTGACCTCACACGTCTTCAACCTCTGCAGCAATGCTGGCAGCACTCATGTGTCTATTTTTTAAAGCCAACCTCTGGATATGACGCCGAACACGTGGACTCGACTTCTTTGGTCGACCCTGGCGAAGCCTGTTCCGAGTGGAACCTGTCCTGGAAAACCGCTGTATGACCTTGGCCACCATGCTGTAGCTCAGTTTCAGGGTGTTAGCAATCTTCTTATAGCCCAGGCTATCTTTGTGGAGAGCAACAATTCTATTTCTCACATCCTCAGAGAGTTCTTTGCCATGAGGTGCCATGTTGAATATCCAGTGGCCAGTATGAGAGAATTGTACCCAAAACACCAAATTTAACAGCCCTGCTCCCCATTTACACCTGGGACCTTGACACATGACACCAGGGAGGGACAACGACACATTTGGGCACAATTTGGACATGTTCACTGTGGGGTGTACTCACTTATGTTGCCAGCTATTTAGACATTAATGGCTGTGTGTTGAGTTATTTTCAGAAGACAGTAAATCTACACTGCTATACAAGCTGTACACTGACTACTCTAAGTTATATCCAAGTTTCATGTCTATAGTGTTGTCCCATGAAAAGATATAATGAAATATTTGCAGAAATGTGAGGGGTGTACTCACTTTTGTGATACACTGTATATATAGGAGTTGGACAATGAAACTGAAACACCTGGTTTTAGACCACAATAATTTATTAGTATGGTGTAGGGCCTCCTTTTGCGGCCAATACAGCGTCAATTCGTCTTGGAAATGACATATACAAGTCCTGCACAGTGGTCAGAGGGATTTTAAGCCATTCTTCTTGCAGGATAGTGGCCAGGTCACTACGTGATGCTGGTGGAGGAAAACGTTTCCTGACTCGCTTCTCCAAAACACCCCAAAGTGGCTCAATAATATTTAGATCTGGTGACTGTGCAGGCCATGGGAGATGTTCAACTTCACTTTCATGTTCATCAAATCAATCTTTTACCAGTCTTGCTGTGTGTATTGGTGCATTGTCATCCCCATCTAGCACAAGTATTGGGCCAAGGGAATGCCATGATATGGCAGCCCAAACCATCACTGATCCACCCCCATGCTTCACTCTGGGCATGCAACAGTCTGGGTGGTACGCTTCTTTGGGGCTTCTCCACACCGTAACTCTCCCGGATGTGGGGAAAACAGTAAAGGTGGACTCATCAGAGAACAATACATGTTTCACATTGTCCACAGCCCAAGATTTGCGCTCCTTGCACCATTGAAACCAACGTTTGGCATTGGCACGAGTGACCAAAGGTTTGGCTATAGCAGCCCGGCCGTGTATATTGACCCTGTGGAGCTCCCGACGGACAGTTCTGGTGGAAACAGGAGAGTTGAGGTGCACATTTAATTCTGCCGTGATTTGGGCAGCCGTGGTTTTATGTTTTTTGGATACAATCCGGGTTAGCACCCGAACATCCCTTTCAGACAGCTTCCTCTTGCGTCCACAGTTAATCCTGTTGGATGTGGTTTGTCCTTCTTGGTGATATGCTGACATTACCCTGGATACCGTGGCTCTTGATACATCACAAAAACTTGCTGTCTTGGTCACAGATGCGCCAGCAAGACGTGCACCAACAATTTGTCCTCTTTTGAACTCTGGTATGTCACCCATAATGTTGTGTGCATTGCAATATTTTGAGCAAAACTGTGCTCTCACCCTGCTAATTGAACCTTCACACTCTGCTCTTACTGGTGCAATGTGCAATTAATGAAGATTGGCCACCAGACTGGTCCAATTTAGCCATGAAACCTCCCACACTAAAATGACAGGTGTTTCAGTTTCATTGTCCAACCCCTGTATATACGTACAGTGGTGTTCAAAAAAATAGCAGTCCAACACCATTAACCTGATAGATCACTGTTTTTAGTAGAAGTGATATTTCTACATAGCAAAAAATTTACTTGAAAGTGTAGTAGAGTAATGAAAACAAAACAAACCCAACAATTAGAACATGCATGCCGTTTATTCTGAGTAATCGAAGCATTGATTGAAAGGGGCTTGTTCAAAATAATAGCAGTGAGGAGTTCAATTGGTGAAGTCATTAATTATGCAGAAGAACGGGTGTCAATTTTGGCCCTTATTTAAGGTAGGAGGGTGGCAAATGTTGCACAGGTTGGTCATAGCACATTTCCTTCTGAAATACTGGATAAAATGGGTTGTTCCAGACATTGTTCTGATGAACAGCGTACTTTGATTAAAAAGTTGATTGTAGAGGGAAAAAACATACAGAAAAGTGCAGCAAACTATAGGCTGCTCAGCTAAAATGATCTCAAATGCCTTGAAGTGACAACCAAAACCTGAAAGATGCAGAAGAAAGCGTGGAACTACTGTTCAAAAGGATCGAAGAATAGCCAGAATGGCAAATACTCAGCCAATGATCAACTCCAGAAAGATCAAGGAACATCTGAAGTTACCAGTGAGTACAGAAGATGATTAAGTGAAGCCAATTTACCAGCAAGAACTCCTTGCAAAGTCCCGTTGTTAAGAGACAGACGTGTCCTGAATGGGTTAACATTTGCCAAGGAACACATTGACTGGTCCAAAGAGAAATGGCTTAACATTTTGTGGACTGGTGAAAGCAAAATTGTTCTATTTGGGTCTAGTGGCCGTAGACAGTATGTCAGACGACCCCCGATCACTGAATTCAAGCCCAAGTTCACTGTGAAGACAGTAAAGCATGGTGGTACAAAATGATGATATGGGGATGTTTTTTATACCATGGTGTTACGTCTATTCATCACATACGAGGGATCATGGATCAGTTTAAATATATCAGAATACTTAAGGAGATTATGTTGCCCTATGTCGAAAAAGAAATGTCCTTAAAATGGGTGTTTCAACATGACAATGACCCAAAACATCTTGATTACAGACAAACAAGACTGAGGTAATAGAGTGGCCAGCCCAATCCCCTGACTTCAATCCCAAAGAGAACTTGTCTTCTGACATCTGAAACATGTTTTTTTGAGGCAAAACCCAAAATTGCAGAAGAACTGTGGAACGTAGTCTGATCATCCTGGACTGGAATACCTGTTCAGAGGTGCCAGAAGTTGGTCGACTCCATGCAACACAGATCTTAGAAACAATTGTTATATAAAATATTAGTTCAGTAATTTAAAGTAAAGTGAAACCTCAAACATTTTTAAAGAAAAATGCTGGCACTGCTATTTTTTTGAACAACCTAATATTCATTTTTCTTAATTTTCTGTAAAGGATGAACGCAAACTGGCTAAATTTTAATAATGTTTTGATTTAGAATTGAAAGTGTAGTATTTTCAATGCATTTGCATTTATGGAAATAAAAGTTATTATAATGATTTTGTGCTTTATTCGGTTTTTTGAAATCACTGCTATTTTTTTGAACACTACTATATATATATGTTTTATTCCATATATATCAGTCTTTGCTATCTATTTTCTGTTTGGCTTGCCATAATACATGCATAATGGGGGGGGGGGGGGGGGGGGGTGTATGGAAGTGAGGTGGGTGGTTGAGTTCATGTCGTGGAGGCCCCCCCCCAGCGGAATAGCCCACTGCGCCCAAACTGATGGCTTTTTAATTGTTTAATACTTTCACATTTTTTAATACATGGTGTACTGTGTTAAGTAACAATGGTTTTCTGAACTACTCTCACTGTTGCATGACAGTTTCCAATGCAATGCTGTCTGAGGGCTCAAAGGTCACACACATTCAACAGTGGTTTTCAGCCTGCCCTACATGTATTGAGATTATTCCAGATTCTGTACATATAATAGAATAGTACATATAATAGATTGTGAGTTAAATAAATTGCAATATTATGTAAACAAATGTTCTTTTTGAGCTAACAATTCTCTCCAAAGTCTGGCTCAAAATGGTTCAACTTGAATATTCTATAAACTTTTAGCAACCCCAGCCTGGTAGGGCACTCCACAGAAGCAATTAGCCACATCTGAAGCAGGAAAGGCCATGTTGGGAGTCACCTCATTGTTCTGGCAACATGCACGAACATGAGGCTTACAGAGAGCACAATGTGTTCTATATAATGCTGTTAAGCCAGAGTAGTCATAATGAATTAAAGTCTAAATTGGGAAGAAAAAGAGCAGAAAAGTACATGGAACAGTGCCAAGGTCACCACCTCTCTTGCCAAGCTAGGACCTCAGGACCTCTTTCACCTCATGCTATGGAGATAATCTGTTTGTATGGTTTGATGTAAGCCAAGAACTACTAATCATGGGACTGTCATTAATTGGAAGCTACTGAAACAAAAGTGAAGTAAAACGTTGGCTTGGTGGGTAGCACGGTCACCTCACTTCTCCCTGTGTCTCCTCCGATTTCCTCACATAATTCAAAAACATCCAGTCAGGTTAATTGGAACTACTAAAATTGCCCCAAGTGTGAACGTGTGTGTGTTCACCCTGTGACGGGCTGGTGACCTGTCCGAGGCGTCTCCTGCCTTTCACCCAGTGAATCATACCCACAACAACACTGAAGAGGACAAAGTGGTGGTAAAACAGACAATGAATGAAACAAAGGTGTTGCTGTCCACAGTCAAGTAGGCTTTGTGTAGCCATGGGCGTAAATGTTGTTATTTAGAGTTTGTAATTCAGAAAAGCCAGCAGCTTAGTGATTAAGGTAGCGGACTAGTAATCAGAAGGTTGCTGGTTCAAGTCCCACCATTGCCAAGTTGCCACTGTTGGGCCCTGGAGCGAGGCCCTTAACCCTTAATTGATTAAACTGTATTCAGCCACAATTGTAAGTTGCTTTGGATTAAAGCGTCCTCTATATGCCGTAAAATTTAAAACCTTAAGGTGGGATTTAAAATATCAAAGTCCATGGCAATGTAAAGCTCAGCTCAGCTGGGTTGACAGTGTTACCCAAATTCCAGCAGCATGGGGCAAATATTTGGACATTTTGTCTAAATGGGTGCAAATTCCCACAGATTCACTGTAAAATCTTGTGGAAAGCTGTTATAGAACGCTTTATAGTCACAAATGTGTATTAACGATAATGTTTTTAACATGGGATGTACAACAAGGTCATGGTCAGGTGTAATTCCCGGTCACGTGTGGTCACATGAAAATTACATTATTATAAAGTAATCATTGAAATGCTGCCATGCCCTTTCTATTTATTGAGTTCAGCCACACCCATTACAGAAAGGTTACAAAAAATAAATAGCAAATCATTTACATGCTTTCAACTTTGTGGCAGTCAGTTCCCACAGACACACTCCAAAATCTTGTGGAAAGTCTTTTCAGATGAGTGGAGGCTTTTATGACCTGGTCTCAGGTGTCCACATACATTTAGTCACAAAGGCATGTTCATGCCCCCAAAACAGTGATCTCAGGAAAGGCATTATTCACACTTGTCATTAACACACACACACACACACAAGTGTATATATACACACATACTCACATATTTAGTTATATGGCTGTCAAATCATGTCTGTATGTAGACACCCAAGTCGCTAGTTGCAATAGTGTAAGTGTGTGTGACACACACACAGGGGTTAGTGGGCTAATTTACTGCTAGACCATCCAAGCACCCTTTGTGTGTGTGTGTGTGTGTGTGTGTGTGTGTGTGTGTGTGTGTGTGTAAAATGAATTTTATACTACTGTTAGTAATCTGTGTTGCTGCAACACCTTAACTAAAGAGAGTCCACAAACATTGAACCATAAAGTATATATACACTGATGTCATAACATTAAAACCACCTCCTTTATTCAACACACATGAGTGGATAAGACACCTCACTGTCACTGTTGGACTGAGAATAGTCCAAAAACCAAAAACATCCAGCCAACAGTGCCCCGTGGGCAGCGACCTGTGACCACTGATGAAGGTCTAGAAGATGACCAACTCAAACAGCAGCAATAGATGAGAGATCGTCTCTGACTTTACATCTACAAGGTGAGCCAACTAGGTAGGAGTGTCTAATAGAGTGGACAGTGAGTGGACACGGTATTTAAAAACTCCAGCAGTGCTGCTGTGTCTGATCCACTCACTAACACACCACCACCATGTCAGTGTCACTGCAGTGCTGAGAAATATTCACCACCTTGTTCCTTTGTATTTGATGAAAAACCCTTTGATGATGAGAGCTTCACCAAGCATAAAAAATAATTTCTGTTGAGTAAAATCATCGGTCAATCCTTAAACAAAAGTTAAATGAACCTGACTTATTACATTTTATTAAGGTGGACATAAAACATTTACATTATCAAAAAAAACGCATCAATATTTATTGGCCTGATAGTAACAGTAGAGTTGGTTATCCATATGTAAATACTGACCATATTTGCAGTGCTCTTAGTGTACTGTAAAATAGCATGGGGTGTTCAAGTGGTGCAGCAGTTTATTTCGCTACCCCACCACTGCTGGGACGTAGACCGAAAAAAGTGAGTGGCGTCCTATATGGGATGTGCACCCAGTGATTCAGCAACCCTGACCAGGATAAGAAGTGGTAAAACATGAAAATAAAAGTTAAATTCTATTATGTTTTTCTGAGGATGTAAAGCTGAATAAAAAGGCTTCAGCTGAATGCCTCCTCTCACTACTACTACTGAGCTCAGAGGAGACAGATGAGTCCTGCGGAATGCAAGCCTCTGGCTATTTTTAAAGATTACTGTGTGAAGCGCCTTACAACTGCAAAAATAAGCCATTGGACTCTTGTTACAATTAACCGAAGCAGACAAAAGAGTCTTCTTTTCATTCAGAATTTAAATATTTTAAAACATTTGAAAACCAGTGTGTCATGTGACCCTCAATGACTGACATACACTTGCTGACACTGACACGCACTTGCTATGACATTCACACACCTCAACAAATCACTGTTGATAAATAAAAAAAACTACAATCTTTTCAAATTATAACCTAATAGTTACATAACAGACATGTTTACATTTGCAGAAAAAATTACATACAGTTAAAAAAACTTCATGTACTAAATAGTAGCAAAGTTCACACGGCCCGCCCTCCATAAATAAAACGTGCATGTGCTGTTTAGGTGCATGTCGTCTCCTGAGAGTTGCGCCTCTTCACACACTGGTAAAACAAGTCTCATTTCGTTATTTGTTCTTTGCCTTGAGCTTTCTGTGCCACTCAGGAACTTCTTTATTGGTCTGTAAAAGAGACAGAACAAGCTATTTTGGTCTGCTGCTTTGAACATTGCTGTGTATAAAGGTTACATAAAAGTTATGAAAACCAGTCGAGGTCCTGCCATAGGTAAACAATATTCGGCCCATTACGGCCTTTCGAGCAGCATACCAGGGCTGATGTGAAGCGCTTTGTGTGTTATACGGGCACCTCATTCAAATTTAAGCTTTATGCATATACTTGAAGCAGCTGTGCTGTAACGTCAGCACAGGTTGGCACAATTTATCCTTAGTTTTAAATTCCTTTGTGATGAACAAGTTTATTTAGTCTACTACAAATTCCAAGTCATCCAGGAGTGCAATCTAGCAATCTGTCGCAGGGCTCCAGCCACCAGCCCTCTTTCTCATTCAGGCATAGCCTAGCATGTCTGTGTAGACGCCCGGCTAGCCTAATTGGTCGTGGGCTAGCATAATTTGGTGCAACAGCAGCGGATTAGTATATTAAAAATTGTTTGTTTGTGTGTTTATTAGGATTTTAATGTCATGTTTTACACTTTGGTTAAATTCATGACAGTTACTCATTACAATTCATCAGATTCATCAGTTCACAAGGTTATATCGAACACAGTCATGGACAATTTTGTATCTCCAATTCACCTCACTTGCATGTCATTGGACTGTGGGAGGAAACCGTAGCTCCCAGAGGAAACCCACACAGACACGGGGAGAACATGCAAACTCCACACATAAAGGACCCGGACCACCCCACCTGGGGAATGAACCCAGGACCTTCTTGCTGTGAGGCGACAGTGCTACCCACTTAGCCACCGTGCCGCCCATATTAAAAATTGAATGCCGTTTTGGTCAATAAAATAATAGCTGTAGCTACATCAGGGATTTATAATAGCCCACCAGAGGGCACACATTTCCACACACATTTGAAAGGTTTGTGGAAAGCATTTTCAGTAGAGCTGCACATATTAATACCTATAGTCTCTTCCCACTGTCTCTGCGATATACACCTGAGCATAGATAGAGAGGGAGTCACTTGGGCTCATACAGCTCTGTGTGGGAACCAAACACTACTGCAAATTATAAGAACTGGTCAAAGATTGGACACGTGTCGAACGGGGCGTGTGGTGATCCAGCTCTCCTTGATCAGATCGGGGGTTGTGCAACCAGCAGCGGATTCACAATCGAATTGGAAGTTACAAGATAGGGAGATATTTATTTAATTATTTATTTAATTATTTATTAGGATTTTAATGTCATGTTTTACACTTTGGTTACATTCATGACAGGAACGGTAGTTACTAGTTACACAAGATTCATCAGTTCAAGCTTAATGTCAAACACCGTCATGGACACCAATTCACCTCACTTGCATGTCTTTGGACTGTGGGAGGAAACCGTAGCTCCCAGAGGAAACCCACACAGACACGGGGAGAACATGCAAACTCCACACAGAAAGGACCTGGACCGCTCCACCTGGGAATCAAACCCAGGACCTTCTTGCTGTGAGGCGACAGTGCTACCCACCGAGCCACCTACCTAAGATAGCCACCTAAGATAGGAAGATAAAGGGGGAAAAATCTAGAAAAAACTTCATGGCATGAGCACTGAGCTTGTACTGTACTCACAAACACAGTGGGTTTAGGTCGGAGCTGGTCCTGCTCCCAGTCTCTGGCCCTGCCAGGCTCTTCGGGCCGCTGTTTGACTGCTGTGCTGATGATGAGCTGTGGCTCTGCTGTGGACGCTGTGTCTCCCTGTTGCCGTGAGCACATGTTGACCAGCACCTGCTTCATGGCAGACAGCTCCTACAAGAAAACAGTGATAATTAGGACGCAGTGTGTTTCAGGGCAAGTCATACGAGTGTGATCAGATGTCTTCATCATTTTGACACTCAGCTGACAGACTCAGAGTTGGGAAGGTAAAGCAATTCAGAGTTTATTTATTACTTTAAAAGAATTGTTAACACTACTCAGCACTTACTCAAAAAACACAATCAATATAAAATATACACCGATCAGCCATAACATTAAAACCACCTTGTTTCTACACTCACTGTCCATTTTATCAGCTCCACTTACCATATAGAAGCACTTTGTAGTTCTACAATTACTGACTGTAGCCCATATGTTTCTCTGCATACTTTTTTAGCCTGCTTTCACCCTGGACCCCAGGATACTTTTTACCCTGCTTTTCTGGACCCCCACAGGACCACCACAGAGCAGGTATTATTTAGGTGGTGGATCATTCTCAGCACTGCAGTGACAATGACATGGTGGTGGTGTGTTAGTGTGTGTTGTGCTGGTTTGAGTGGATCAGACACAGCAGTGCTGCTGGATTTTTGAAATACCGTGTCCACTCACTGTCCACTCTATTAGACACTCCTACCTAGTTGGTCCACCTAGTAGATGTAAAGTCAGAGACGATCGCTCATCTATTGCTGCTGTTTGAGTTGGTCATCTTCTAGACCTTCAGCAGTGGTCACAGGACGCTTCCTACGGGGCGCTGTTGGCTGGATACATTTTTGGTTGGTGGACTATTCTCAGTCCAGCAGTGACACTGATGTGTTTAAAAACTCCATCAGCATTGCTGTGTCTTATCCACTCATACCAGCACAACACACACTAACACACCACCACCATGTCAGTGTCACTGCAGTTCTGAGAATGATCCACCACCCAAATAATACCTACTCTGTAGTGGTCCTGGGAGAGTCCTGACCATTGAAGAACAGGGTGAAAGCAGACTAAAAAGTATGTAGAGAAACAGATGGACTAAGGAGGGGGTTGTAATGTTATGGCTGATCAGTGTATTAGTGTATTATTTGTTAAAACCAAATATTTCCTAATATTTTGTAGGAAATTATATAATTTAACATATAAATTTGTCATAAACTGGCATAAATGGACTAAAATCAGTACAAATGAGTAATTTTTTCTAAAAACAAACAATTCCAATTTACACTTCAAAAAGAAAACAATATCTTCGGGCTGGAACATCGAGCACCCTTCGGTGATGAATATAGATATGCATGGTTGCATGCGTGTCAGGGGTCATTTAATATTTCTATTTATCACTCTGCCACCATATGCGCTGGCATGTTAAAGCACTGCGTGGCCGAGCAGCTGTCCGCTAGGATTGCGTGCTTTATGCCAACATGCCGTTGGAAGTTGTGTACTCGGCAAAGGTTGTGCCAACACCAGTAGCAGTGAGGGGGGAATGTTTAATTCAAAATAGCTCAAAATTTCACAAATGTGTTATCAGTTCCGCCTGTGCTGATGCTGAATGGGAATAGTGGTCAGCTTCTTTACACAATTATATCAAGCAATATCTGCAGCAGAGACATTTTTCAGAAATAATTTCACGAAGACATGATGTATCATGTTATTTTACAATACAGGAGTCATTCAGTCATGTAAAATAATATAATGTTTCATGTTTTGTCTGTATTTTAAAATAAAATTTAACATTTAAAGTCAAGAGACTAACTAGGCCAAGCAAGAACTCCCCCCCCCCCCCCCCCTTTTAGAAACCCTATATTAGATAGTCTAATATTAATTTATCGTTTGTGTTGCTGTCTGGCTGAAACATTTAGATTTAGTTTCTTAGCAAATGAGATAAATTTGACCTAGTTTATTATTGACATTTAGGCTGTTTGCAGAAAAGCAGCTCCATATCATGATGCTCTCACCATCATACTTTACTATTAGTACAGCCTTCTTGGGTCAAAACACAACATGCAGAAGTTCTAGTTTGATCTGAATATTATTCTTACTTGTCATTTTAATGTCTGTAATGTTAAAATAACAGCTGTGGTGCTGAAACGTGGATGACGGTGTGGTGGTGCGGTTTGCTGTGTATTATCTACAGTGTAACTGTTCTTCTTGCTGCTTTTAGGTCGTCCTGCAACACGGGGATGTTTAAACTCTTTGTTGTGGCTCTGTGGCATTTTTATCTAAGCATTATTTAATTATTATAAGAAGCTCCTTCACTTTCACCATGTTTACTGTTCCTTGCATGAAATTGGCCTAAACAGTAGGCCCTTTTTTAAAATAATAACATTAGATATGAATGCAAGTAGTCACCCTGTTAAGCACCCTGTTCAGTTTTGTTCGAGATTTTTTCCTTTATCTTCCAATCTAGTCATTTCCAGTTCCCATTTCTAAATCTGCTGCCACTTGCACAATCATGGGCAGCTTTTTATCACTTGCCAGTTTCCCGCATCGTGTACAGGAAGCCACGTTAAGCTCAGTCAGTTAAACTTTTGCACATGCAGGTCTGTTCAGACTGTAGTCAGAAATACTGCACATTTTAAAAGCTAACGGTTAAAATTTACGCCTTTATATTGCCTGTATAATGATTAAAACCTTAAAATGATGTGCACAGAGCTAATGCTGACTTCGCAAATGTACCAAATACTATTAGCTTAGAATCAGAGCTCATCACATGGATCAAACGCATAAGCGCAGTCCATGGCTTAATGAGCCGAGCATGAGAACTCGTTAAGCTGAACAACAGGAATTTCCAGTTAGATACAGTCTGAATAAGCCCAAACCTCTGAAGTATTTTTCTCCTGTCATGATGCATAAATAATAAAAGCAGTATAAACATTCTTGGTAAATGGCAAACGTAAATGAAACGAGTTGAGCGACTGCCCTGCGGTGGTGGTAAAACTGGCAAAGTATAATTGTTCCTCATGCCAGAGCATGCTAACTAACATTTTAAATGAGAAGACCAGTGTGACTGTCACTCTGACTGCATGCCAGGCCACGGTGTCTGCACAACAATGAGGGTACACCCTGAGGCCAACAGGCAGGTCGATGTTTGTGGACGGTAAAATTCCGCTGAACTACCGCAGACTGCAACGTGCACGCATTTGATTTTCTCATTACTTGGTTTCCTGCAATTAATACGCTTTTAGTCACATGACAATGTTTTCAGTGGCATTTGACAAGTCAAGATGTGTCAGGTAAAATTTAAAGTTATTTACACAGAAACTTCTGTCTTCTCTGAGAGCCCCTATTAAAGCTCATAATCCAAACATGGGTGTGGTAAACACACTGTGGGATCTTGGTAAAGCCACCAGGCTTACGAGACATCATCTTACACACGATCTGAACGCAAAACCGCCTTCCAACTGAGCGCTAAATTAAGCTTTTGATGTGAGGCCTGTAATAAATCGGCAATGTCCTCCAGCGTGATGCAACGCATCAACCCCTAGGCGAATGTGCTGGGATGTGCCGAGTCAGCCTTTACCTCCCTGTGTCTCAGGAGCCGCTCCAGATCAGCAGCCATGTTGTTTTTCACCTGCAGCAGACTCGCCTTTTCTTTCTTCAGCGCACTAGGAAAACAACAGAGATTTGAGTATAAATTCAGTTACAAAACACTTAATCGACTTACAGTACTGTGACAGTATATTGTCTAAGCAATTAAGGGTTAAGGGGCCTTGTTCAAAAGCCCAACAGTGGCAACCTGGCAGTAGTGGGGCCTTAAACCAGCGACCTTTCTATTACTAGTCCAGTACCTTAACTGCCCCAGATCAAAACAGGTTAAAATATCAATCTTTTTTCAAATGACATGATTCATATACTGACATGATTCATGATTCATATACTGACATGATTCATATACTGACATGATTCATACGAATCTTTCCTGACAGTTCCATGATTTTAAACCGCAATCCAGTCATTCACTGTATCAGAACCAAAAAGTCTCCATAATGCAGCCAAAACATATTAAACACTATTAAAACATCTGACCAAAGAGTGCATGGCCATAGAACAATGTTTCAACATGCACTCAAATTTGCTCACAATAGGTTCCATTAGCAGAGCATGAAGCTTATGAAGACAAAAACCCAGAAGTCTGATGGTCCAGAAAAGAAAGCCATGTATCTCAAACACACATTATACGTAGGGTCCTACTAACACAGAGGGGAATGTTCTAGGTTTACATTCAACTATTGTGTATTGTAGCTTCCATTTATTCTATTACTCAATTTATTGAATGCCGTGAAATGTGGCTCTTTTCTTTAGAAATCTGTGAAATCTGTGATTTTTGAAAAATGAGGTCCGTGAAATTAAGCACATTTACCAGTTAATTTTGTAGAGCCTTAATTATAGGAGAAGACTTAATACCAGCTAAGTAAGCAATGAAAAGTATGATACGACTAAATGCACACATGGCATTGTGATGAGATTGTTATTAATATTTTGTTGTAATATATGCTATATGACCAAAAGTATGTGAATCCACAGCTGTTAATACTGAGTTGCTCTCGCCTTGTTTGCAGCGATAACAGTCTCTGCTCAAAGAAGAATTTGCAAGGTCAAACACTAATGCTTAATGAGAATGCCTGTCTCACAGATGATGCTTCAATTCGTTTCAGAAGTGTTCAATGAGGCTAAGATAGATCGGAGTTCTTCCTAACCAAACTTTCCCCACATGGGGAGGCATGTACCTCTTTTGAATTTATTTATTATAAATAAATATATATTTTTTGTTATAGCCCTGTTAGTATTGGACGTGGTGGAAACTAACTAAATTAAATTATTAGGAAGGATGTCCACATACTTTTGGAGATAAAGTTTTTTTTTTTTTTAATTAATTAAGCTATATAATCACAAATATGTCTTTTAAAATCACTTTTGTAATTTTAGTGGACTTTTTAATAGTAATAATAAATTATTTTGATTAGGTAATGTCATAATGTTAACAGGTCTACTCATAAACAGCTGGTAATATTGGGGAAATATTAACATTAATTTATCTTTGAAGAAAAAAGGTCTTGTATCTTATCTGTAAGTCTATTTGTCTTTCCTCTAAAGCCTGAACCTGCTGAACCACAACCCACCAATTAGGCCAGACAGGTGCAGGTGTGTAAAAACTGGAGAATCTGCCCTTTTAATGACAGCTCCACTAAATCAGCGGTCAATAAACAGAACAAAGAGAGCGCAATCCTCCATGAGCAAAAACAGCCTTTCAACTGATCTGACAGCAGCTTTGGAGTTGTTTTTATAGAGGTCAATGTGCGCAAAAAACTGACCCTAGATCTGTGGTAAATATGACAAATGAGGTCCAAAGTTTTCGAGGTAAACCTGAGATTATAGCTGTATGACAAGTCAGAAACAACCCCCCGTGCTGGAGAAAAAAGTTACAGTAATTTTTCCTTGCTAACAATCTGTTGGTTGAGTGCTCTGCCCTCCAGCGGGGCCCATTAAACTCGGGCAGCACATGAGAAGACCTGCCTCAGTTAGTTTGCATGCTAGGAGAATGGTGCAGGTCGGGTATGTGAAAAAAGCTTTGCGTTTTAAATAAAGAAAAAGAAAGAAGAGATACACAAGCTGGGATTAACTATCACATGCATTTCACCAGCTCTCCGGTAGCCTGAAAGTTCGCCTGCATGTATTTAACACGTCGCCTATGATAAGACTATACAAGTGCATTTGAAATCTTGGAACACTGTGCCCTAGTTTGAAAAAAAACCAAAACACTTGTTTGTTCTGGAATCAGAAGGTAAGCCTCGATACCCCAACAAGCAAACTGACAGCTTGAAGTATTGGCAGGCGTCATGAATTTCTAGGAACAGATTCTTGGTATCAACAAGCACAAACTGCAAAACCCGCCGACCTCGGGTCTGTTTTACCAAGCTGTATTCTTTAAAACAAAGGGTCATGCTTGAAATGATGCTTAAAGTGTTAAAAAGAACACAGATTGACAGTGCTTTTCAGCAAAAAATGTTGAAATATTTCTCACACACATGCAGCCATATCTGGAAAACTTATTTTTGCAGGTAAAGGTTGATGAACCCCTGGGGCAGGTTTAAACCTGTTTTAACAAGATTCATCAGTTCACAAGGTTATCATCAAACACAGTCATGGACAATTTTGTATCTCCAATTCACCTCACTTGCATATCACTGGACTGTGGGAGGAAACCGGAGCGCCTGGAAGAAACCCACACAGACAGGGGAAGAACATGCAAACTCCACACAGAAAGGACCCGCTCCACCTGGGAATCAAACCCAGGACCTTCTTGCTGGGAGGCGACAGTGCTACCCACTGAGCCACTGTGCCGCCCAAGTGTTGGAAAAATAAAAACAAACCTTCCTTCATTAATTCAAGAAAGTTAAATTTTGGATGCTCTATCTGGAGCACAGTAACTAGATTAAAAGTAAATGTTTTAAGAACAGCTATATTGAGAAACCTTGTAATAAAACTAAAAGCTTTCCTGTATTTATACGAATCTTCATGCCACAACACCCACTGCTGCTTCCCTATATAAAAGACGAGATTAATGAACAGCCAGGTCTCTAAAAATGCTTTTGTATCCTTCACCAGCTTCATGAATCTCCAAGGTCTATAGTCCTTTAAAATTCGTTTTGATTGGGGCATAGTTCACTCAAACAGATCTCTCTTTCAAAAAGCAGACAGACTTAGCGTGCCGATTTTCACAATTCAGGGCAGGGCGTCTTTACAACTCCCAACTCCAATCTCATCTTAACAGGAATACCTGACTTTTGAGAGGTTCATCTATTTTTTTCAGCCTGTAAATGATTAATCAGAGTGTTCGATAAACGGACAAAGAGAATGATTGCTTATGTTAGTAATTTCAGGCATGTGAATGGCTATTAGTTTGACATTATAGGTCATTTGTTCATAAGAAATTAATGAAGGAAATGCAAACGCTGAAAAAATAAACACAAAATAGACAGTTTGCCACAATTATGGCATCAAATACATTAAACACAAGTATTTAATCTTCTAGTGCAGATATTCACTTTACATATATAGAATATATTTTAACTTCGTACTTCTAAATTTGTCCAAATATATGTCAAAAAAAGGCAACTGACTCCCCTTACTATAAATATGCAACCCCAATTCTTTACAGAAACACAAAAAATTTGCATAGAAACAAAAAAGCTGTGATTTCTCAGCAGCCTTTACACACACACACACACACACACACACACACACACACACACACACACACACACACACACACACACACACACACACACACACAGGGGTTGGACAAAATAACTGAAACACCTGTCATTTTAGTGTGGTAGGTTTCATGGCTAAATTGGACCAGTCTGGTGGCCAATCTTCATTAATTGCACATCGCACCAGTAAGAGCAGAGTGTGAAGGTTCAATTAGCAGGGTAAGAGCACAGTTTTGCTCAAAATATTGCAATGCACACAACATTATGGGTGACATACCAGAGTTCAAAAGAGGACAAATTGTTGGTGCACGTCTTGCTGGCGCATCTGTGACCAAGACAGCAAGTCTTTGTGATGTATCAAGAGCCACGGTATCCAGGGTAATGTCAGCATACCACCAAGAAGGACAAACCACATCCAACAGGATTAACTGTGGACGCAAGAGGAAGCTGTCTGAAAGGGATGTTCGGGTGCTAACCCGGATTGTATCCAAAAAACATAAAACCACGGCTGCCCAAATCACGGCAGAATTAAATGTGCACCTCAACTCTCCTGTTTCCACCAGAACTGTCCGTCGGGAGCTCCACAGGGTCAATATACACGGCCGGGCTGCTATAGCCAAACCTTTGGTCACTCGTGCCAATGCCAAACGTCGGTTTCAATGGTGCAAGGAGCGCAAATCTTGGGCTGTGGACAATGTGAAACATGTATTGTTCTCTGATGAGTCCACCTTTACTGTTTTCCCCACATCCGGGAGAGTTACGGTGTGGAGAAGCCCCAAAGAAGCGTACCACCCAGACTGTTGCATGCCCAGAGTGAAGCATGGGGGTGGATCAGTGATGGTTTGGGCTGCCATATCATGGCATTCCCTTGGCCCAATACTTGTGCTAGATGGGCGTGTCACTGCCAAGGACTACCGAACCATTCTGGAGGACCATGTGCATCCAATGGCGGTGCCGTGTATCAGGATGACAATGCACCAATACACACAGCAAGACTGGTGAAAGATTGGTTTGATGAACATGAAAGTGAAGTTGAACATCTCCCATGGCCTGCACAGTCACCAGATCTAAATATTATTGAGCCACTTTGGGGTGTTTTGGAGAAGCGAGTCAGGAAACGTTTTCCTCCACCAGCATCACGTAGTGACCTGGCCACTATCCTGCAAGAAGAATGGCTTAAAATCCCTCTGACCACTGTGCAGGACTTGTATATGTCATTTCCAAGACGAATTGATGCTGTATTGGCCGCAAAAGGAGGCCCTACACCATACTAATAAATTATTGTGGTCTAAAACCAGGTGTTTCAGTTATTTTGTCCAACCCCTGTATATATATATATATATATATATATATATATATATATATACTATGATTTCATGCCTTCTTCATCATATTCCAAAAAAAAAGTTGGCAGTAAAAGTAGTTACACTAAGAAGTTTAAGGAACATTTGTTTTGAAACTTATTATTATACAAGGAGCATAAACTATAGGCTTAAAAAATGCATGAGCATATAGTCCAACAGTTTTTAACAGCCAGTTTCAAAGAATTAAGTGATTTTACCATCTACAGTCCATAACATTATTGACTGGTTTCCAAAAAAGGTAAATGTGCCACAAGGCATGTGCAATCTCATGACTTGAATTCCATAAAAAAATTTATAAAGGATTTTAAAATTACATTATAAAGAGGACCTAAAACAATATATATTTTGCTTCAGCAATAAATGCGAACGTCTCAGGCCACGAGGCTGCAAAGAATCCCATCAAAACCATACCAGTCATCTCTCAGGTTTGATACAACATGAACTTTATCTATTCGATTTCCACTAGCTCTTGTTTGTGCTGGTTTGCATTTTTGGATGTGCATTGTCCAAACATGCATAGAAAATAAAAATTCAAAGAATTTTATACTGGTTTATGTCATGATTAGTAGCTACTACATATTTATTTATTAGGATTTTAACGTCATGTTTTACACTTTGGTTACATTCATGACAAAGCAGGTAGTTACTGGTTACACAAGATTCATCAGTTCAAGTTCAACGTCAAACACAGTCATGGACAATTTTGTATCTCCAATACAACTCCCTTGCATGTCTTTGGACTGTGGGAGGAAATCGGAGCTCCTGTAAGAAACCTACGTAGACATGGGGAGAACATGCAAACTCCACATAGAAAGGTCCCGGGCTGCTCCACCTGGGAATCAAACCCAGGACCTTGCTGTTACCCACCAAGCCACAGAGCCGCCCTAGTAGTTACTACATACGATGCGTGGCTAACATATTCCCATTTTAAAAAAATACACTTGAATTCATGTTTCAGCCATGATTAATGTTTAAAATGTAAAGCAATGTTTAGCACTCGTTCATAAAATATATTAATATCCTCTACACAAAAAGAGCAGCCAGGTCTTTAAAAATGCTTTTGTATCCTTCACCAGCTTCACGAATCTCCAAGGTCTATAGTCCTTTAAAATTACTTTAAAATAACTTGATTGGGGCATAGTTCACTTAAACAGACTGAGTTCATAAAATATATTAATATCCTCTACACAAAAAAGAGGGTATTTTTTATTTAGAAATTGTGGCTACCTTTACAGAAACATACCTCACTTCCTCTTCCAGCTGTAGGAGGCGATCTTTCAGAGACTGGATCTGTGAGTCCCGCTGACGAACCGTCTCTATCAGGTAACTGTATGGCTGCTGTGCTTGCTGGAGAAGCTGATTGGCTGTCTGCAGCTGAAAAAGAAAACGTGTTAAATGATTATTGGCTGAAAAATGTTGTCAAATGATTCTACCAGTAGTCAAAAGTTGCAACGCCATTTAAAACCCCAAACATCAATATGCCCTATGCATCGTACACAGCTAATTCGAAAGCTGTCAGTAACTCATATGACGACAAAGAACACTGTAAAACACAACAAGGAGTTAAAAGGTTCTAAGGTTTGCACCTATAAGTATCCGAATCCGAATACACTACAAAATCTGGCTCATATTTCTGTGCATGATTGCCCGAGGGACACTCAAAAAAAACATCAGTGCCATGTAATAAAACTTGAGCTGATGTAAGGCTGCAGCTATTCAGGTGGTTAAGTAACGTGTTAGGAACTTGAACAAGGATGTTACTTTTGATGCTTACTTGCAAAAATAGCAGGCTAGAGCACACGCACTATAAGTATAAAATGTTAGCTTGATCTTCTGTAAGCAGATTTAGATACTGTCAAGACTTGAATGCTGGCAAAGAATTTGAATCATTTTATTAATCAATCACAAAGTACAACTTCAGAAGAAGTCATTTAATACTGTCATGGAAAAATATAGTGAGATGATAAATAAAAGCAAAGATTATAGTTGACTGGATTGGATTAAAGAATTTATTGACACGGCCATGGTTCCTCCAGCAGCGTCTCTGAGAAGAACTCCAAACAGATTCTATGGCTATGTCTTTATACTGTTCTGGTCACATGACACTGAGTGTTGGACCCATTAGGTGTTACCCCCTAATAGGCTTTACAACTTTTTTACAACCATTTACTGCTTATCCATCTTTGTAGCCTCGACTATTTTTCTGTGACAATACGAAAGATAAAACTGAGGTTTTAAATGAATCCTTGAATAAATTAGATAGCACAAGACCTGCAGAAAACACAGCTTGGATCTGAGGTGCTGAACACCATGCCTTCCAGAACATTCCAGTCAGTGTCAGTAGTAGCCCTAGGTAGCCCAAACTCCACACAGAAAGGACCCGAACCGCTCCACCTAGGAATCAAACCCAGGACCTTCTTGCTGTAAGGCAACAGTGCTACCCACCGAGCCAAAAAATTCCAGTCAGGATTTAAGTCAGGTACTGAAACAGCATTGCTGTTTAGATAGTTGACGATCAGTCAATGCTAATGAAAACATGATTTTTCTCCTTTTACTTTTAGATTTAATTGCAGCATTTAAAACAACAGAAAATCCTTTTCTTATGAACTGCATTGAAAACTGAGTAAGTCTTTCTGGAACTGTCTAAGTTTCATACTGTAACAGGGTGAGGCCTCATCACTGAAGCAGCAGGTGTAGTCCTGTACCTGTTAACTAAAGAGACAAAATAAATAAATAAAACAACAACTACAGAATAAACTGTAACCAGCTTTAAAAAAGCAGCTATTTTTAAGTTTCGCATTCCTTTGGTTTTCTGTTGTAATTTCAAATAAAAAATATTTTTATTTGAAATTAATTCTATGAATTAAATTTTATGTATTATATTTTAATATTGTTTAATATTATAAAATAAAATCATTAAATAAAACAATATTTATTATAACTTTTTATTAAACAAAAACTGATTTGACTGTTTTATATACATTTATAAATTTTTATATACAATTAATTTAATTTAATTGTGAAACAAGGCTGCATCTTTATGTATGAAATGTGACATGTATGAATAAAGTGTCCACTATTATTATTATTTATTATTATTCAATGGCAAAAAGGTGTAAATTGCATAATTAAAAGCTTAACAATATGGTTAGTTTAGAGAGAGAAATTCCTACATGGTTCAGGGTCCTACCTGACAGACTGTTATGTCCATATTCTGTATTATTATATACTGTACACCGATTAGGAATAACATTATGACCACCTTCCTAATATTTTGTTGGTCTACCTTTTGCTGCCAAAACAGCCCTACACTGTGTTCTGACACCTTTCTATCAGAACCAGCATTAACTTCTTCAGCAATTTCAGCTACAGCAGCTCGTCTGTTGGATCCACACGGGTAAGCCTTCCCTCCCCACAAGCATCAACGAGCCTTGGCCGCCCATGACCCTGTCGCCGGTTTACCACTGTTCTCTCCTTGGACCACTTTTTATAGATACTGACCACTGCAGACCGAGAACACCCCACAAGAGCTGCAGTTTTGGAGATGCTCTGACCCAGTCGTCTAGCCATCACAATTTGGCCCTTGTCAAACTCGATCAAATCCTTACACTTGCCCATTTTTCCTGCTTCTAACACATCAACTTTGAGGATAAAATGTTCACTTGCTGCCTAATATATCCCACCCACTAACAGGTGTCGTGACGAAGAGATAATCAGTGTTATTCACTTCACCTGTCAGTGGTCATAATGTTATTCCTGATCGGTGTATTCATATTGTGTATTACTACATGTGTATACCTATAAAAGTGTTTTATGGTGTCTCACATGATTGTGTTTTATGGTTATTTCTGAAAACATGATAAGAGTATGGAAAATAATTGATTTGGAAGGAAGACAGGCTAGAGCTAAAAAAGAAAATGTTTCCGATCCTGATCGACATCTGAGGCAAGTTTAAAAAATGCTACAATATGAACATAATAAAAACAAGAGGCTTTACATAACTGGCTCCCAATCGAATCTATTTTATCATAACAGCATCTTATCAGAACTTTATTACACTATTCAATGAGTATTAATTACTAAATAATCTCCTTTATTAGGGAACTGATATAAACTGATAAGTCAGGAGTAAACAGCACAGACAGTAAAGAAGTGGAATATATACTGTATGTTAGCATGACTACATGAGTGACAGCAGGTGGAAAACATTTTGTTTCAGTTAGCATAAGCAATGAAAAACAAAAGACACACAAAGCACCATTCAATCACATGTGACAGGTGAAAGGATTGTTTAGCAGTGACCGCCCGGCTTATCACCGTTGGTCACAGCCTCCTTCGATTGGTCAAGGATTACCCAATGAGTGATCTGATAGGTTAAGGTCTAAGACGCAGGGAAACGATCCCGTGTCAGTAAAACGTGAGGCGTTAAAACACAGCGGTAAGGATCAGGAGATGTGTCAGGTGTACTAGGTGTCAGTACAGCCAGGGTTTGCTGGGTCCTTTATGAAAACGTCAAGCTTGACAGTTACAGGGATGTTCTGTCTTTATGCAGGCTACTCCTATTATATCATACGTGCTGCGTCTTAGCAGAAGTGCACAGAGCTGATGTGCCAGCCAAGTTTCACTGTTTTAAAAAAGCAATTAGCTCCGTCTTCCTTCGAGCTATTTACAAGAACAAGTGATCACACAATCCGCATCTTCGTTTTAAGAATGCCCACATACCTGTACAACAGCACTGGCTCAAAGAAGAAGAATGATAATACCTAGTCTAGAATCTATAATTAAGTCATGTTCGTATTAAAAAAAAACTCTTTACCTAGTTATGATCTCAACTTATTTAAATGCAGGGAACAGGATGAACCAAGAGTTCTGTGCACTGCGGTAGGACATGTAAAACAAGTGTAGACTTGAACCTGTGCTTGGTCCAAGTTGACTCTGGGCGATTCTTCTACAGGCACGGAGCCACTGGCTAGAATGAATGTCATGGATACTCGTTATCAAAGAGCTTCAGATTCCTCGACAAGTAGCAGCGATAAAATTACCAGCGCCTTAATGCTGATGGGAACAAATAAAGAATCAGAAAAGACAGAAGGAACACAGGGCTGTCTGAGGCCTAAACTACACCGATTAGGCATAACATTACGACCACCTCCTTGTTTCTACACTCACTGTCCATTTTATCAGCTACACTTACCATATAGAAGCACTTTGTAGTTCTACAATTACTGACTGTAGTCCATCTGTTTCTCTGCATGCTTTGTTAGCCCCCTTTCATGCTGTTCTTCAATGGTCAGGACCACTGCAAAGTAGGTATTATTTGTGTGGTGGATCATTCTCAGCACTGCAGTGACACTGACATGGTTGGTGGTGTGTTAGTGTGTGTTGTGCTGGTATTAGTGGATCAGACACAGCAATGCTGATGGAGTTTTTAAACACCTCACTGTCACTGCTGGACTGAGAATAGTCCACCAACCAAAAATATTCAGCCTACAGCGCATCGTGGGCAGCGTCCTGTGACCACTGATGAAGGTCTAGAAGATGACCAACTCAAACAGCAGCAATGGAAAAGTGATCGTCTCTGACTTTACATCTACAAGGTGGACCAACTAGGTAGGAGTGTCTAATAGAGTGGACAGTGAGTGGACACGATATTTAAAAACTCCAGCAGCACTGCTGTGTCTGAGCCACTCATACCAGCACAACACACACTATCACACCACCACCATGTCATTGTCACTGTAGAGCTGAGAATGATTTACCTCCTAAATAATACCTGCTCAGTGGTGGTCCTGTGGGGGTTCTGATCATTGAAGAACAGGGTGAAAGCAGGCTAAAAAGATATGTAGAGAAACAGATGGACTACAGTCAGAAATTATAGAACTATAAAGTGCTCCTATATGGTAAGTGGAGCTGATAAAATGAAAAGTGATTGTAGAAAACAGGAGGTGGTTTTATTGTTATGGCTGATCGGTGTATAAAAGTTCAAGAGAGGCTTTATTGTCATTTCAGCTATATACAAGAACATATTGAAATGAAACAACGTTCTTCCAGGACCAGGGTGCAACACAGAACACATATGCAAAACAATACAATATACACAGTGCAAAAACAGAACAATAAATACAAAAGACATTTCTAATCCAAAAGTAATTAAGGGAAACAAGACTACATGGGACTGAGAAAATGAGAAAATGATGATAAAATGTGCATAAAATAATAATGCACAAACAATGCAAAAAAAAAAATGCATTTTGAGCAGAATATCAGTCTAAGAATTACAATGATAATAATTAATCACGATTTTAAAACCAAATTATCGCTCTATTAAAATGCTCTGGTTTAAACACAAGGGCGTTATGGTTGCACAGTAAGTAACACGTGCGGTGACTCAGAATTCCTTGACGACCGTTTGGAAGCTTGGAAATTCAAGTCCGATGTTCTCGCCCTGTCTGTACGGGTTTCTGTTTTTTTTTCTCCCACCTTTCATAAACAATCCAGAAGACGAGCTGACTACTGTAAATTGGCCCTTGATGTGTGTGAGCAGGTTTATGTGAGTGTGTGATGCCCTGAGATGGATTGGCAGATTCCAGGTAGGCCCCACATCTAAGCCTGATCAGAATAAAGCAGCTCATCTCAAAGACGCAACAGTTGTGAGCAAAGGATGATTAGCAGTGGCAACTGGGCAGAAGTGGGGCTTGAACCAACAACCTTCTTATGACTAGTCCAGGGCCTTAACCACTGTGCTAGCACTGGCCATTAAATAAATTAATAAGTAATGCAATTAATATGCATGTTTACATTTAAGGACGGGGCGGTACGGTGGCTTAGTGGGTAGCACTGTCGCCTCACAGCAAGAAGGTCCTGGGTTCGATTCCCAGGTGAAGCAGTCTGGGTCCTTTCTTTGTGGAGTTTGCACGTTCTAACCGTGTCTTCGTGGGTTTCCTCCGGGTGCTCCGGTTTCCTCCCACAGTCCAAAGACATGCATGTAAGGTGAATTGGAGATACAAAATTGTCCATGACCGTGTTTGATATTAAACTTGAACTGATGAATCTTGTGTAACCAGTAATTACCTGTTCTGTCATAAATGTAACCACTGTGTGTAAAACATGACTGTAAAATCCAAATAAATAATAAATAAACATTCAAGGACATACATGCACATCTGTGCTTCCACCTCTCGCTGATATCTTGCATTATTTTATTTTTTTATTTTACTTAATGTGTGATTGTCTTTTGTTGCCTGAGCTATCTTAAAACCAGCTGGTGCATCCCATTGCTATGGACATACAGACTTTGTGTGGCATCAAGTCTGCCAGTATTATTACCAAAAACTTTAAACTGTGTGTGTTTTGCTTTTGCTTATGTGTTGTTCTGTTTTTCCATGTTTAGGCTGTAAAAAGGCCTAAAGGGACATAAAAATGCAATAAATTATAAATAGATTTATTTAGATTCAGTTTTTTGTTTATTTTGGCTGCTACCGTATTGTAGGAATCACCAAAGCGGATCATTCTGGTTTGGCACTGTTTTACAACGACCAATCCTTCAAAACCTACACAAACACACACAGGTAATCATGACTGTTGTAGATGCCTGTGATAGCATCTAACCGGTGATAGCAACACAGAGATTCGCACCTGGGATCTCAGTTGTATTGGGCTGGTGTATATTGCCACTGTGCTAAAATAATATAATAAATATGATTATTATTGTATGACAAAACTGCATTTGTGCTGTGAACAATGAGAATTGCCATATGAAAGCAGGAAAAGAGTCAGTAAGAGTCAATATCTGTGAACGACTAATCATTAAAGTAAATACTAAACAGTGTGGCTTCATGGAAGGAAGTGGACTTATAGTGACATTGTGCATTGGGATCACTCATTTTTCCTCAGATATACTGTATATGCCGATCAATCATATATTAAAACCTGTTTAAAAACTCCATCAGCGCTGCTGTGTCTGATCCACTCATACCAGCACAACACACACTAACACACCACCACCATGTCAGTGTCACTGCAGTGCTGAGAATCATGCACCACCTAAATAATACCTACTCTGTGGTGGTCCTGGGAGAGTCGAGACCATTGAAGAACAGCATGAAAAGGGGCTAACAAAGCATGCAGAAAAACAGATGGACTACAGTCAGTAATTGTAGAACTACAAAGTGCTCCTATATGGTAAGTGGAGCTGATAAAATTGACAGTGAGTGTAGAAACATTGAGGTGGTTTTAATGTTATGGCTGATCGGTGTATATACATACACAAGTGGGTTCCTCAAAAAGTTTCCACATTTTTTAAAACTCCATTAAGAATTTCAAAACGAATGACATCACTTCTCTACATAGTCACCTTTCAAACTTTTCCCAGCGTCATACCAACTTTTTAATGCCATCAGCAAAAAATGTTTTTGTTTGAGCGTGTAGCCACTGATGCACCGCTGCTTTCACATCATCATAACATGAAAATCTTCTTCCCCTTAAAGCTTCTTTGAGCGGGCCAAAAAGGTGCAAATCAGAAGGCGCTAAAACCGGACTATAAGCTCTCTCTCTCTCAGTCTCCCAGACATGACCAATTACTCCTCCTCTAAAAAGTACCCGGATTAAGTCCAGTTAAGTACTGTTTAAGTGTGAGATTTCAGACGCAGCCCTCGGCTTCTTCACGTCACCTGCCCACAGCGTAAACACGTTGTGCAAAAGTGAAAGTCGTTCGTGCGAAACACCGCGAGCTGTATATAGTTGTATGGATTAAACGATGCCTCGATGCATAAAATTTGAATCAATGATTTTTAGTAATCGATTTACTCAAGTTTCTCGAGGAATCGTTTCAGCCCTATATTAAAGTGAGGAAACTTTTTGAAGCTTCCTCATATAATGTTAAATGTTGACAATTGATTCTTTTTTTTTTTAGATTTTTTCAATGCCTGCCCTACCCTCCTATTAATTTACGTCAACACGAAACAATTCAAAATGATTTTTCCTTATGAGAAATGACACTGCTGGTGCCACAATAATCTATTTGCATTAACCCCACCCTGTATTATATATACATATGTTTTAAGAAACACCCTAAATTTAACATCTGCAAAAACAATAAACAAGTCATTTTTTTTCTGGTGTTCAAGCTTGCACTTGTTTTACACATGCAAGCTCTCGGTAAATCAGAGAGTAAGTGCTGGTATAATCCAAAGGCAGGATATTGAGATTAAGAATTGTATTCAGGCTAAATCCCAAAGGTATTAACAATGATCTAGAAACCAGTTCTACACCACCCACACTGGCCTTTGTGACACTGCTCATAACGAAACATCTCAACCTGAAAGTTCATATCAAAATACTACACGGTCGCTTAGTTTCGAATCATAATGAAACTTCGATATTTACTTTGTATGTGTTTGGCAGACAGGTTACCCATAACCCATAACATTAAAACCACGTTCTTGTTTCTACACACACTGTGCAATTTATCAGCTCCACTTACCATATAGAAGCACTTTGTAGTTTTACAATTACTGACTGTAGTCTATCTGTTTTGCTACATACTTTTTTTTATTCTGCTTTCACCCTGTTCTTCAATGGTCAGGACCAATACAGAGCAGGTATTATTTAGGTGGTGGATCATTCTTAGCACTGCAGTGACACTGACACGGTGCTGGTGTGTGTTGTGCTGGTATGAGTGGATCAGACACAGCAGCGCTGCTGGAGTTTTTAAATACTGTGCCCACTCACTGTCCACTCTGTTAGACACTCCTACCTAGTTGGTCCACCTAGTAGATGTAAAGTCAGAGACGATCGCTCATCTATTGCTGCTGTTGAGTTGGTCATCTTCTAGACCTTCATCAGTGGTCACAGGACGATACCCATGTGGCGCTGTTGGCTGGATATTTTTGGTTGGTAGACTATTCTCAGTCCAGTAGTGACAGTGAGGTGTTTAAAAACTCCAGCAGCATTGCTGTGTCTTATCCACTTATACCAGCACAACACACACTAACACACCACCACCATGTCAGTGTCACTGCAGTGCTGAGAATGATCCACCACCCAAATAATACCTGCTCTGTAGTAGTCCTGGGAGAGTCCTGACCATTGAAGATCAACAGAATGCACAGAATGCAACAGAAAAGCTGGCGGAGTCAGTGTGATGCTTTGGGCAATGTTCTGCTAGGAAACCTTGGGTCCTGCCATCCATGTGGATGCTACTCTGACACGTACCACCTACCTAAGCATTGTTGCAGACCATGTACACACTTTCATGGAAACGGTGTTCCCTGATGGCTGTGGCCTCTTTTAGCAGGATAATGCATAGTGCCACAAAGCAAAAATGGTTCAGGAATGGTTTGAGGAGCACGACAACGAGTTTGAGGTGTTGACATGGCCTCCAAATTCCCCAGATCTCAATCCAATCGAGCATCTGTGGGATGTGCAGGACAAACAAGTCCAATCCATGAAGGTCCCACCTCACAACTTACAGGGGTAAAAGGATCTGCTGCTATGATATTGGTACCAAATACCATAGCACACCTTCAGGGGTCTAGTGAAGTCCATGCCTCGATGGGTCGGGGCTGTTGTGGCAGCAAAAGGAGGACCAACACAATATTAGGAAGGTGGTCATAATGTTATGCCTAATCGGAGCCTGATACTACTTTTTCTTCCTTAGTATTTATACTGATATTACATTGTAATTTGTATGGTCTGTCTGAAAACCTAGTGAGCTGCCTTGCTGCCTACTGACTACCTAGGTTGCTGGGATTGCCTTCACCGCTAAGGAAGCATCGAATGCTCCGTCAGATTATCGCTTAGAATTAAGACACCTCAGTAGGCAGCATTTTTAGGTATCTAAGAATTCAGACAGAGCCTTCTTCTCGGGAGTGCAAGTAGGATGACGTAAATGCCAGTTTATGTAGAGGGCTCACTAGGTTTTCAGACAGACCCATAGTGTAAGAGGTAGTGCGGAGTAAGAATTTCACTGTAAACTGTGTTTCTCTAAGAAAATTACAATAAACTCTTAAATCTTGAATTAAAAAAAGAGAGTGAACAAAACGCCAATTCAGTTGGCTTACAGGGAAAATTAAGACTGTCTATTACGCAATCTTCCTGTATGTTATTCTTGAGTTTTAGGAGCCCCTTTGAACTCTAGGGAGTTTCTAGATGAACATAGGAAGTGGAGGCGGTTCACTGTGTTTGTCTTTGGCTCTAAGACAACAGCATTGCACAGAAAGACTGTGCAAACAGGAGCAATCAGGACTGAAATGGAAAACTAAATATAGTGGAAGTCCATGCTGCAGATCAAACAGAGATACACTGGGACAAGAAAAATTTGTGAACTCTTCCACAATTTGCTTTGAGATCTGATCCCCACCTAATCCATAATAACTGACAAGCACATTCAGCAAGCTTGTAACGTTTCATGCCTGACTGATAATGTTTCCTGTATGTAGCTGCAAATCTCACTTGCACTGTGGTAAAGAGGAACTGTTCATTGATTTCTGGCATTAACGGCCTTCTTCAGGTTATACTGCAGCATCTCAATTAGGAACACATGTGGTGCCTGGTTTGGACGTTCCAAAATGCCATATCACATCATCATGTTTTGAACAATTCTGTTGTTCTGTGGCTTGTTTTTTACACCTCAATGGACAGACCTTTTATAGTGTCCTGATACAATTTTTGGATCATTCCTCTCATTTACTGCAAGTTGCCCAAGCTTGAAGACAGCTAATGCCTAGTTCACACTACACGGTTTTTGCCCTGATTTTCGCTCGCCAACAGAAAGATGTGCCAGCTCGGAGGCAAATCTGTGTTTGCTTGGGGCTTAAAAATCAGCTAACGGTCACTATGTGTGAACTGTTCGACGACTCTAAATGACATCTAAATGGCTCGCCAGTTGCTTTGTTGATTGCTTGCAGACTAAAGAAAAATATCTAGAACGCTAAATATCTGGACATGATTTTCGCTCGCCAACAGGCCACTGGTAGATGTGCCACCTCGAAGGCATTTGCTTGGGGCTTGAAAATCGGCTCTCAATTGCTAAGTGTGAATTGTTCAACAACTTGATCCGAGCGGCCCGCCAGTCGCTTGCAGAGTAAAGAAAAACATCTAGCATGCTAAATATCTGGGCCTATCAGCGATTCCAAATCCTGTAGTGTGAGAAGTGTTGCAATCAGGTTGTTACTGGCAGTCAGTGCGGTGTCAAACTACAGCCAATGAGAACGCAAGATACAGAGTGATTGGAAATCTGAGGGAGGAGTAAATATGTGTATCAGGGGCATAATATAGTTTCTATCAGAAAACACTGGCACACACAAGCTTTACAGTATTTGTGACCTTATCGTCCATGCCAAACCATCATACCAATGTGCATTGCAAAATATTTATTTACTTTCAACTCTCTCTGCAGAACAGACGATCCCTGCTGGTCGCATAGCCAAATCCACTCCTTCATCCAGATTCGTTACTGTTTCCTCCATGCTATTACGCTGCATATTAGCCCACAAACAACTTCGCTCACTTCGTGTTGACGTGGATTTGAGGAAGGAAGACGAACGCCTGTATTTCTCATTTCTACATACAGTGTATCACAAAAGTGAGTACACCCCTCACATTTCTGCAGATATTTAAGTATATCTTTTCATGGGACAACACTGACAAAATGACACTTTGACACAATGAAAAGTAGTCTGTGTGCAGCTTATATAACAGTGTAAATTTATTCTTCCCTCAAAATAACTCAATATACAGCTATTAATGTCTAAACCACCGGCAACAAAAGTGAGTACACCCCTAAGAGACTACACCCCTAAATGTCCAAATTGAGCACTGCTTGTCCTTTTCCCTCCAAAATGTCATATGATTTGTTAGTGTTACTAGGTCTCAGGTGTGCATAGGGAGCAGGTGTGTTCAATTTAGTAGTACAGCTCTCACACTCTCTCATACTGGTCACTGAAAGTTCCAACATGGCACCTCATGGCAAAGAACTCTCTGAGGATCTTAAAAGACGAATTGTTGCGCTACATGAAGATGGCCAAGGCTACAAGAAGATTGCCAACACCCTGAAACTGAGCTGCAGCACAGTGGCCAAGATCATCCAGCGTTTTAAAAGAGCAGGGTCCACTCAGAACAGACCTCGCGTTGGTCGTCCAAAGAAGCTGAGTGCACGTGCTCAGCGTCACATCCAACTGCTGTCTTTGAAAGATAGGCGCAGGAGTGCTGTCAGCATTGCTGCAGAGATTGAAAAGGTGGGGGGTCAGCCTGTCAGTGCACACTACATCAAATTGGTCTGCATGGCTGTCACCCCAGAAGGAAGACTCTTCTGAAGTCTCTACACAAGAAAGCCCACAAACAGTTTGCTGAAGACATGTCAACAAAGGACATGGATTACTGGAACCATGTCCTATGGTCTGATGAGACCAAGATTAATTTGTTTGGTTCAGATGGTCTCAAGCATGTGTGGCGGCAATCAGGTGAGGAGTACAAAGATAAGTGTGTCATGCCTACAGTCAAGCATGGTGGTGGGAATGCCATGGTCTGGGGCTGCATGAGTGCAGCAGGTGTTGGGGAGTTACATTTCATTGAGGGACACATGAACTCCAATATGTACTGTGAAATACTGAAGCAGAGCATGATCCCCTCCCTCCGGAAACTGGGTCGCAGGGCAGTGTTCCAGCATGATAATGACCCCAAACACACCTCTAAGACGACCACTGCTTTATTGAAGAGGCTGAGGGTAAAGGTGATGGACTGGCCAAGCATGTCTCCAGACCTAAACCCAATAGAACATCTTTGGGGCATCCTCAAGCGGAAGGTGGAGGAGCGCAAAGTCTCGAATATCCGCCAGCTCCGTGATGTCGTCATGGAGGAGTGGAAAAGCATTCCAGTGGCAACCTGTGAAGCTCTGGTAAACTCCATGCCCAGGAGAGTTAAGGCAGTTCTGGGAAATAATGGTGGCCACACAAAATATTGACACTTCAGGAACTTTCACTAAGGGGTGTACTCACTTTTGTTGCCGATGGTTTAGACATTAATGGCTGTATATTGAGTTATTTTGAGGGAAGAATAAATTTACACTGTTATATAAGCTGCACACAGACTACTTTTCACTGTGTCAAAGTGTCATTTTGTCAGTGTTGTCCCATGAAAAGATATACTTAAATATCTGCAGAAATGTGAGGGGTGTACTCACTTTTGTGATACACTGTATACAGTTGTACATTAAAATAAAATTCTTTCTTTGCATATCCCAGCTTGTTTGGAAGCTGGGGTCAGAGCGCAGGGTCAGCCATTGTACAGCACCCCTGGAGCTGAGAGGCTTAAAGGCCTTGCTCAAGGACCCAACAGTGGCTGCATGGCAGAGCTGGGATTTGAACTCTCAACCTTTCAATTGATATCCCAAAGTCCTACCCACTAGGCTACCACTGTCCCATTGGACATGGTATCATTAAACACTTCTCACGTGTGTTTAAGAGACTCGTCTATGAATTCTCCTGGTGAGGGATCGCGTAGTGAGTGACCGCCCCTATCGTGGATAAATCTTGTAATCTGGAGTCTTTTAATTCACTGTGGTTTTCACACTACAAGAGATCTAGTTGTGTAGTGTGAACTGTACAGCAATCTGAACATCTTGAAAATTGTGTAGTGTCATTTAGCATAAGTAGTCCAAAACATGATGCTCCCTACACCATGCTTTATAGCTTAAATGGCACAATGGTGTTCATTCTACATATACAAACAGAACTGACATTCTATAAACACTATTTTATTTTACAGTGTTTAATAATCAACAGCGGACACAGGAAGACATTTCTGCAGGTAGATTTATTCCACTTCAGCATTTCATCTTGTGCTCCTGGTGTGATCGTTGCAAGGAGCACACACCCTGAGAAAGTCGCGCTGGTGCTAAATCCTCCTTCATTGTAAGATTTGTCTTATTCAAATGTATGAACACTGTGATCATTAGAAAGGACTTCTAACACTGAGTTTTTGTTTGCGCAGTCTTAAAGATGAATCTGAGATTCTGGAGTCGATGCCTGAGTGATTGTGTGTGTACAGAGATATTATCAGGGTGGAGAAAGTTTAAATATGAATGGGATAGCACGCAACAGTTGGAGTATAACGGGAAGCCTATAAATAGAGCAAATCCTGTTGCTCAATTAATCTTAAAAAAAGAGAGAGAGGCAATTCTGCTGTTGGTAAGGCGTAACCAGGAAAAAGCCAGGCCCATCGTGTACTCACATTGACTCACGTGTAGATTGATGGTACTGCTGTACTGACACTTTTTTTTTTTTTTTTACGTTTTACCTTTTGTTCTGAAAATCTACACACCAAACACTGTTTGTGTTTCAAATGTTCTGCTTATTTCAAAAGCAGCAGCTTCACTTAATAAACATTAAATTGTCAAAGAGATTCTACAAACTAATACAGATGATTTATAGGATTAACTTCATGAAAGTGACAAGAACAACTAGCTACACATTAGCTTCCCTTGCACAACATGTAGGGTCACCACTGTGGATCATTTTGTTCTACATAACTGACATGGCACAGTTTAAGGCCGGATGCCCCTCCTGACGCAATGCTCCTTTTTTTTTTACTTGCCAACAGATCACAGGGCTTTGGCCATACCCCCATCCTCAA
This sequence comes from Trichomycterus rosablanca, assembly GCF_030014385.1. Classification (NCBI taxonomy): domain Eukaryota; kingdom Metazoa; phylum Chordata; class Actinopteri; order Siluriformes; family Trichomycteridae; genus Trichomycterus; species Trichomycterus rosablanca. The sequence continues at coordinate 9,608,205 of NC_086002.1, read as the reverse complement.
TCATAGCTCATGTCTCAGTGAAGGTGGGCTAGCATAATAGATGCCACCACCTGAATGCTGAATTAGGAACTTATTTTTCTAAAAATCTTATCCTGACTAAAGGAATCCTAAACACAACTCATGATAGCTGGTATATAATAAAAAAGAATGTCTAACTTCAAGGCCAGTGAGAGACAAGATTTGTTAACCTAAGATTAAATTGCTGTGTTCACGCTACTGTTTTCCAGTAGCTTCTGCATCACTGATGCTTGACTACAAAACAACAATGGACAAACCCCCACCTACCCTGTACCCTTCATGCCAAAAGCATGGTTCGACGTGATCCACTATTTTAATCACAAGAGCACAGGATATTCTCTGTACTGGCACCAAGGTGGTGGAATAGACTTTCCTGGCTGTCTGAACGTTCAACACATTTACCATCTTCGAACACCGACTACAGACCAGCTTCTTCACTAAGCACTTAAATGAGCACTAAAAATTCCCTTGACTTTTATTTTGTTTCTGTAGCTGTACTAACTCCTGTCTAACAGAGGTTTTAGCTTAATGGTGTTCTTGGACTGTAGCCTATTTTTATTAGAATGAGGGTCTCAGTCTACCAAAGAGACCGCAAAGCACTTCTCTTAATAACAGTGTGTGCTAAATGCTGCAAGATAACTAGAAATGTAAAACTGTAGTAAGCGAACACGTAGTACACGATCTTTCCTGTTGATGGAATATTTCTAAGCTTGACTTCTCTTAAAATAGAATAGATTTTTTATTTGTACAGCACCAGGGTTAGGCAGTAAAGGCATGCAAGTATTTTACAAGGTTTACAAGGGGAGGATGGCTGTATACGAGTAACAGGACTGAGTTTTTAACATAGAATTAGTAAATACATGAAATATAGCAGCATGGAGTTCATGCTACAAGCATGAGAACACTGGGTACAGTCTAGTGATTTATCAAAAAAATAACAGCTAGGAAAAAATTTAGGTAACAGGAATGTACGTTAAGATTATAATATTATCATTATACATACGGGGGGGGGGGGGGGTATGGAGTCACCAAACAATGCAAGGAAAAAAGCATTTCTGAAAGATTATATTTCGTATTATGTATTATATTTTTTTGTGTTATAGGGAGTTAGGTTTTAAATTATACATGATCAGCCATAACATTAAAACCACCTCCTTGTTTCTACACACACTGTCCACTTTATCAGCTCCACTTACCATATAGAAGCACTTTGTAGTTCTACAATTACTGACTGTAGCTCAACTGTTTCTCTGCATGCTTTGTTAGCCCCCTTTCATGCTGTTCTTCAAATGGTCAGGACCCCCACAGGACCTCCACAGAGCAGGTATTATTTGGGTTGTGGGTCATTCTCAGCACTGCAGTGACACTGACATGGTGGTGGTGTGTTAGTGTGTGTTGTGTGTGTTTTAAACACCTCACTGTCACTGCTGGACTGAGAATAGTCCACCAACCAAAAATATCCAGCCAACAGTGCCCCGTGAGCAGCGTCCTGTGACCACTGATGAAGGTCTAGAAGGTGACCAACTCAAACAGCAGCAATAGATGAGCGATCGTCTCTGACTTTACATCTATAAGGTGGAGTAACTAGGTAGGAGTGTCTAATAGAGTGGACAGTGAGTGGACACGGTATTTAAAAATTCCAATGTCTGATTCACTCATACCAGCACAACACACATTAACACACCACCACCATGTCAGTGTCACTGCAATGCTGAGAATCATCCACCACTTAAATAATACCTGCTCTGTGGTGGTCCTGTGAGAGTCCTGACCATTGAAGAACAGCATGAAAGAGGGCTAATAAAGCATGCAGATAAACAGATGGACTACAGTCAGTAATTGCACAACAACAAAGCTTCTATATGGTAAGTAGAGCTGATAAAATGGACAGTGCGTGTAGAAATAAGGAGGTGGTTTTAATGTTATGGCTGATCGGTGTATATTGGTCCTGGGGACGGAAATGGCACCAGTTCAGCGGAATGGCCCTCAAACACATGACGATATTATGATTACTACACTGTGGACAATGTCACCCGTGTGTCAGCAGCTCTACGAGACACCTCTTTGTTTATGGTTCCTGAATTACACCTGACCAGCCTGACAAATTTCTTCTCAGTATAATTTGATATTGGCTGTTTGTTCAGAAACAAGTGCTCCGTGTACTTTTTAAGAAGTAGAGTAAAACACCCAAGACTGGCACGACACATCTCTTACATGCGTATGTAAACTTTTAACCCCAGCTAGAACTTACTGATGAGGTTTCTGTGTGGAAATGTCTTGGACAGACTTAAATGAGAATTAGAGAAAGAATAGTGAAGTGTTGTACCTCTTCTGAGATCTGCCCCGTGTGGGCAGTCTTTCTCTCCAGGTCTCTTCTTAACAGAGTGTTTTGTTTCTCCAGCTGCAGAACCTTTCGTGCCAGGTGAACACTGCAAAAATGTAGGCGATTATAAACATTCTGTTAAACAAGTGAGTTTCTCCAGAGACACTAGATGGACAAAAGTATGTGGACACTGGAATATAAGCTTGTTTTAAAACAACTGGCTGTAATAAGTCTTGATTTTGGAGTGTCTGTCCAATGTTGTGTCCTTTCATGATGGACTAAAAAGGCCTGGCTTACAATCGATGTCTCAATTCATTCCAAAGGTGAGGACACCGTAAAGGTCACTGGAGTTTCTCCACACTAAACTTTGTTTTAATAAACGCCGCTTTGTGCACAGGGAACAAAAAAAGGGTCTTTATCAAACTGTTGCCACAAAGTTGGGGCAAATAATTCATTTTATGTATCTGATTTTATAAATGTTAAACACAGATGTGGCTAATCTACCTGAATTTAATGATTAGGAGAAGTGTTGACATACTTTTGCAAATACATACTTGTAACAGGGCAGTTGTAGCCTAGCGGTTAAGGTACTAAACTAGTAATCAAAAGGTCGCTGGTTCAAAACCCCACCACTGCCAGGTTGTCACTGTTGGGCCCCTCAAGCAAAGCCCTTAACCCTTTATTGCTTAGGCAGTATACTGTCACAGTACTGTATGCCGCTTTCGATATTTGAACACAAGTGAACAATTTTGTACCTTTAATTTTGTATCTTCAATTCAGCTCACTGCACGTCTTTGGATGAAAAACGGAGCTCCCGGAATAAAACCCACGCAGACACAGGGAGAACATGCAAACTCCACACAGAGAGGACCCAGACTGTTTCACCTGGGAATCGAACTTAGGACCCTCTTGCTGTGAGGTGACAGTGCTAGCCACCGTGCCACCCTAGCCTGCTAGGGAAAGTAGCTTTTTTTTTAATTAACACAAAAGGCTAAGATACAGGTTTGAATCTTAGCAGTGTTATTAGCCAGCCGGCCTCTACATTGACATGATTGGCTATGTCAGAGGATGAGGATGGCAGGAGCCCTGCAATGGATTGGTGCCCTGTCCAGGGTATTCCTGTCTAATGCTTAGTGATTCCTGGTAAAAACCCACCATGACTCTGACCAGGATAAACCTTAAACACAGATGTGGCTAAACTACCTGAATTCAATGATTGTAAGGAGTGTTGACATACTTTTGCAAATACATACTTGTAACAGGGCAGTTGTAGCCTAGCAGTTAAGGTACTAAACTAGTCATCAAAAGGTCACTGGTTCAAAACCCCACCACTGCCAGGTTGTCACTGTTGGGCCCTTCAAGCAAGGCCCATAACCCTCCACTGCTCAGGCAGTACACTGTCACAGTACTGTAAATTCGCTTTGGATAAAAAGCATCTGCTAAATGCTGAAAATGTAAATGCAAATATCACTTATATTAGCAACATACCATCAGCATCCTACTGGAACACAACAAAGCAGCAATGTATGAAATGATTGATCATATCTGTACAATATTAAACAGTATATAATAACATTGAGATTAAATTAGGGGTTGATTTAATTATAAAATAGAGGAGAGCCAATAGAGATTACATTGGATTGTGTTGACGTTCGCATGCAAGATGACGTGCAGCTTGTACAGTACAGTATTAGCTGTGCAATAAGCAAGGAAGCACCTTGATCATTCACACTGTTTTATTTTAGAATCTGTCGCTTTCTGTGGGCAGCAAGTATATAATTTAGTGAAAGATCACAAAAATGTAATATACTTGCTACAATAATCAGTCAAATGAAATCCACTAATTAACACACAGCATTAATATGCAGGCTAGTCCTGTAGCAGTGAAACAACAAACACTGTTACTGAGCTTTGGAGCAAAAATCTCATTAGGATATTAACCCTTTGATGCACAACCTGGGTCAAAAGTGACCCAACTGAGTTTTTATTTTCTACATCTCGTCATTCAAGCGTTCATGAATTCCTCAATTAACTTGTTTTTGATCATCACAAATCCTTAATTCAGTTTTATATTTTTAGTTTTTTTAATAAAAATCATTTTTGTATAACTACCCTTCTAATGCACAACATGGGTCAAAAATGACCCTTATGTATTTACTATGAAATTTGACAGTAACTACTGACATTTGTAAGTGTTTATAGTCAGAAACATATTTACTGATCTTTTGAAAGACAACCAAAGATTAGGCTCATGAATCTTGAATATGTCCAATACTATTAGCTTGCTAGCTGTTAACATATTCTAGTATGGAACATTAAATGGTTTCAAAACATATACCAAAAAGATACTCAATAATACATGAAATAACATAGGAAACGAATATGGGTCATTTTCGACCCATGTTGTGCATTAGAAGAGGTTTGCTTAGCTTATGCATCAAAGGGTTAAATTACAGGTTGAGAAAGCACAGACCCAACTACTATCAGAACTTTCCAAAATATGAACTCATCCATAATTTGAATAAATGAAAATATGCACTCGTTCCTAAAAAAGTAAACAAACCAAACAGAACATTATGCTTGCACTGCTTATTCTTCCATATCCAATTACCTTCACATTTGGCTTTCAGAGAAAGATTGACTGCCTTTGCTCTTACCTCTGCTTCATCCTTCTCCTGGCAGTGGTCGGCACATTTGCTCCGTAACCGTATGAAAACAGCACCCTCTCTGCTTCATCTTCATTTTGCACTGTAAAACAAGCCAAAAAGGTTTAAGTGATTGAGTGTCTAAGACCACCGACCATCACTGCATTACTGAGGGTAACTATGTTCATATACCTGAGTTTGTTTTAAAAACAAATCTGTCTGACAGAACAGTGATATAATTTCAGCTTGTTACAATGACAAGCAATAATAACATTGTTACATAGTATCTGTGGGAATTTGTACCCATTCTGTCAAAAGAACATTTGTAAACTCATGTAGGACAAGACCAATTCCTCCTATAGGTGTTGAGGTCAGGGCTCCTTCACACCAAATTCTTCGAACCACATCTTTATGGACCTTCCATTTTGCACAGAACCACAGACATGCTAAAACAGAAAGGGGCCTTATTCAAACTGCTGGCACAAATCCAGAACCATATTGTTTTTTGTAGAATTGATTGATATTTCACCCTTTAGAGTAATGGGTGTGGATGTAATTAAAAGGGGTGTTTGCACACTTTTAGCTTTGGAGTGCATTTCTGGATTTGATTGCTCTTGTATGCTAAGCTTTCAGAATAAGCCAGAAATCTTACTCTCTGCTGCCTGCATGGTGATGTCGTCAAGCTCCTTTTCTAGCTTCTCATAGGTGTTCAGCCTCATCTGCTGCTCGGCACTTTGGGTTTGCAGCTCTGCTATGCGTTTCTCTGACGATGACTGAAGTGCATAAAACTCTTTTGTCAGAACCTGAAGCACAGACGTGTGTGGAGAGAGGTTTCCTATTAGCTTAATTGTGGAAGTTTCAAAAGAACAAAGTTGTGTAGATGTTTATTCTGCTGTTTGTTCTGTCTCTAGACAAAAAATATGAGAGATATTCAAAAAGTTTCTGCACTTTTATATTTTGGTTTAAAACGGTGAGGGTGGGAGGAGGAGTAATTGGTCGTGTCCGAGTGTGAAAGAGAGCTTATAGTCTGGATTTAGCGCCATCTGATTTCCACCTTTTTGGACGCTCAATGAAGCTTTAAGGGAAGATTTTATATATATTCACCAATCAGTCATAACATTAAAACCACCTCCTTGTTTCAACACTTCACTGTCATCGCTGGACTGAGAATAGTCCACCAACCAAAAATTTCCAGCCAACAGCGCCCTGTGGGCAGCGTCCTGTGACCACTGATGAAGGTCTAGAAGATGACCAACTCGAACAGCAGCAGTAGATGAGCAAACGTCTCTGACTTTACATCTACAAGGTGGACCAACTAGGTAGGAGTGTCTAATAGAGTGGAATTTAAAAACTCCAGCAGCACTGCTGTGTCTGATTCACTCATACCAGCACAACACACACTAACACACCACCACCATGTCAGTGTCACTGCAGTGCTGAGAATGATCCACCACCTAAATAATACCTGCTCTGTGGTGGTCCTGTGGGGGTCCTGACCATTGAAGAACAGGGTGAAAGCAGGCTAAAAAAGTATGTAGAGTAATAGATGGACTAGTCAGTAATTGTAGAACCACAAAGTGCTTCTATATGGTAAGAGGAACTGATTAAATGGACAGTGAGTGTAGAAACAAGGAGGTGGTTTTAATGTTATGGCTGATCTGTGTATATCCTAAGGAAAAATGTGAGGTCCCAATGCACAACGGCACTTTCAGTCCACTTCCTTCCATGAAGCCCCACTGTTTAGTATTATAATTATTTAGGTTTTTTTTTAATTATTTTTATTATTATTATTTAGTATTATAATAATAACGATGATGATTCTTTTCAAGTGGTCCTGTTAGGGGTCTACAGTGGATCATTTGCCCACATATTGGACAGAAACCTGCCCTGATATGTAGGGGTGCATAGATATGTACCCGACCCAATGGTTAGGTACACATAACTCCATGCACCTTCAGTACTTGTAAGCCCAGCCTGGGATTTAAACCCCTAGAACTGCTGCTACCAGCAGCGTGGTTCTTTGCATTAAATCAGACAAGCTGTAGCTATAATAATAAACAAAAATATGTTATTGTCCAGTGTTTTCAAAAGTCAAAACGCTTCACACACACCTTGCTGACTTTAAAAGCTTTAAACACACCTAACTAATGTCATGAAGGCTAAATATGACTGAATATGGGTGTATGAGAACTCAGAAAACAGACAAAAGTCTGCAATGTAGACAGGCCTGCAGGACTGGAGTTGAGAAACAATGGTTAAGATGCAACAATGTGAATGGCATGCTTCTGTGGAAGCCACCTGCCTCCAATTTCTTCTGCTGTTTCTCACACTCCATCTGACACAGGCTGAGGTTGCGGGCGGTCTCCTCCTGCACTATCTGCGAGCGCTCTGCTTCAAAAGCTTTAAGCTTCATCTGGTTCTGCATCTCTGAAACCCTGCTGTCGGAGTTCAGCTGCAGCTGCCTGAACCTGGAAACATGCACACGTCGGGAGTGTTACACACAGTGCTTAAGCGCATTCTACAGACAATTCGGTAGTAGATAGTAAAAGAGACATCATAACACAAAGACCTACTGTATCTGTCGTCACTTTTTAAAAATGTCATATCATCTCACACACACACACACCCATAAACAAATACAACTCAGATACAAAGCCTGAGAACTAAGCTTCACAAACACTACTCAATATAGAAACTCAAAGAATTAAGTGGAATTTAAAAGTTGTATTCCCACCAGTTAAAGCCAATGAGGGAACTCCTTCGTGTTCAGACGTAAGGCAGTTCTGAATGCAACAACACACAATGAATACATAAAGTGAAAACATTCTGAGCTATAAATAAGCTGCTATAAATTATAGGAACAAAGGATTAAATTGTGTTGGCCTTTATGCTCATAATCTTTTTGTATTCTGTTCGTTTGTGCTATTAAGAAAAATAACAAACCACAAAATAAAAACAGTTAACCAGGAATGAAAAGGATTTAGATGTTGAAAGAGGCTACAGTAACCTTAATGCAAATACTGTAGCCCAAAAGAAGCTGGTGACAGCTGATACACAGGTATGTGATCACACTTCTTCCCAAATAGACAAACACCCACAGATCACATACCTCAGACTACAGATGAATTGATAAGCAGTACAGCAGTCTTTTTTTACTTTATAACAGTTTGCATTTTAACTTATTCTGTTCATTTGTCTGTATAGTTTGGCTGAAACCACAGGAAACGATTGTCATCATTGTATTTTAGGTCCAGTGTAAATGGAGTCTCTTCTCTATTTGTACTTGTGGTTGTGATTATTACTGATAAAACACTGATATAACTGGATTTGGAACATAATCATAGAGAACTTTTACGTCACTGATATTAACACCAAGGCAGAAATTAAAATGTATTGTGTAAAAATGTTTACATGCATGTCTTGGGATTACAGTCATTTCTGCAACTGATTGTTTTCTTTGACTAAATGATTAAAAACATGCATTCCACCCCCCACAACACCACTAGCAAAAAAGTTTTGCAGAAGCTTAAATGGTTTTCTTTAATATGTAAAAAAAATACACATGCTTTAAACCCATGTCAATGTTAAGCACGTCACTAATATTCCAGCAGCTTTAATTTAGGACAATCTGTACAAATTTTCTTTGACTTAACTTTTGTCTTGACAAAATCATCAGCACCAGCTATAACAAGTCACTAACAGGAATTTCCTAGGCCATGCCACAAAGTAAAATTACATTACAGAAATGTCTACACCACCAAATTAATCACCGGAGCTTTTGTATGTATATAGCAGATTCTTTTTTACATTAAAAAAAACCCCATAATGAAACCTATGACCACCACGAAACCAAGAACTTCACGCTAGTAAAAGTTTTTTTCTGGACAAAGATGCATTTGTTCCAACCATCTAGTCAAAGTAAAACCATTGCTGTTGCACTTTGCAAGTCATTCAAATGAAGACATAAAAAAGGGGGAAAAAAATGCCATAAAATGTTTTCCATTACGACTGTCTGTAAACTTTTGACAAAAACAGGTGTAACAATCTGGTACCTCATATTAGAAGCTTATAGGTAAGATAGACATAAAATAATCATTCATCAGGTTAATCAGTTGTACGCATGGCCAGACCTTATCTTGTATGGTTATTAAATACAAATTTATTTATTTTTTTTCCATTTTTAACACTGCTTTATCCTAGTCAGGGTTTATCCCTGAAATCACTGAGCGCAAGCCAGTAACACGCCTCGGCCACCCCCCCTCAGACATAGCTAATCATGTCTTTATGTAAATGCCCAGCCGGCCAAAAGCACTGTTGGGAATTCGACCCCTAAATCCCAGCAGTACTGGGCTACCACACTTTACTGCTGAGCCACACATGCAGCAAGAATAATAACAGTAATAGTAATATAGTAATAATAAGAATAATAATATATTCAAACAAAGTATTTAATAAATTTTTAAGATGTATATTTATATATATATATATATTTATAATAATAACATTGAATCGTAGGAACACTGGCACATGCTGATAGCTAATTCTCTGGTCAAAATAGTCTCACCACTGCATGAAACCGCTTTCATAAAGTAAGTAATTAGGCTTTAAAATATTAAGTAAGCAATTGCTATAATTACATAAATTACACCTTGACCAATCTACAGTATAATTTTGTATTTAAGTTACACTTTGCGGATTGCATTACTAGTGGCGGATTACTATATTTTGTTGGTTTTGTAAATATGACACTTACACGTTAAGGGTTACACACATACTTTACCAGTACAGTATATTTAGTGGCAGGATGATCATCTTTAACAATGTAGAGAACGCAACGTTACCTGTTTGGGCTTACAAGAGCAGTTACCCTGCATATTCTGACTCTGTGCATTAAAGAAAACCTCTAAGAAAGGGGCTCTACTAAATTTACTGGAAAATGTGCTTAATTTCATGGATTTTTAAAGACAAGAGCCACATTTCACAGCGGTCATTAAATTACATTTATAAATTGAATGTTAGAGTAAATGGAAGCTACAATACACAGCACAGCTACCTTAATAGTTGAATGTAAACTCTGCGTCCACAGAATCGGTTGTAAACTGTATATTGACAAACTATCGGGAACATAATACATTACTGGCTTTTTCTTTTGAGGCACAGCACAGACTACCGAGGGATGATCACGTGTGTAGAGAAGCACCCTTTTCCATTGATTATGGAATTACAAAAGGGACAAAATGCACTTAATACACATTCAAACAACATTGTCAGCACACTACACCACAGAAAAGTCTGTTACACTAACCTAATTGCAGAGTGATTGCTAGAACCGCCCCACATTGTTAAATCGCTAAACACAAATGTTAAATTTTGAATTTCACGGCAAATTGCATATTACACAGGAACGGCTCATTTCACAGTTCGTGACGCAGTTTTACGGCCGTGAAATAAGTAGGGCATTAACTATGAGAGTCAATCCTTCCCAGGTTTTCACAACCAAAACACTCTAATTAGTAGATGCATTTATTATTTAATAACTAGGCTTTCAGGATACAGTCCAGCCTTACAAAGAAACACACACTCCCCCATTCATTTACTCACTAACTCACACCTACGGTGATTTAGAGGAAACCAGAGAACCCAGGGAAATCCACAAGAACATGCCAAACTCTTCACAGACAGTGACTGAAAATGAGCTTTAAAGTCAGGACCCCAGAGCCATGGTGTTGTGCCGAACCCTAACTAACTTTAATAATTTACTTAACATCACATTTGAAAATCAGAGGTATTGTTACAAGGGCATCCCACATTTTGTAGCATGACTGTAGAATTTTGCTTTCATTCAACAGCATGAGTGTGGTCAGTGTCGTGCAATAATGTCTGTACAGTCATCTGTTCCACTTGCCCCAGAAACCGCTGGATATAGCTGGAGCTCAGGCATCTTAGTAGGATGGGCGAGTCCCTCCACACCAAAACATTTCTTAATGCACCTTACTGTGTGTAGTCATTGTCAAACACAAATGAAAAGCCTGTACCAAATAGTTGCTACAATGGTTTTACCACCATTTGATCCCGGTCAGGATGGCGGTGGGTCCGTTTTCAGATCACTGAGTGCAATGTAGTAACACAAAACCCATTCATTTGGCTATACAGTAATCCCTCCTCGATCGCGGGGGTTGCATTTCAGAACCCTCCGCGAAAGGTGAAAATCCACGAAGAAAAAAACATGTGTTTATATGGTTATTTTCATAACCCGATTCCATCGGGTTTAGCATTTAGCATCTTGTCATTAAAACCAATGGATTGAGGTAGCACAGCACGCTAACATGTCAATATAACATCTCCCTTCAGGTACCGATTACAGTTACATTTCCTGACAAGCCCGAACTTGCTAATAAAAACACTCGGTACAAGTTTATACAAGTTAAAAATCAGTAATATTTTATTTACGTTTGAAAAGAACTCCATTCGTTTGTCCGCACCGTCAGCCATGTTTATTCTTCTGTAAGAGAAGAGCGCCCGACCCGCAAAGAATTCTGGGATTGCCTTGATCACTAAGGCAGCGTCGGATGCTCACTCGTTTTTGAGTGAAAATAACATTGAAATGTTGAAGGATTTGGAACAGCCTCCTTATCGGGAGCGCACAGGATGACGTGAAATGCGTCTATGTAGAGAGCTCCCTAGCTTTTCGAACACACCCCTTGTCTGCAGAAATCCGCGAACCAGCGAAAAATCCGTGATTTATATTTAGACATGCTTGCATATAAAATCCGCGATAGAGTGAAGTCGCAAAAGTCGAAGCGCGATATAGCGAGGGATTACTGTACCACAAACCACCATCCACCCACCCACCAAGGCAAAGACTTCTGTGTCTGTATGTAGACGCCCGACCGGCCAATAGTGGTGGGCTAGTGCACAACCCGGGGACTAATTTTCTTAAAATCTTAAACAATTAGAGGTCACAAGTATTTTTTTAAGTCAGGAAGAGGATAAATACTGCACATGCTATGGCACTGAACATTCCAGTTCTGTGAACTTTGTATGGCCTTCCGCTACAGAGCTGAGCTTTTGTTGCTCCTAGCTGTTTTCACATCACAATAAAAGCACTTACAATTGTTTGGGGTACCTTTAGGAGAACAACAAGTTTACAAACTGACGAGGCATCTTAGGGCAGCAGCAAGTTTCTCTATGACACTGACACCTGACATTTGTCTGTGGAGGTGAATCCAGGTTGTATGCTGTAATAGATGCACCTGTTAGCAGTAGAATAGGATATAAAGGAACAAGCAATAGATCTGTCATTCATGTGTGTTTAGTGCCTGTGACGTCACTGGCGCGCCATTTTGGAGGTATTGTTTTAGTCAGCAGTACAGAGAAAGATACAGCAAAGATACTTGCATTACTTTTATACACCATGCCCTCGTTGACCCAAGCAGTGGTGACATGACATCAAAAAAAAAAAGCCAAAACCTATGTACTTTATTGAATTCAGCAGTTACAACCACATTACTAACATTATTAACAGGAGTATAACATCAACCATATTAAAGAAATTATATGCTTCCAACTCTGGCAACATAAAGTCCACATGGACACAGTTTGATGAATTTGGCATGTGGGAACTCGACTGGCCTGTACAGAACAATGACCTCAACCCTACATAGCAACTCTGGAATGAATCGGAATGCCGACTGTGAGCCAGGCCCTCACTGTACATCAGTCCCAACCTCAGAAATGTTTTTTTTCATTAACTGGGCACAATTTCCAACAGACACTTTACAGGCCTTCCCAGAGGAGTGGAGGCTGTTACTGCTGCAAAAGTGGCTCATGTTAATGCTGATAGCTTAAGAATGAGATGCCAAACAAGGGTTTGAAATGGTGTACACATACTTTTGGCCAGATAGTGTAATTCAGTATGAAGTTACTTGAACTATTCTTATGTTAGATCCATGCATTTTATTACCCACCCTAAGCAAAATGTTCATAATTTCCCAGCAAGATTGAGATAAACACTTGCTAGCTGGTCTGTCGTGGATTGAGATTTTTGTCTTTATCCCTGAAACCTTTCACATATTTCAAGACTCATGACTCATGTAACCATTACATAACCCGACTCCTTTTTTCATTTTTGCTTCTTAAAAGACTGGTCAGACACAAGTGTAGCCCTCAGGGCTTTTATGAGTAGAGAGCAACGGGACTACACCAGCAAATGTCTCTCCTCCCCTCCCTCAAAGCCAGCTCACGGGTGAATGTGAGCGATCCATTCCACAGGGCCAGAAAAACGCCGGCTATGCCCAACAACTGTGCACTGGGGATCTGCGGGAATGTCAAGTATGCGTCTGGAGTGCAGTGACACTGCGAGCTTGTCACATGAGCAAATAAGGGCTCACTACTGGAAAGGAAGGGGGTGGGGCGCGGCATGACAGAGACATGGGGGTAAACATATGCTTAGACACCACTTACCGGAAGTGACATGGTGTTGAGACACAGGCACTGAGGACACCACTTTCTTCTGTGTTAACACCAATTTAACAAACAAAAGATTGTGTTAAATAAACCTCTTTAAATAACTGTACATTAAAAAAAATTGAATTGCATAATTGTATGTGAAGTTTAACCGGTTATACAATAGGATTTTATATAGAGAGCTATGTCACCCAGCCCCCTCCACTGGTCTAGATTTCAGTAAGTATTATTAGCTGAAGGCATGTGTTGTTGTTGTCGGTTTTTTTTGCTTTAGAAACTTGTTACCAGGAGTCAATTTTCAACCCAAAGAATTTGGAGTTGAATATTCATACTTAGCTAAAGATATTTAAAACTTATGTCAGATGCCTATGAATCACATCCCTGCTGTTACTCCAAGATAATTAATAATAAATGCATCTATTTTTGTTTTGGCACCGTCTCAAAAGTTGTTTTTTCCTAAGCAAGAATTAGTTTTACTAAAGCGGTCCCCTAACTGGTAACCCATTAAATGCTAGAACATTTCTTGAAACACACAAATCTTAGAATTTGATAAGAATTTGGTGAGAACCTACTAGGGATGTAACGATGCACCACAAGACAGTTAAAAAAATCGGTGCACATGTGCCACGATTCGAATCAGTAATTCATGGTAAATGAATCAATATTCACTTTAAACAGCAGAGGGCACTGGCGCTATTCACCTCGCCTGGTTGACACCACTACACAGAGTTGTACGGGATTTTCCAGTCAAATTTATTTATGCAAGGATAATTTATTTATTTGTATTATTCATTTATTTATTTAATGTGGATTTGTTTTAAATTTCTTTTTTTTTTTTTTTTTTAACACAAAAAGGAAAATGTGCAGCATTGTTTTGCATAGTTTGGACCTACTTCAGAAATAAAAGGGCATTTATTATTTAGATAAATAAAAGATTTTATTTTATTTTTAAGAGAAATAATAAAAAGAAACTTTGTCATAATTTGTCGTCAATTTCATTTTGTTTAAAAAAAAAAAAAAAAAAAAAAAAAAAAAAAAAATCGGAAAAAAATCGTATTGTGAACCCAGTATCGTGAATCGTATCGCATCGTGGGTAGAGTGTATCGTTTACTATAAGCAGCATTTAGAATTCCAATCAAAAACCAAAAATATATATTTAAATAAAAATCTAAGTCTAAACTTTTCTTCAGAGCAAAATTTTGATTTAAATTAAGTGTTTGATCAAAAAAAAATAATAATAATAATGCAGTATTTCAGAGTAGTAAAATATTTTGTTAATACTGCCATATCATAATTATATTGCTGATCTTAAAACCTACTGCTTGTCTGAATGACCTAAAATTAGGATACAACATGATTTAACCAATTGGAACTCAATAACCACCTTTAATTAGCTTCAGCTGTGATGTGTTATGTAAACACACCCCAGAGATTCAAGAGCTCAAGGTGTGTTACAACCATGGTGACAACTGAAGAGCTGCCACAAAAGCTAACAGTGGAGATCATTCCATTTCACTAAATGCTTAAAGAGTATTAGAAGATTTTAAAGACCTTGAACGTGCCTACAGACACCACTAAGTATTGTCTGGAATTTTTAAACTTCTGCCTTTGGAGAAAATACATGCTAAAGCACATGCACAACTCATTCTAGTTAATGAGGTCTGGGTTAAATGTTTACCTGAACCCACATTTACTTAAAGAGAAAAAAACAAGGCAGTGGGAGCTTAGCCACTGGACTAGTAATCAGAATGTTGCCTGTTCAACATTCTTGCAAGTTGACACTGTTGGGCCCCTGAGCAAAGCCCTTAGCCTCAACTGTTTAAATTGTAGTAAAAACATAAATTGTAAGTCGCTTTGGATAAAAGTGTCTGCTAAATGGCACAAATGTAAATGTACATAAAAAAAGGACTTGAGTAGGGTCACACCTGATGATTAGAATTTTCAGCTTATAAAAAATAGATGAATCAAGCCGCACATCAGGTTATCTTGGATCTGCTCTGACAATGTTCCCCACATAGCCAGGTCAATCAGATCAAGACCCTGTCATGGCCAGTCCAATCACCAGTCCTGAAGACCAGTGTAAATCTTTGGAATGTGATCAAGAGGAAGATGGATTTTCACAAGGCATCAAACTACGCTGAGCTGATTGAATTTTTGCACCAGGAGTGGCATAAAGTCTCCCAACATCAGTGTAAAGGACTGATGGAAAGCATGCTGATACACATAAAAATTTGGGTTATTCCATCAAACAGATGGATGGATGGATGGATGGATGGATGGATGAATGGATGGATGGATGGATGGATGGATGGATGAATGGACGGATGGATGGATGGACGAATGGATGGATGGATAGATAGATACAGCAGCAGAAACACAGAACTCTACACATTTTGTACAACCTTACAAAAAAAGAAAAAAACACAATAATGAAGGAATATACAGGGACAGTGCTATAAACAAAAATGGATTTAAAACACAATATAATGTATACTATAAAAATACAGTCCCTGACAGAAGTTCTGTCGCTTATCCATGTTGTGGAAACAAAAGCTTATAACCTGACTTTAAATTCATCCATTGGTTTTAGAAATGACTCATATGAAAGCTGAAACCCTCCCAAATGAGGTTTAATTTACGAAAATAAATTTGCTTCACTGCAGAAATATTGATCATTTAATGAACACAGAAAGGTCAGATTTCGGCAAGACAAAAGTTTTGTCGCCTTGTCATATAATGCACCCAATCCTAGTTTACAGCCTCACCTGTGCTCACTAATTGATCGGTTAATTAGTGGGTGTGTATAAAAAGAACCCCAGCACCCCAGACCTTCACTTGAACTGCAACTTCACCTCTGACAACATGCCAAAAAATCCACCCTGCGACCAAAGCCTTGATTATCAAGAGGCTGAAGACCAGATCCACTGCAGAGGTGGCTGGCACCTTTAATGTGTCTCAGCGTCAAGTACAAAGAATTAAAAAAAGATTTGAAGAGACTGGAGATGTTTTTGACAAGCCCAGGTCCGGCAGACCCCGCAAGACAACTGCTAAGGAGGAACGTTTGTTGGTTAGAAAATCCAAAGCCAGCCCCTCTTCCACTGCAGCAGAGCTCCACCAGGCCTGGTCACCTCAAGTCCCTGTGTCAACTAGAACAGTTTGTAGGATTCTGTCTCGAAATGGCCTCCATGGTCGAATCAGTGCCCAGAAGCCAGCACTAAACAAAAGGCAATTAAAAGGCCCACAGCCTGCTAAACGGATGGACGCTGGAAAAGTGGCAGAAGGTGGATTTCTCAGATGAATCTTTAGTTGAATTACACCACAGCCGCCACAAATACTGCAGGAGACCTACTGGAGCCTGTATGGATCCAAGATTCACCCAGAAAACTGTTAAGTTTGGTGGTGGAAAGATCATGGTCTGGGGTTACATTCAGTATGGGGGTGTGCAAAACATTTGCAAGGTGGAAGGCAATATCAATAGCCTAAAATATCAAGAAGTATTAGCTACCTCTTACATTCCCAATCATAAAAGGGGTCAAATTTTGCAGCAGGATGGTGCTCCAACTCATACATCCATCTCTACATCAAAGTTCCTCAAGGCGAAGAAGATCAAGGTGCTCCAGGACTGGCCAGCCCAGTCACCAGACATGAACATCATTGAGCATGTTTGAGGTAGGATGAAAGAGGAAGCTTGGAAGACAAAACCAAGGCATGTAAGACTGCATTCTTTGCTATTCCTGATGACTTCATCAATAAATTGTATGAATCATTGTCGAACCGCATGGATGCAGTCCTTAAAGCTCATGGAAGTCACACAAAATATTAAATATGGCTCTAATAGCACCACAACTTTATTCACCAATGTTATGAAACATATCTTTGTATTTGAAGTAAATTATTTGTTTGATTTTCACATTACTTTCTGTGGGCGACAAAACTTTTGTCTTGCCAAAATCTGACCTTTCTGTGTTCATTAAATGATCAATATTTCTGCAGTGAAGCAAATTTATTTTCGTAAATTAAACCTCATTTGGGAGGGTTTCAGCTTTCATATGAGTCATTTCTAAAACCAATGGATGAATTTAAAGTCAGGTTATAAGCTTTTGTTTCCACAACATGGATAAGCGACAGAACTTCTGTCAGGGACTGTATGTATCTAATTGCTGATTCTAAACTCTTCCTAAGTTAAAACATTAGTATTGCGCTTTGTTCTTTTTTGCATTATTCAAGGTCTAAAAACACTGCATTTAAATCATGTATTTTTTCTGCTATTGAATGTATTGAATGTTATAAATTAGACTATTTTTATTTGGAATTTGGAAGAAATGTGGTCTATAGTTAAGAAATAAGGTAAAGATTTTTAATTTTACTGAAACATCCTATAAACAGTAAACCCAAATGAACTGATCATTTTGCAGTGGTTGTTAATTTTCTAGAGCTTTTAATACAAAAAAAACCCACAATTTTTTGTAACAACAAGAACTATTGTGTATTATTAATTATTATAATTATTTTAAATAGAATATAAGTCCAAAAGAATTTTGGGGATCATTGCTGTCATATTTTATTCACATTTCTAAAAAAAAAATCATAGAAATTCAAAAAAGTTTAACATTCTTAACATTTTGTTACGGCAACTGAATCAGCAGTCCTAGAAAACAGGTAGATGACAAACCTGTACAGCAGGCTGTGCTGTACAAGTTCTTAAATGTTACTAAAGGGCTGTCAGGTGAGGGAGGCATTGCTCCTCACAACCTGACATGTTTATCCTTTCGTACACCTGTCAGCAATAAATCAAATCCACCTGCATTACACGCAAAAGACTTGTTTTATTTACTTAATCTTTATTGTCGAGCATTAAACAGACAATGAAAACTTGTTCTGAGTTAAAATGTCTTATATTTACAGGACCCTGCATTTTTTCCGTTTTATAGGAAGACTTTACCTGTCTGTCAGGTAGATAAAGCTAAATCTACAACACTCTTATTACATAAAAAAATGGATCATTAAATAAATGACCTATAATTATTTATTTTAATCATTTTAATAACCATTTTATCCAGTTTAAAATCACAGAGGGTTTACAGAGTTTATCCCAGATACACTGGGTGCAAAGCAAGAAAAAACATACATTGGATGCCACTTCATCTCAAGACACCTCACTCACACTAACTCCTACAGTTACTGAAAAGTCAGTGAACCCTTCAGATCAGAAATCCCTGGTTTAAGTCTGTTTTTGAGCAACACCTACAAAACCTTGAATGTTTGGATTGTATTCACAATTGTAATGTAGATAAGTGTCTGCTAAAGGCTTGAACGTAAATTTAAACCTCATTAAACACATTTTTCCTAAAATAACAAAATTCAAACTTTACATGTCTTTGACTTTGTTAAATTCCCCATAATTCATGTACAGTCAGGCTAACAAAAAAGTATGTAAACCTACAGGCCTGCAGCTTTTCCTAACCTATAGTGAATCACAATACCATAACTCAACAACACACACATTTAAAAAGGGTGGACCTTGGATACTGTACTGAGTCAGTTCGGTTTCATTCTGATAAACCTTTAAAGCATGTAAAACAGACCTGTGAAGTCACCAAACCTACAAGAGCGAAGTCACCGTTCAAGTTCAGACATGGGCTCTCAGTAATGATTCAGTCATCAAGTTAAAAACAATAACTACAATTTCACCAATTTGAAAGGAATTTTCAAAAAGTTTCCACACTTTTATATTTTGGTTGGAAACGGTGATGGTGGGAGGAGTAGTAATTGGTCTTGTCCGAGGAGAGAGAGAGAGAGAGAGAGAGAGAGAGAGAGAGACTGTGTGTTCACTGTGAGAGTGGAGAGGTGGAGACAGAGATGCACTTCCTTCTTCACTGCCAAAAATTCAAAACGACACGAGAAAACTTCGCCGAAAGATTTACACAACAAATCCCAAATTACCAAACACTCACAGAATTGGAAAAATTTTTAAAAATTCTGGGAGAAGGGCACACTGCCCCCCTCGCCGCACAGTATGTGTCAGCGCTACACCGCCTGAGAGACAGTGGGTAACAGTTCTGTGTGTATATATACATTTGTGTAAAGTACAGGTATATACTGTCTGTATATCTTCCTGTAAATTTGCTAAAATACTTTTATTGTTTATTTTTATTTTATCTGTACTCACTTTTATTATTTATTGTTTTATTGTCATATATTGCTTCTTTTGTAATTCTGTTATTATCGTTGTAATGCTTTGGCAATATTGTATTTTTTTTTTACATTCATGCCAATAAAGCTACTTTGAATCTTTGAATCTTTGAGAGAGAGAGAGAGAGAGAGAGAGAGAGAGAGAGAGAGAGAGAGAGAGAGAGAGAGAGCTTATAGTCTAAATTTAGCGCTATCTGATGATGATGTGAAAGCAGCGGTGCATCAGTGGCTACACGCTCAACCAAAAACATTTTTTGCTGATGGCACTAAAAAGTTGGTGGGACACTGGGAAAATTCATCGGAAGGTGACTGTAGAAAAGTGATCTAATTTGTTTTTGAAATTCTTAATAAATAGAGTTTAAAAAAAGTGAACACTCGTATTATGCAAACCTGATTTTACTCACAAAATATTTGACAATCTTCAAAATGCTTTGCCGTCTAAACAAGCAAAATAATGTCATCATTACATCCCCTATTAGGTAAGATGTTTTGAGAAGTTTTACTCAAAAGTGCAAAATTCATCACTGCATGTAATTTCTAGAATATTCCAGTACTGGTAAAAGGTGAGGGTATCATGATTGGGTATAAAAGAAGAAAGCAAGGAAAATAACCAACCAAAGACCAGGTCATAGATCAGTTCAAAAAGAACATTTATCAGTGCAAGTTTGCAAATAATTCAGGTCTTGTACCATCTACCCTACATAATATTGTGAAAAGGTTCAGGAATGGGCAAGTCTTTTTTTTCATGGAACTGTATGTACTAATCTGAAATGTCATTTGTAACATGTGGTTATTGTTTACAAAAGGAGAGAGAACAATGTATTTAATTTAATGTCAGTTAAGACAAAGCCTAGTTTCATATACTAGTCTGTAAATGAAGCATGTTGTCAAAGCCAAATTAATTTACACAGGGGTATAGATTTTGACGTATTGAGATAGTGTGGTGTCACTGAGCTGAAATCTGCAATACAGAACAAATGGATGAAATTTGAATTTTAAATTCTACAGTTAAGTAGTTAATGCACTAATGTTAGACAATATTGTAAAAACAGTAACAATATTTTAATTTGAGTTTTTATAAAAAAAAAAAAAGCTTAGCTTTTTTTAATAGGGCTCCACATAATAATAATGGCCATGGAGAGTAGCACCAGTATCCACACAGTTTAATTTAAATACCGCACCTGACTCCAGGCGTGCACATTTTCAGTATGACGGCGCTGTTGAGTAACCCATGCTATGCATGCGCACTATATGGTGTCAAGTTTCTGCTCAGTAAAAATGTATCAGAGCACTGGAGTTCTATCTCTTAGGGTCTCTAATGTGTTCGAGCAATCTCCAGCTTTGCTACAATTTTAAATATCATGCCCCCAACTGTTGTAAATGAATGTAATAACCTTCTTTATTGATCATTAATCAAAGGATCAGTTATTTATTGCTTACAGGATAATCAGTTTATTGTTAACATCCCTACTGCTTATGCAAATTGGTACTTAATGGGATGTTAGTCATTTAGAGTGTGATTTACCGATAACAAACAAGTGATTTATGGCTTCAGTCTAACATTACAAAAACACAGATGCAGGGTCATCAGAGACATACTAACAAAAGAAATACTATTAAGTCTAACAGCTGTCTAAATGTCTCAACCTAGGACACCCTTGTCATATTTACAAAATGATTAAGGCACATGATTAATAATGTGTCGAACATGAGCAACACATGTACACACTGAAACACGCCTGAGAAAACATGAGAAGGAGCAGTGCATCCAGTCCTCTTTCAGAGAACACCAACATAAAAAGTAATTGTGTTTATTATGTATTTTATGACTACAGGACGGGACTTTCCTGCTTTGGCTCTGGCTGTACCTGAAATGAACACCCATTTGTACTTTCTTAAAAGATAAAACAAGTAGTACAATTTGAAAGTGAGTTTTTAAGGGATTAGCATGATACCATTCTTTTATTACAAATTTGAATCAGTGAACATGACAGAACTTGAGAATTAGTAAGCTCATTAATTAAAATGTACTGTACAACTGTAACCGCAGGAGTCTTTCACTCTCACTGTGTAATCATGAGCATGATGTAATCGGTCTTGCATAAGAAAATACTTAATGCCGTTTCCTAAAAAAAAGGAAAAGACTAAAAGAAACATGACAGCATTGTACTGCTTTGTAAGACAAGAAATATACCAAGCTGTCTAAGCTGAGAATGCTAAGTTTGAGAAAGGTCCTTTCTTATTTTAGCATTAAGGTGCATTTGCCAAACAATATTTCAGTACTAATGAAATAACGTCCAGTAGCAAAGGGATTAAAACTCATATGTTGTTACTGCTGGTGCCCTGTCAAGAACAGTAACTAAACAACACTGGATTTTAATGTATGGTATGGGTCTCCACATTGCATCGAAATGACCCACATGTGGTGCAAAACTGTACACCTATTAGGTGCACCTAATGTCAAGCTACGCCATGAAATTGACAGTAAAACGTCATGCACATGCAGCTTGCCGTAAGTACTAAAAGATAGTAACATTGTGAACAAAGTATACAATATAATAGCAATACAATACAAAACATGGGTGGAACAAGGAACTAAATAATTATGAAAATGGCTTTGAGGCCCTTAAAGGCAAATCCAAGCATGTTGACTTTTGTTTCCATATAACAGGTAACGCTGATTCATGACAAAATGTGAAGTGGCTGTTTTAAAGATTAATCTTGTTCGGAATACCAAAGAGAAAAAGAAAACATTCAAAAGGGCTCCTAGATGTCTGGTTCAAGGTTGAAGCTTTCATGGGTTTAAAAGGTTGTAACTATTGTAACAAATGGTCCAGTTTATATAAAACTGGTTATAAAATAAATACATCTGCTATTAGATTTGTAGAGTTTTTTGTTGGGTGTTCAGTTTAATACATAGTGACCAATAGCGGGTAACAAACATCCCAGTAACTAAACCACTAAATGCACTATTATTAGTGTGTATTTAATAGAGAGGTAGAAAGATAATAATTTAATAGCTTAATCATGATTCTCTTATAACTGCTCATATCCAATTCATGACATTACATAACACTATTGTAAATTCTGATACAATGATTCCACACCCTTGACTTGGTTATTTCCTATAAAAAGCATCACACACATTCAGATAGAAAGGACAGACGTGGTTGATCTTAGATCAGTTTAAGACAGATGACATTAAAAAAGTAGATGTTCATAAGAGTGAACATATTTTAACTGTGTTTAGATCTGAAGAGTCACTTTTTAAGCTTACTTTGAACCATGAATAATGAAGTGTTATTTGAGGCTCACCTTGCTGTACTGACAGTTCCATTTCAATCCGATTAACCCCTAAAGCATGAAAAACTGGCTGGTAAAGTTAAACCTATGTGACGAAAGCCTCCGTCTTCCCAATTTATTAATTTACTTATTAGGATTTAAATGTCATGTTTTGCACACTTTGGTTATATTAATGACAGGACAGGTAGTCGCTCATTACATAAGATTCATCAGTTCACAAGGTTAATGTCAAACACAGTCATGGACAATTTTGTATCTCTAATTCACCTCACTTGCATGTCTTTGGACTGCGCGAGGAAACCAGAGCTCCCTGAGAAAACCCATACAGACACGGGGAGAACATGCAAAGTCCACAAACCCATCGAACCCAGGACCTTCTTGCTATGAGACAAAAGTGCTACCCACTGAGCCACTGTGCCACCCCCTGTCTTCCCAAAACTACATCAAGTTCAGACATGGGTTATGAATAAAGACATTCCAACTGTACTGGTTCCAAACCCTTAAAGGAAGTATTCCTTCTGTATATGCAATAGGAACCGATTGATAACATTTCATTTTATTGAATAATTTAAAATTAAATTTAAAATTTAAATGTAAAATTTAATTAAAATGTTTTTAAAAAATGAAAAAAAAAAAAATTGGCTTCAGTAACTTGAGGTTTAAAGCACCACAATCATTTGTCTTACTAAGGTACTGAGAAGAATTCAGCTTCAGATCAGTATTAGTACTGGCCAGTAGTCAAAAGTTTCATGTCGGTATTGTATGGCAATTTGTTAAAACTGTATTGGGGAAAAGTTTAAACGTTACAGCTGTTAAGATTATTTTATAACTGGCAGGTTTGGACGTAACAATGCTTTTTTAATGCACATTCTATAAAAAAAAAAAAAAAAAGATATGAATAACAGTAGTACAGTACTTTGCTAAGGTCTTGTAGGAGAAATTAGTTATAATTATGTATTTTAACAAATGAGGCTGACCAGACGTTTACAGATGATTTTAAAGAGCAGAAACACTGAAAACATGGAAACTTACTGTTCTAGGAGCTGGTCGTATTTGGCCTGGGATTCCCTCTCTGCACTGAAGGCTCGCTCTTTTTCAATGACTGCATTATCTCGTGCTTCTCGAAGGTGTCTGATGAAAATTGAGCACACACAGATACATACAGATGTCATTTATAAGATGCACTGAAGAACTACTTAATTGATCGTTGCACTACTAAAACTGGTATTTTAAAATCCATGTATTGTTTTTAATTCAACTGTAGTCAAGATAGAAACAATGACTATTTATTAGAACTGCATGGGAAATGCTAGTATTATTGTTTTATAATTGATCATTATTTTAAAATAAAGTCACATTTATATATCACAAGTATTCAGCCAGCATTGAAGCATGTGTAATCGCTCCCTATCATTTTAAACAAACAGAAGTTTTTTTTATAAAGGACTTTGCTTTTCAATTAGGGTTTATCAGAGTCAGTTAAAAGCTTTATTGACTGTTAAACAAGCAGCTTACTTTAAGCTCACAATTCTCACTGTTATGCATGTTTAATTAAAGAGGCAATTAATTACAGAGTTATTATTAATAATTCAACTAATACCTGTGAGGAAACTATTTCTATTCCTGACCGTTGTTTAGCTTTACTCAGTAAGTAGTGACTTAAGTTAGGAGCAAGATATTTTCTGCAAGAATAACAAAACTTTGTTGTTCAAATTTGTGAAGACACAAAATCACAATGCACTGAATAATTAGGTGTCAGTAAAGTAGCTGGAAATGTTGGCACTTTAGCACATGCATACAACAAATGCAGATAAAAATCCTCTTACTATTCCTGAAGACTTTAATTTATGGTCAATTAAAAACAACCTCAGCACTGTGTCTACATGATTGTGGCTTTGTTTTTTAAACTCTCTAGCATTACATAACGCCTTACATTACTAAAACAAGCCAGACATGACAATTCTGCTTCAACAGAAAAATCCAAGAATCATGATGATAATTTATTAAGGAGAACCTTTTATCCAATCCATGCGTTGACATATAATAGAACAAAGCAGTTCAGGTTTAAAGGACTGAAAGGTTTAACAATAGCAGCTAGCAATTAGACTGTTTGCTAACTTTTAAAACCACATGATTGATTATAATGATGTTTAAGTGTATATCTTGCCTAATCACTTTGTTTTCATTTGCATGTACTGATTTAGCAGTTGTGGTTTGAGTCTTGTGGAGGCTGTCTGGTAGTTATTTGGTTTGCTAAGCATTACAATAAAGCCAAAACAAACTAAATTAAAGGTGCTGTAAATGTTTGGTCGGGAATGAGCATCAGGTTCCTGGAGCACAGGCGGATAATTCATCATCGTTAAAAGGATGGTTTACAAAAAAACTAAAATGAAAAAATATTACTACTGGACATAAAGACCAAGAACAGTTCTGGAGTATTGGATCAGGACTGGCCACTATTTAAAGCTTTGATAACAGCATTGTGTTGTAAACACAAAGGAAAGGGATCAGGACATCCTCAAAAGTTATATCTATCTCAATCATTAAATAATCTCTTATTATAACAAACATTATAATGAATAAAAACATAAATACAACAATTAATACAGTTTATTACAATATCTATTGTAATTATCTTCCGCTGTTGATTAAATATAATCAACAATAATACTGTAATTTGTTACAATTAACAAATGTATTAATTGTATTGAAATTTTATATATAAAATGTGTTAGCTTATTCTTTATTAGTTTTATTCATTAGAAGTCTCAAGCTTTAACATGCATCAAAATCAACAATTTATTAATTATTCTGATTCTGACAGTTATGCTTGTGTAAGACTTATGAAGTATAACGTGAAAGCAAAACACTTTTCTGTTGCTTAAAAAGTAAAATATTTTATTCCAAAAATCAACTAATAATTAAATCATTATCATGATTTTAATATTGACCACTGTGTGTGATCAGTCACCCGAATAAAAACGAATTAAAATAAAATAAAAACTTTGTATTTTATAATTTTCCCATTTTATTAATGCTTGCAATATTACAGAACTTGAGTTCTAGTTAAGTGAACAGAAGACAGCTGGATGGTAGAAACAGTACATATCTGGTTTCTGATTTTAGCAACATGGTAGTATCCTGGTGATCTTCTTTCATGAATTGTTACCTAAGTCACATGGCTAGTTTTAAAACAAATATTGTTTTAGCAAAACCCATATTTAAACCCACGCAAACTCTTTTTTAAATTCCAAACTCACTGCATAATAATCAGTGCAAGTAAGGCACTGTAAGTGCTGCTAAAGGGGCTTCTACAAAGTATTCTATGACTTTTAATTTTAAAAAATACTTCATTATGAGTGGTTAGGTGTAGACTGATGGGTAAAAAATGCAATTATATTAATTCAAAATCAAATCCACAACACAATACTGTGTGCAAAAAGTCAAAAGGTCTGACTACTTTCTAAATCTACGGTATAAATCTCTATAATCTCATCATTGCCCCCCTCCAAGTGTGCACTAGTTGATGTCATTTTTATATGAATCTTTTGTGCATAAGACCTCAAGGCCACAGAACAGGAGTAAGAACATTTAATCATTGCAAGATCATACCACCCACAGTGTCCGGAAATGTAAATGTTAACAACAACACTTTTGGTACAACATGATTTTCAAACCATTAAGAGATTATTATTAAAACTACATAAAACTTTATAAAGTATTATTACAGTTTATAAAACAATTGACCTACAAGTATTACCAACAGTCCTATGATGTCATAGCCTCCTCCTATGGCAATATGAATCTCGCTTGACTGTTTACAGTGTTCCAGCAGCCTAATTCAAGCTATACCTTTTTTGTGTTTCTTACATCTGAGCCTCCAAACTTACTTCAAAAAGTTGCAGTTTGGGTTTGATTTCTAACTTTGGCAAGATGCTATTGTTCCATGTACTTTTATATATGCGCAGAGAGATCATCAGTTGTACCCAATCATAATCACTGACAAGGACTTTTAAGGTCACAAAGATTTGTAAGAAATGTTCCAAGCAATTAGTTACAGAATAAAAATCATTTATATAAATCATTATAATCGCAGATGTCTGCAAACTTTGACTTTAACTATAATGCCAAAGTCAGTCAGTGGCCGCTTAGAAACTCCCATTGGCTTGGCGTGAACCAGTTGTGGAATTTGGAAGGTTGCATAGCTTTTAATAAATTCAAAGCGCTCCAAGCCACAGGGGGATGAGAAAACACACATTTTTGTTTTTCGTACTGTAAAACAGCTGTTTCCACCTGACCGCACTGGGTGTTTAATAGACTGGGTATTTATCAAACATTACAGAAGCTGAGTCAGGTGTGTTTGAGCGAAGAAAACAACGAAACGTGTGGTTCATGGGGTCCCAGAGTGATGGAGCCCAATGTGAACTCCTTTTATGGGGCCCATAATCTCTGGCAGCAACCCAACATCATACTGACAAAGCAGATTGAATAAAACTGTGAATACTGACAGCATAACCCTGGTAGTTTTGAAAACTGGGCACCAAATGTGAACTGCTTTTATGGGGCCCTAAATCCCTGGCAGCACCCCAAGGTCACACTAACACAGCAGATTGAATAAAACTGACAGTTAGCATAATCCTGGTAGTTTTGAAAACTGGGCACCAGGCCATTATGCTTAAACATGGACTAACCTGTTCTCTCTCTCATACAGTTCTTTGGAGGTGCGCTGCAGGCTCTCAATCTCGTGGTTGGTCTTCATACGAATGCGCTCCAGTTCGTCCCTCAATTTGTTCTCATATTCAGTCTTATAGTGATCCCTGGTGGAGAGAAAGGGTACAGTTATAAAAGAGGTCTCACAACAGAGAAGTGTGGCCAGCTCTTCAAACCATGGGCCTATTATTCATATACAGGGGTTGGACAAAATAACTGAAACACCTGGTTTTAGACCACAATAATTTATTAGTATGGTGTAGGGCCTCCTTTTGCAGCCAATACAGCGTCAATTCGTCTTGGAAATGACATATACAAGTCCTGCACAGTGGTCAGAGGGATTTTAAGCCATTCTTCTTGCAGGATAGTGGCCAGGTCACTACGTGATGCTGGTGGAGGAAAACGTTTCCTGACTCGCTTCTCCAAAACACCCCAAAGTGGCTCAATAATATTTAGATCTGGTGACTGTGCAGGCAATGGGAGATGTTCAACTTCACTTTCATGTTCATCAAACCAATCTTTCACCAGTCTTGCTGTGTGTATTGGTGCATTGTCATCCTGATACACGGCACCGCCATTGGATGCACATGGTCCTCCAGAATGGTTCGGTAGTCCTTGGCAGTGACGCGCCCATCTAGCACAAGTATTGGGCCAAGGGAATGCCATGATATGGCAGCCCAAACCATCACTGATCCACCCCCATGCTTCACTCTGGGCATGCAACAGTCTGGGTGGTATGCTTCTTTGGGGCTTCTCCACACCGTAACTCTCCCGGATGTGGGGAAAACAGTAAAGGTGGACTCATCAGAGAACAATACATGTTTCACATTGTCCACAGCCCAAGATTTGCGCTCCTTGCACCATTGAAACCGACGTTTGGCATTGGCACGAGTGACCAAAGGTTTGGCTATAGCAGCCCGGCCGTGTATATTGACCCTGTGGAGCTCCCGACGGACAGTTCTGGTGGAAACAGGAGAGTTGAGGTGCACATTTAATTCTGCCGTGATTTGGGCAGCCGTGGTTTTATGTTTTTTGGATACAATCCGGGTTAGCACCCGAACATCCCTTTCAGACAGCTTCCTCTTGCGTCCACAGTTAATCCTGTTGGATGTGGTTTGTCCTTCTTGGTGGTATGCTGACATTACCCTGGATACCGTGGCTCTTGATACATCACAAAGACTTGCTGTCTTGGTCACAGATGCGCCAGCAAGACGTGCACCAACAATTGCCCTTACCCTTATTCACATCATTGTGCTGAACTTGAATTACAGGTAAAAAAAGAACCTAACAGTGCCCAAGACAGAAGTATACACTGGACAGAGTGCCAAACCATCACAGGGCAACACACACACTTATTCATTTACTTAGCCACACCTAAATTCTCAGGATGTGCTGTGTGGCAGCCCACTCTTCAGCTGCACCATGTTTGTGATTTATTACAATTCAACATGGTCAGAAATCAGTCAAAAGTCTGAAAAATGAGGAATGCTAGGATGGCACAGTGATCCAACATATTTTCACTAGGACAAGATATGCCAAAATAAAATACCTCTTGTTTAAATGCATTTTTAAATCCCATAATTCAGTACTGACCTGGAAGCCACATATTTGTCATAGGCCTCCTCTCTGGTTTTCTTGGAATCCTCCAGCTGGATCTGCAGCCTCTCCAGGCGATCCTCCTCATGAGCACATCTCACATTCAGCTCCATGTTTTGCCTGTTTAGATATTCCTTGTCCTTCTGGAGCAGCGTCACTGATTGCTGAAGAGTGGCAACCTGCAAACAAAGAAGCACATGGTAAAAAAAAGAGCTCCAAAAATATTCAGGCACTTGACAAGAGCTCTGAATACCTCTTTATTGAGATCATTCCTCTCCTTAGTAAGGGCAGTTTGTGTCAGGTCAAACATCTCCACCTTCTTCCTCAGTTCTCTCACCTCCGTCTCATAGCTGTCTCTTTCTCTGAGTCAAACCAAGACCATTCATGCTGGTTAATCATACATCACTGTCACCTATGTGTAGTTTTCATTTAAGTGTTGTATCAAGCAGCAGTTGCCCTGGATTTCTGCCCAGCTGTTTATGTAAGGGTGTTGCAAAGGTCAGGAGTTTAACTGCTGCCTAATGATATGCAACTTGTCAATTGTGTCTTGTTCAATATTTCTGAAATATCATAAAATTCCAGTTAAGCATGTATGATCTAAGACAAAAAACAAATTTCATTTTTCATTTCATCCAGCACTTTCATCCTGGTCAGGGTCGCTGTGGGCCTGGTTCCACTTGGAAACACTGGGCACAAGATAGAAATACCCTAACAGGGCACCAATCTATTGCAGGGCTTAGGCCAACCCTGCTTCCTCAGATATAGCCATTCATGCATGTGTAGATGCCGGGCCGGCTGATAGCACAACTGAGATTCAAACCCAAATCTCAGTATCGATGGCCTATCGTAATAGACCCCTCCACCAGCCGAGCACCCAGAAAACACATTACATGAAATTGGCAAACATGAACCTTTTCTAACCTTTACTAATTGTCCAGTTAAACCAGACTGAACTTTAGCAGGAAGCCTTTTTCTAAACAGAGACGAGTCTGGGCGTAGCCTAACCAGTTTTCAGAACAGTTGACAGCCAACTTTTGCAGAGAGTTTTTCCAAACAGAAATCCCTTTTATAAGCTCACACACTGCCTCAGAAGACTAAGCTAAAATTAACCCAGTCGCTACAAATCTTCATAACACAGGCTAAAAAACTGATCCCAAGTAATTACCATGCATGCAGTACATGACCCACAAAAACAGGGCAGTAAAAGCTGCTGTTCCGTCCTTACCGTTTTACTTTGTCGTAGTTCTGACGTTTGTAGTCACCCTCTTGTATGAGCTGCTTGGTGTCAGCCAGTTCCAGTGTTAGCCTTTGACAACGAATCTCTAGCTCTGATCGGGCACGTCGCTCCTCTTCATAGCTCTTGATTGGAAAATCAAGTCAAGTCGCAAAGATTAATAAGTGACAATTACAAAGGAAGAATTATAAATGGTGCACAATTTAATAGTATTTGCTTTAATTGGAGTATACTTCCATATACTTCTGAGGGAGATGCCAGGGTTTCCTGTGGGTCTATACCTGTATGCTATAAAGCAATGTATATTGCTATAAGCACTATACTAATGAAACTAAATTGAATTAGGTCAAATAATAAATGCACGTTTTACCCTTATTGATTTACCAAGACACTGTAATCCAAAGTTTTCTTATTAAGTTTTGAACTTGACCTGTACCCGAGGTCTATTACACTAGCCACCATCACTGAAATCCAGATTATGATCTCATCAGTGCTATCGGCCAGCACTCAGACACGATTGGCTAGGTCTTGGTGGCCGAAGCATTACAGTGGTTTGGCGCCCTGACCAGGGTATTCCTGCCTTGCGCCCAAGTGTTTCCTGACGATCAGGATAAAGCAGTTAATGAAAAGAAAATAAGACTGAAGAGTAACACAAATTATTTTTACATCAATTCAAATGAACTGACAATTCACTCCCAAGAAGTATATGCTGCTACACAAGCATGCAATTTTTACTTCAAATCAGTCCAAATAAAACAACTCGGTTTATTCATATTTACCTCCATAAAAGATTTGATCTGGATACGATGATTTTCCAGGTCATCTACCAGATTGTTTTTCTTTAACTGAAGCTCCGCCACTAATGTCTGCAAAGGAGTCACAGCTTCATAGAAGCGCACCTGTAAGCAGAGAATACAAGCAAATGCACAACCCAGTTAATCAAAACAGTCAATATTTACTGTAGAACCTATATGATAATACATTCCATTCTCGAATGGATGATCTCCAAAAATGTGTCAATCATTGACTGCTGGCAATACAGCAACTTATGTAAGACCAGTAAGTGGACTCGCTGATAAAGTGGTGGAAGCTCCTATCATTTATGGACAAGCTTATTTAATAATAGTTCTATCCATAAGCAGATATTGATTAAAAGCAATGCATATGCTATTGAATGGCATGAATTAATTGCAGCTTGCTACGAGTTACTTTAAAGCCAGAACAGGGGGTTGATGTATATACAACAAACCATGCAGCCGCTGCACACAAACTCTTAGAGTTATCCAAAAATGTCATATTTCTTGATATTATAATGCAAATAATATACAAGCATCTTCAACTAAGCTTTTCAATTTGACCAACAAGGAAAAAAACATGATTTGTTTAGCTTACCGATACATATTCTGGGATGGAGAGCTTGTCTTCAGGAAGGTCTCGCAGTTCCATATACTTCTTCTCGCTCAGCTCCAGATCTCTCAGACTGCGCCGAATGTACCCAGCTCGCTCACACAACTGCCGGTTGGTCTCCTCTAACTGCTTCTGTCTCAGCAAAATAGAGTCCATTTCTTGCTTCCTCAGTGCCTGCTGCTTTCTATGTCAAAGACAGAAATAGTAAAGAACACGTTGAAAATGGGGGAAGGTTAAATAGGATTAAGACAGGAGTATCATAACATACTAATGTTTCAGACACAGGGGTTATAATTAAAATGTTTGTAAAACAACCCACTTGCTATACAGTAAAACACACCTACCACCAGAATCAGTAAAACTGCAACACCACAACACCACCACCACTTCAGTATTTCGCTTAAGTGCTAGATCTTTTGAAAACATTGTATACCATTACATAAGGTAAGGTCAATATTGATGGTGTCACAATAAATAATTTAGGTCTGCCTGTTAAAGGAAATGCTACAAGGTTTTTCAAGCTACCTACACAATCCAATTAACAATTAAGTTTTAATCAATTTTATTTTCTTATGCTACCTCTGACATGCATTGTTTCTAAATAAGGTAAAAGATAACACTAAACCATCTGCCCCGTTGTATATAAATAACCCATGAAGTCATAGTAGCTTCATCCAGGCTGTCACATATTTTCCTTAACAATGATTACTGTCGTGCTACTGTAAACAAGGCAACTCAAGCCTATTTTAGGGAGTGCTGCAGGGAGGATTTACTGTCCAACAGGTTGTCTAGGCCCAGACTTCATTTACATTTTTTTTTTAATAATTACACATTAAACTGTTTGTATATGATTGCAGCAAAAATATTTATAGATCCTAAATCAACTGTTACACAATTACATCTGTTTTTAAAACTGGGTTATTTATTTGTTTACTGACCACTTACCTGTTCTCATCCTGCTGGAGTTTAAGCTGACTGTCCAGGCGAAGGGTCAGGACCTGTTTCTGATGCAGGGCATCATTTAGTTGTTCCTCCAGCTCCTCAATCTACATTGCATTAAGGACATGAAAGGGATTATCCTTATACATCAAAAAGTAATCCAGCAGTAAAACCCTTTTCTTTCTAATGAACAATGCATTCCTACTTTGGTGAGGTGTTCCACTTTCATATTGTCGATGATGAGGTTCTTTTGGGACAGCTCGATTTTCAGTAGTTGAAGGTTGTGTATTAACTCTTTTCTTTCCAGTAGCTGTTTGGTAACCTTCCGTTTGCCATCTTTCTCATCCGAGGAGGAGATGTCCTCTGTGGGCACGGTCGTCTCCAGACTGATGTCCTCTGACTCCAGAGAGCTTGAGACATTAGGTGGCAGGTTTTCCTTCTGCTTTTTGGGTGCCATTTTTTGGCTAGATTTGGGCAAAAAGTAAAAAGAGATCTGTCAACCGCAGTGATTGTAGCTTAAACAAAACTCTAAACACTTTGATGTTTTTCATTCATTCAATGTCTGTTTTACCACCGCTTTGTCTTATTGAGGGTCACAGAGGGGACAATTCACCAGGCAAATGGAGTAAACACACACACACACACACACACACACAAATTTACACAACTTTAGCAGCTTCAATTAACCTGACTGCATGTCTTTGGACTGAGGGAGGAAACCCACACATACATAGGGAGAACATGCAAACTACACACAGAAAGAACCAGTACAGCTCCACCTGAGAATCGAACCCAGGACCTTCTTGCTGTGAGGTGACAGTGCCACCCACCAAGCACCCCTGATGTTTTTCAACCTATTCACAATCTACAGCAACCTGCTCAAATGTTATTAAGACTACCAGAAGACCTACAAATATACACACACATATACACCTACACTACAAACATTTACATTATACATACTCACTCACTCTTACCCAGAGAAAGAGAGAGAGTTTCCTCGTACTTTATCCACTGCTTGGTTTTTCATTTGTGTACATAAATGTGTGCTGTGCTATAAGCTAAACTTTCCTCACCTTGAGGAGCTAACAGGCTAGTCAGAGAAACACTGATAAAGCTAGCTTATGCTAACACAACTGCCTTTTTCTCTCATTAACCTCCACGACTCTGCGATTAAACATGTTAAAAATATATGTGTACAATTAAAGCTGTATGTATTTCCAAAAAACGTCAGCAATATTTGTAATTTTCGTGTACATTTATATAATTTACTCACGAGCTTCTTTTTTTAAGCGTCCCGCGGTTCCTGGAGACAACAGTCAACAAAGTCAGCTGGGTTGCCAAATCCCCTCAACAAAAATCACCGAAATGAAACCCCAGACCCCCGATACTACAAAAGGTTAATGTACTGTGCAATTTACTGTCTAGGTAGTCTTAAAATGAACGTTATGGAGGGGAATCCTGCCATTTTAAAACATTCCTTTCAAAACGAAAGAGGAGCTGAAATAAATGGTAGGGGTGGGCGGATAGATCCAAATATCGATATTATATACCAACGTTGATATTGGAATCGGATCGATACTAGTGTGATGGGATCGATACTTTAGTTTTACTTTTATGTTTTCAGCCAAAAACCCTTTCAAAATCCGCCAAAATACATGAAAAACCGCCCAATACAGGATAAGCAGATTGATGTTTAGCATAATAAACCAGTTAAACTACCATGTTCTACAAATTATCTTAAAATGTACAGATCAGTAATTATAAGTAATAAAGGACAAATTATTTTTGCTTGCATGTCTTTAAAGTAGCCTACCAAGTTTTTTAAATGCATTATTTATGATAGGACTTCCCCCACTTTGGCATTGTGAGCGCTAAACATACCACAACCGTTAGCCTAAAAACGAGTCCAAAAAAAGCCTCGCCTATGCCGTTGCCATATGAATCATATGAATAACATATGAATCACTGTATTGATGGACGTGGCAACAGTGTCTTTTGGGCTGGAAAGAATAACCTGTCAATCAAGCAACGGGTTGGATGTGGTGGGAGACAGGGGCGGCTCGTTCCTTAGGGCGATCAGGCGATGCACCACCAAAGGGCGAAAGGGAAGAAATTTTTCTATCACCGCTGTGACTGTTCTGGACAGTCTGTCTTGCCTCTGAATATCGTAGTCCAATCAGCGTCGAGTCGTGTTCCGTACAGTTCCTGCCCCTTTTGGGGCAATTTCAGTCTGACTGAAAATCGCCCCGGATTGCTCTCATAGACTCTCATGTTAAGGCTCTTTTTTTTTTTTCGAACTGCAGGCGCTGCAATACAATCTGAATGGCTTCCGGGAGGGCTCGCACTTACGTGCTTGCGTCACACGTAACCTGGTGTCGCGATCTCGTCACCATGACTACCATCACCTCAGTTCAGAGCAACTCCATCGTGTCATTAAGGGAAATGCCATTCAGTCATCGTAGTAATCAGGATACATTAGCAATTGAAGAATTAGGGCCACCCAGACCAAATTTCAACATCAAGCAAGTATCTACAAAGAGGGAAAATCATATAAGTTAAAAGTAAATTACAGGTAAGTAATATCATTTTTAAATAGTAAATTGTGATTGCACTTATTGTATCTCCCCAATTGTTTAATTGTACTTCTTTATTCATTGCACATCAGCCCCGATGCCGATCTTTATTCTGGATCTGCTGCACCTAAAATAAAATGCTATCTGATGAAGACTGAATTAAATTGTTAGTGTGAAGCTTTACTTCATTTTATGATTAATGGTAAAGCTGGTCTCTCTCCATGTTCAAAGTTGTTTGTGAGGGCAAACTGACAGATGACTTAAGATGTTAATTATTTAAGCTTTAATTTACCCATTGAACGGGTCACCTTGGCCATCATCGCAACAGTTGCCCCCCTGAGAGATTTGGCAGGAGCCGCCACTGGTGGGAGAATATATACTGTATAGGCCAAAAATGATTACAAACCAGCCCAAAATTTTGTCCACCCGCGTTTTCCCCACCAATTTCCAACAAATCCGCCCAATTAGGCAGAAAACCGCTCAATCTGGCAACACTGCACCGTTCCTCTCACATCTCACATGCTCACCTTGCTCCTCCCCTCCTGCTCTGTGTTTTGTTGTTAAAATCCTAACATTGGTAGGCAGTGGAAGATTGTAAGTTTTATGTACGTTTGTGAATACTTTGCTTTGCATATACAGAAATAGGGGCAATTTTATGGAAAAAATAGTGTAAATTATACGTAAAGTACGGACGCACCTTACGCACGCGTAGTGAGGCTCTTATTCCCTGTGTTTGTGAGAGCTCTTTTCTTTTCACTTTGTGCTTATAAATGTAAACAGAATAGCATCTATTTTTTATTTTACATTAACAAGGACACAAGTATTCAGTCACTATTAAAAATGTACAATTTTTTTCACCCAGCAAACACAACTAGGAGGAATGAGTTAGCCGCTAGTAACGTTGTGAGAAAGTAAAGCACCAGAAACATGAAATCAGACCGCTTTAAACAACTGAATTTATCTACAACCCTACTGAGAGCAGGGGGGTATTCCAGAAAGCGGGTTAAGCGATCAAACCGGGTAAGTTAACTCAGAATGAACGAAAACGCTCTGAAGCTAACCTGCTCGCTGGTAGGTTAACTTAAACCTAAACCGGGGGTTACACGCACTTTCCTCATGCAAACCTGGCGTGTCCTTTACTCGAGGATCCAGTGGATACCGACGCGCAAATTATTCGAAGAGATCTTAGTCGGGAACGAGTCATTAAAGTCAGATTAAACATTCTGTCATTTCCCGATGAATTTCTCCAGGAACCTTACCGTTTATATCGCAATCAGTTAGGGGAGAGTGGGGACGGTTACAACAAACAACAACAACAAGGGGTAGTTTCAACATTATTAATCACAATATTAATGAAAAAGCTTGTTATAACATTAATTGTAACATTATAGATGTTGGCTCTGATGAGCTTCCTCCTGTTCTAAATACAATGGTGGTGGTCCCTCTCCCGTTTAATGCGCTTCAGCTTTATTCCTATTAGCTACAGCCAGAATCAACTAAGCCACGTCAAGCTGGATACAAGTAAGAACATTATTTAGTTATGTACAAGTACAAAGTATACACTTTATACTGTTTTTGTGTTTATTTTTATCTACTACCACGTGCGTCTGATCTCATTTGGATTACACGTTATTCATCAGTGCTCAAAACACAACATGGAAACGTGTGAAATTGTATTTTCTTTAGTATTTGAGCTGTACAGTAAGCTCTCGTCCGAGCGAACTTTTATTTTGAAATGTCCAGATAACCCGGTAGTTTTAATTGTAGTAAATTTGCACAGTTGGGCTGTGCGTCATTAGATTAACTATTTATTATTAGTAAAAGAAGATAAATGAGCAGTCATGTCAAGTAATGATTTAATAGGACCTGCATTACCACCGGGAATGAACATAAATAACAGCGATGATTCAGATGAAGATAACACCAGTATGTTAGCTCATGCTAATGCTAATACTCTAGTGGATGCATATTTAATACGTTTGTTTACATATGTTGTTAACTTTAACTAACGTTTCAGGTGAACTGTGTTTTAATGTATTTTATAGTTGTTTTTGATATATCGAACCGTGTTTTTGTTGGAAGATCGGATGCAACATCTGGCCTCATCTTTGGATCATAACCGCTGGGATTCAGTCCGATCAGACTCTTAAGCGCGTGTGTTTGTGTTAGTGTTACCATTACCATTGCATTTGAGAATATACTGGTGTCTTTCTTTTGATGGTACCATGCCATGATGCCAAATCAGCAAGGTTGTGAGTGGAGCACAGTGCCTGCTCGAGTTGTTTGTTTGGCACTGGACTATCAGGGCTGCAGCTTCTTTGTCATTGTCTGGGTGATGTGTTATTACTCCCGAGTCCTAACACCTATGTGCTTTACACCACTCCAGTTACCCTTGACATTGTGCACTGTGATCCTAGGCTTGAGTGTTAATGCTCAGCCATGGAAACAAACCAAAAAGCTCTTTATAAGCTCCAGTTCTTGGGATGGCATGATTCCAACATGTTTTCACGCTTGATATGTAACAGTTAGTCCTGGAACTAAGGGAATAAAATTTTAGGAATGGCTGACTTTTGTATAATAACAGCACTTTCAGTAAACTGATTTGTAAACTGCAGCTTTAGGAGAACTAAATTTGATGAATTGTCTTGATGGAAAGATGGCATCATATAACAGTGCCATGTTAATAATAACTGAGCTTTTAAAACAACCCACTGTAATGCCACTGTTGTTTTATAGAGAATGCAGTGTTATAAACCTTATTTTATGTACCTCAGAAATGTGTGTGACTAATTAAACATGTGTCCACATACTTTTGGGCATGCAATGAATCATAAAACACTGATTTCTGCTCAGCAAACCCCAATGCCAGTGCATATTTTATGCATTAAAATGTGTTCAGTAAATGTGACATATTATCCACACCTACCGTGTAATTTGTTATTTAATATTTGTTAATAAAATATAAAATACAAATGTTCTTTCACCCAGTTATAGGTCCAGCTCTTCCACCACTTTACAAACGTGCTGCATCTAGCAGTTCATCTGAAGCTAGTGATCAGGAGGACGTCATTTTCAAGAGAGCCAAATACTCTGAATCAGGAGACGGTGCATCATCAAAGTATGACTTTGGCTTTTTATATAAAACTCCAATCTGGTTTCATTTTTATCTAAAGTGTCTAGTAATACTGTTTCTGTATATATCCCAAAATACAGGGAGAAAGAAGCTTCTGGAAGGTGTGTACGTGATGATGATGATGATGATGATGATGGTTTCTTTGGTCCAGCATTACCCCCAGGGTATCAGAAGCAAGCAAGTTCACCTGAGAGGTAAATGGAATACACTGAGTATATGTTGTAGCTAGACATTTTGGTCATCTTATTATCTACAGTATATGGCCAAAAGTATCTGTAAACATTACAATAAATTTGTTAGACACCCCATTCCAAAACCATGGGCATTAATATGGCGGCACCATCATGATGGCACCATCATTTTAAAGAATTTATGCCTATTTAGTCAAAACAACACTTGTTACAATAACAACACCAGTACAATAATCCCAGTGGTTTTTAACAGGGTTAAGGTCAGGGCGCTGTATAATTTGTCCACATCAAACTTGTCAAACCTAGTATTTATTAACCTTGGCTTGTGCACATGGGACAATTAATTTTATGCCACCTTTGGATACTTAGAATTATTTTACATAATTTAATTTATAAATCTAATAGGAATGGGTGTGTTTAAAATATCTGAACTTGGTATATAGGAGGAGTGTCCCAATACGTTTGTCCATGTAGGGTATATGTTATACAGTATATCGATATTGGGGATTTTGCTTTGGGGAGTTTGTTTTAACCAATAAGTGACAGTCATTAGTCAATGGATAACTGATAACTGACAAGCTTGTGGTGTCCCATTAAAACCTAAAACACTTTAAAACACATAAGTTTCAGTCTTTAAGCGTTACTGATTAAACAACATCGTAACACAGTGAATATGACAGCAATGATGAAAGTAAACACTGAAAACTGCACCTTGCAATTCCTCTTGGAATATTTAGGTTGCCAGTGTTGGGACCGGCACTACCTCCAGGCTTTAAAAAGCAGCATCATGACGAGGATGAGGAGGATGACGAAGGCAGTGGGATTACAGGACCTGCACTCCCACCTGACTATAAAGTGGAGTCTTCCAGCAGTGACGAAGAGGACGGGTATGTTATTGGACCCTTGCCATCGAAAGGAGACGCTCAGAGCTCTGTAGCACTAGACTTTGAGAAAAGAGCAAAAAGGATGAAGGACAGACTGATGGGCATTGATGTGAGTAATTGATTACTTTATCGTTTCACATAACATTAGCACTGTGAATCATGCTTAAGTTCCTTGTACAAATCCACTTTTATTTTGCAATTCTGACATTTGTGGTGCAGAAAGAGCCTGAGAATCAGCAGAGAGAGAGTTGGATGATGGAGCTGCCTCCTGAGCTGCAGCACGTCGGGCTAGAAGCACGAACTTTTAAGAAGAGGTCTGGCCCTGTGGACAAGGACCGCTCAGTCTGGACAGACACACCTGCAGACCGGGAGCGCAAAGCCATGGTGAGCTACTGTCCTGCTTCAAAGAATATAGTCTCTACCAGCGATCACATCGGTTATTGTAAAGTGACACCACTTGGCTCTAGGTAGCACAGTGGTCTACTAGGTCAGCCAATCACTGTGTAGAGCTCAAGATCAAATCTCAGCTTAGCTATCGACCCGACCAGACATATAATAAGCACAATTAACCACGAGGGACAAAGGTTGATGGGGTTTCTTCTTATTGCCACTGCCTCTACTGTCTGGTTAAGGAATCTGCACAACTAGTGGATAATTTACAGAGAGCATAGCATGGCTCAGTGTGAGAATCTGCTGCTGGCAGGTGAAAAGAAGCACCTGGTGACTTCTGATTCACATCCACAGGTGCAAGGTTTGCTCTCTGCCAAACTAATGGAACGGTACTGATGTGTAATAGATTTCCCCTTTTACGATTTAAATAACTTAAGCAATAAATAGTTTCCTTGTTTATGATTAAAGCAATTTAGTAGCTCCACACTCGTTTTAAAAATCAGCTACTGGCTGCTGAAAATGAATCTAAGTGCCTCTTAACAGGCAGCCTTGATCAAATAATGACATATATCATTTAATCATTAGATTAACATCCTTAATCATTAATATGGATTAATATTATATGTACTAGCAATAAGACTAGTACATACATTGGACCGTTAACTATAAAAATATTGTTTAGTATGGCTGTGTAAATGTCTAGGGTATCTAACATTATCATTCCAAGATGAGATTGTAAAATGTGGCCAATGTGTTACCTAATGTTGGCTTTTGATTATGTTAACATAAACACCTGAAAAGTCAGATTTCTCATCATTAAATTATTTTTCCAACTAATTCTGTCTGTTGGTAAGGAGCGAAAAGAAGCCAAGGAACGGGGTGAGACGACCAGAGACGATGGTCCTCATCTGTCTAAGAAAGAGCTGGAAATGGCTGACACAGTGTCCAAATATAACGTAAGTCTCGTTTACCATCACTGGCTGTTTCTTGAGCAGGTTACAGTGTAGAAACCAGAGCCCCTTTTTAGAGCTGCACATTTATGCCAATGCCAATGAAGTACTACCATTCTTTTTTAGGAATCCAAGAGAGGCGAGTCCCTTATGAGCATGCACACCAAGAAAATGAAAAAGAAAGCTGATGAAGACTCTAAAATTCCTGTGGAGAGAAGGCCCTTCGACCGAGATATGGACCTGCAGGTCAATCGTTTTGACGAAGCTCAGAAAAAAGCCTTGCTAAAGAAAAGTCAAGAGCTCAATACACGCTTCTCACACAGCAATGACCGAATGTTCCTCTGAAAAGCTGAGCATTCACACACAAATGTTAAGGGTTTAGTGATCAAAAAAACTGCCGGTGCTGACTGAGTAAAAGTAAGCAGCATTACCTTTAATTGATTGTTTGACATGTTAGCAGTGTTCGAATTTACCAAGATTAGCAAGGTTATACGGCTAAGATATACAATGAAATTAAGTAAGCCAAGTCATACAAATTGTATGTAAAGCATATTTAAATATTGTGAATGTGAATATTACTCACGTCAGCAATAAAAGAGGATGAAACAGCAGAACGTGCAGAAAATTGTTGTGGAATTTTACATTGTACAGGAATCTTTACTGTGTTAAGAAAATGTAATGGTGATTTGTTTGTGTGATCTCAAATTTTAGTTTGTGATCAATTAAATTTGCTTTTCTATGCTTGTAAAAAATAAAAAATAACTTTTAAAAGTTTTGCCTCAGTTTTGTCCTCTCTGTAAGGATTTATCCCTTTTAATAAACATAAATGTGTTAACTACAATTGTGCTTGGTGTTAATTTTAAATACAGTGAGTCAGTTGATCAAACATAATTTTTCTTTATACAACATATATAGTTGTGAAAAAGTTATACATTTATACAAAATGTACAAAAAAAATATACAAATTATATAAATTATACATACATTTACACAGCCAAATTAATATAGGTTACTTTAAAAAAATAAAAACAAACAAAAGTATATTTAACAAAGTATATTTTAAAGGACAGTAAATTAACAATTGCGTTTATTTGGTTTTGAACATCATGTTTTACACTCTTTGGTTACATACAGGACAGGTAGTCACTCATTACACAAGATTCATCAATTCACAAGATCATATCGAACTGTCATGAACAGTTTTGTATCTCCAATTCACCTCACTTGCATGTCTTTGGACTGTGGGAGGAAACCGATGCAGGCATGGGGAGAACATGCAAACTCCACACAAAAAGGACCTTACTGCTGTGAGGCGATAGTGCTACCCACCGAGCCACCGTGCCACCCCAGAAATAATTGAAATCCTAAGACTGCCATGACCTACATGTCTCTAACAATTATATAAACTGTTAACTACAACTGTAGAGTAAACCAGTGGTTTAAGCCCTGGGATCTCTAGGGTTATGTGATTCATGACTTTATGCACCAAACAAATTAGTTTTAATGCTTAAGTCCAAAGCTGTTGCAGTTTAGGTTAGCAAACATAGAAACGTCTGCCATAGAAATCGCTGTCAAACTGATTCTATTTGTGTACTGGGCAGTGAAAGACGAACTTATTTTTTCATAAATAAACGTTATCTATTTTGATATCGCATTGGCAAGCCGTAGCCTAGTGGTTAAAGCACAGGACTAGTAATCCAAAGCTTTGCTGGTTCAAGCCCCACCACTGCTAGGTTGCTGCTTTTGGGCCCTTGAGCAAGGCCCTTAACCCTCAGTTGCTCAGACTGTATACAGTAACTGTAATGTAAGTCGCTTTGAATAAAGGCGTCTGCTAAATGCTGAAAATGTAAATATAAAATGTAATATGAACAACCCATTGTGTAAATAATGTAATTAGCTTGCTGTTTCTTGTTATTGCTTTAAATGTAGATGGGGAAATAGTTTACTCATTACGATTTAAAATAACCACTTATTTGTTGTAGATATTATGATGATATTTTTATTAATGTGGTCACTTGAATTAAATAATTCAACATTAATGGACAGCAAATTAAAAAAGTTACAAAAATACATTGTTATTAGCAAGTGTGCTAACATTTCTATATTGTGGAGAAATTGCCTTCTGATTAATATGAATAATCTGGGTTACAAGCCAGATCTATGATGTGTTTCACATCAAGAAAAGAAAAAACCATTTAACAAATAAAAAAATTATTTTATTTTTTGTAAGATGGAGCAAAGCGTGTCGACCACTGGATGAGTCAACTTCCAGTGTTCGCGTTGTTCGTTTACAACGGCATGTTCCGGTTAGGCCACCGTAATATCTTCACTCCAGAGCTTCGTACAACACAACTGTAGCATATGAGAGGAAACAAGCAGTTCTAGTAGTAAATCTTGATGAAATTATAATCAGCGGTCAGGATGTCTGATAGAGGTGAAGTAGATTTAACTGGAGCCAAACAGAACACCGGGGTGTGGCTCGTAAAAGTAAGTAGTACAAACACACATAATGGACCTTTGTTACCCAGCAGTGCTAACGTAATGCGGTAGCTGCAATGCGCGCGTCCCAAATCGCTTACTGTTTACTATATAGCGGCACTATATTCACTATTACGTCATGGCATATATGTAAACTATATAGTGCGTTTTATCAAAAATGGAAGCCATTTGACATTCTGCCAGCGTCTACTTCAAGACAAGCATTTAAGCTCAAGAACAACATACTGTACATACTGTATATAACAAACTAAAGCATTACAAATCAAAGAGGAAAACATGGAGGAAGCGCTGTACTGGGAAATATTAGATGACAATTTAATGTTATAAATATCTTAAGACAGCTTTCTGAAGAACAGTGTTTATACTAAAGAGGATTTTAACATATGGAACTCAGGGACTTGGGGACTCTGGTTAACTTGGGAAATTAAAAGCAGTTTGTTCAAATGAATGGCTCAACCAAACCACAGTGCTGCAAAAACACTATCTTTTTATAATATCTTGATGTATACAGAAAATATGTTTTATTTGTATTTAAAAAGTACATAGTAAAATGTATTTGGTTATAACTTTATTAAATGAAATTTATTTATTAGGATTTTAACGTCATGTTTTACACACTTTGGTTACATTCATGACAGAACAGCTACCTACTGGTTACACAAGGTTCATCAGTCCAAAAGTTCAATATCAAACACAGTCATGGACAATTTTGTATCTCCAATTCACCTCACTTGCATGTCTTTGGACTGCGGGAGGAAACCCATGCGGACAAGGGGAGAACATGCAAACCACACAGAAAGGACCCCGATCACCCCACCTGGGGATCGAACCCAGGACCTTCTTGCTGTGAGGCGACAGCTCTACCCACTAAGCCACTATTAAATGAAATTAACTGTGATTGAATGAAATTGACTTATAGTGATGGGAGTCCAGAAAGTCATATTAAGAATTTTTCATTGGGCGAATATTATCATAACATCACTAAATTTTAAATAGTAAATCCAGTCGGTGAATGTGCTTTAACTTTGGGCAAACTGAAGG
The DNA here is from genome assembly GCF_030014385.1 of Trichomycterus rosablanca. Lineage (NCBI taxonomy): Eukaryota > Metazoa > Chordata > Actinopteri > Siluriformes > Trichomycteridae > Trichomycterus > Trichomycterus rosablanca. The sequence goes on along the minus strand of NC_086002.1, from coordinate 9,563,708 downwards.
CATTTTATAACAAAAATGTGGTCACTGAAATGTTTGAAGTCATTTTTGGTCCAACTTGAAAATAGCTCATCATGTCATTGACTCAAACAGGTTCCGAAGTATCTGTCTCAGCAGTGGGCCAAAGCTACAGGAAGAGGGGAGGTGGGAAAACTTCGCATTGGCAAGTATGTAACATTTTATTACACTGGCCAGCAGATTATTAACATGTACGGTGTGATCTGACAAGGCATTGTATTAACTCTGTGTTTATATTTGCTTTTTAAAGGAATCAAGGAAAGACAGAGGTGAGGACCAATGTCTTGTTTTTGCTTAAGTAACTTATTTTTACATGACAATGCTCAAGACTTGCTTGTCAGTGTAGCTGCACATTCATTCATTCATTGTCTGTTTTACCACCACTTTATCCTGGTCAAAGTTGCTCTGGGTCTAAATCATTTAATCATTTATTCAACTGTTGCTCATTGAGGAAAAAGCTCTGGACAGAACCCAGACAGCTACTCTAGTGGCAGAAATCAAAGCTTTAATGCATTTTCTTTACCTGACAAAATCCAGAAGTTAACACATGTGGAGGAGGTGACTTTCCTCCTTCAGACACAACCGAGTCTGTGGAGGGCCGGACCAGGCCGGTGGCAACACACTAGTTTTTAGGTCAGTTTAGAACAGTTGATAATGGTAAAAAACAAAACACATCCCCATAATGATGGTTATAAAAATAATACCGATATTACAGATACTGTGAGACCCCAGCAAGCCAGTGCAGTTGATGAAACAGCGAAAGTTGTAGACCCAAATTAAACAGAAAATGGAATCAAATGCCTAAATACACACTGTCATGTTGGATTATATAATGTATCTTTTGCATTTAGGCATGTGCTTTTTTGACTTTGTTTCCATCAGGTGTCCTTCACACTGAATGAGGAGTTAACAATGGTAGGCAACATAGGGGAGAAGGCGTCTGTCGTTCATGCTCCTCGTGAACACCCCTTCATACTGCAGGCGGTCGGTGGCCAGACACTAGCAGTGTTTACTGAGACATCTTCAGGTAAAAAGTGCGACAATGTGTTTTGATGGCCACAAAATGTAAGGGCTCTGTTTCTCAGACCTACTGTTTCTACAACAGGAACCTATGCTTAAACATGGTTTCAAAAATTCTGTTAATCTTGAATAAACTGCTTTATAAAAACTGCATTTGCATTTCTCATGCCCAGTGGCTGGATGCGTTTTGGAAGGACGTGATCCTTCCTAGTAAGGGGACAAATGGATCCTAACAATGCTGATAATGCCCCCTATAACATAACAGCCACTTATTGGGGTCAAGTATTCAGTCCTCTACCATTCTCATGGTATACTCAATGCCTCCCAGAGAACACTAGTCATCTAATCAGTCTTTGTGAATGATGATGCTGCCATCTCTGCCCTCAAAAAATCAAACACGTTGCAAATGCTTTTTCCAGGCGGCACGGTGGATCAGTGGGCAGCACTGTCACCTCACAGCAAGAAGGTCCGGGCCCTTTCTGTGTGCAGTTTGCATGTTCTTCCCGTGTCTGTGTGGGTTTCCTCCGGGAGCTCTGGTTTCCTCCCACAGTCCAAAAACATGAGGTGAATTGGAGAAACGAAATTGTCCATGACTGTGTTCGACATTAAACTTCTAGGACAGCACGGTGGCTTGGTGGGTAGCACTGTCGCCTCACAGCAAGAAGGTCCTGGGTTTGATTTCCAGATGAAGTAGTCTGGGTCCTTTCTGTGTGGAGTTTGCATGTTCTCCCCATGTCTGGCTAATAGCAGTCTTATGCAGCCCACCTGACTAAATTACAAAACATGTCCATGAGGTGCAGCAGATCTAAAAAGGCTCCTGGTTTGAGAAAAGCTCTGAGATATGGAATTATAATGTTGCTAATATAAACTATTACAACAGTTTTTTGGAGCAGCCGCACCGGTAAGTTCATGTGCTTGGATTTGGGTTTGCCTTCATGCTTTTTTCACAATAGAAATTCACAATGGCTTTTTCTCTTGTACTACATTAATGCTTAGCATCTCCAGCTTGATTCATTATTTGCTGCTTTCCATTCCTGATTGATTTCCTCTAACTTGAACACTTCACAGTCTTGTGTGATCGATCCGGCATCGTGGTGTGATGATCCTGTTGGTTTCTGTTGAGCTTTTGCTGTATAATGAATCAGCGTGTCGTGTTTGTGGTCGTGTCGTTGGTGTGATTTAATGGATGCTTGTTTTAAGAAACCAAATCAAGCAGCTTTGTCTGATTAACCAGGTGGTGTGCTGAGCTTGGGTGTGTGGTGTGCATGTAATGAAGTGCTTGCTTATTTGATTTTTATTTTATTTTTTTTATTTTTTTAGTAAGGCTTTTTTTACTCAAACGTTGAGTAATTCTTTTCCCTAGTTTACTTATATATGGAGACATTTTAAATCCTTGATCCTGGATTTATATCTATACAAAAATCCATTTTTACTTGATTTCATGATTGTCCGCTGCTGTCAAATGTACCTTTTTTTGTTTCAGTGAGGGCCAGCAATTATGTATCGTGGCTTTACAGAACAGACATGTAGTATGATAACATGTACACAATAATTAAAGAACTACAAGAAATCAGATTATAATATTATACCAATGACAAGTAAACACACAGTTTTTGGAGTTGATTTGCTAGATGCAGGAAAATGGACAAAGCTAAAGGTCAGTAAGCAAGCGGTCTTAGCACGTCCTACCCAAACGACATACAACCAGTGAACCAGTGACAGAGTCATGGGCGCCCAAGGCTTATTGATGCACGTAGCCCATCTGTTCTAGTCCCATAGAAGAGCTACTGTAGCACAAATTGCTGAAAAAGTTAATGCTGGCTGTAATAGAATGGTGGGACAAAAGCAAGCCTCAATCATGCAACTGTGGAGGCCACAATTTGCAATTTACAGGACTTGAAAGAATTTGTTGTTAACATTTTGGTGCCAGATGACACAGGACACCTTCAGAGGCCTTGTGGAGTCCATGCCTCAGCAGGTCAGATCATACAAAGAGGATCTGTACAATATTCAGCAGTTGGTTTTGATGTTATGACTTATTGGTGTGTATATCGATAGTAGTGTCTCTAAACATACATGTGATCTTATTTGCATATTTATTAACATTTGATATCAGCAGCTAGTGATGATTATAAACAGACATGGTTAAACTGTTTGACCACGTGACCATGGTGGAGTCGCACTTATAAACACCACATAGTTTCATTTTGTTAACCAGCATTATTGATTCTTTAATTTACATTAAGCATTTGGGCGCTTGGGTGGCGCGGCTGTAAAATACACTAGCCCACGACCTTCGAACCCAGAACCCCAGATCTGAGTAGTGCTATCAGTCAGTTAAGCATCTACATCTACACAGGCATGAGGTCTGAGGTGGGTGGGAGAACGGACAGCCTAGCCATTATGAGGTGCACTTGTTGGTGATAAAAATAAGGAGGGTTGCATGCTGCAGAATTGAGATTGGACCGATGTCAGATGTGTTGAACTTTACATGATTATACAAACCCCATTTCCAGAAAAGTTGGGACATTTTGTAAAATGCAATAAAAATTGATTGTGTTTTGTAAATATAAAGAAATGTAGAATTTGATACCTGCAATACACTCGAAAGTTGAGACAGAAGCAAGTTTACCTCATTACAGTTTATACATGTTTGGAAAGTAAGTGTGGTCATTGTTGGACTTCTTGCCCATTCCTGCTTGTTACAAGACTTCAGCTGCTCAGCAGTCTGTGGTCTCTGTTGTCTGATTCTCCTCTTTTTGATACACTATTCATTTTTAAACGTTGACAGATTTGGACTGCAGGCAGGCCAGTTAAGCACACACGCTCTGTGTCTATGAAGCCACTCTGTTGTTGCACTGCAGAATGAGACCAATATTGACTTGTTGAAATAACCATGTACTTTTCAGTAAGATACGCTGGTGATGGTGATGAAGCAAATATCTCTATCAAATTCCAAATAATGCCCCCTCGTCAGAGGTACCTTTACACATATGGTCTGTTTTTTCCTGAAAACAAGCTGACTCATCTGACCACAGCACATATTTCTACTGTATTTAGGCCTGTCTGAGTTGAGCTCAGACCCAGAGCAGTCGGCAGCATTTCTGCACACATTTCTGATGCAGCGGTGGACTGTGTGAAGTGACAATGGTTTTCACAAGTACTCCTGAGCCCATATGGCTATGTTTATCACAGTCACATGACAGTTTTCATGCAGTGCTGTCTAGGGGCTCAGGGGTCACTCACATTCAACAGTGGTTTCTGGTTTTTCTTTATGCAGGCTGAGATTTCTTCAGATTCCCTTAATCCTTTTACACTATCTTGTATGGTAGGTGGTTAAAGACCTCAATTATTTGTAATCTTGCATCAGGACATTGTATTTTTAAACTTGTTAAAATGTAGGGTTTCTTATAATATTTGTCTTTACAATATACAATCAAGTTAATCAGCCAAAGGCCGCTCAGGTGGCGCAGCGGTAAAAAGAAACGCGCTGCAACCAGGGCTGGATTCTGAGAGCGTGGTATCGAATCCAGCCTTGCTTTACCGGTTCGAAGCTGAGTGGCTATATGAGCAACGATTGGCCGGTTGCTCATGTGGGGGGTGGGACAAAGAACCGGATGTGGTTCTCTCTCTGTCAGAATGCGATTGCGTTCTCTGCCGGCTGATTGGAGGCGCTTACACAGAGATGGGAGAGGGTGCCCTTAGGGTGTGTCTCTCCGCATGCAACGCTAGGTGGCGCCAAACTCGTCGATGTGTGGGTGGCAAAGATGCATCTGGCTTCTGCTCGTGTTTCGGAGGGGATACGGGTTAGCTTCAATCACCTCCGTCAGGGCAGGGTTCGGCATAGACAGAGAGGAAGCACGATGCTAATTGAACAATTGGATGCGCTAGAAGGGGAGAAAAAGGGGTAAATAAATAAAAAAAAAAGTTAATCAGCCAATCCAGTTAAAGTCAAGTTTTTGTACTACTGAGATTGAACACACTACAGGTTCTTATGCATTTTAGCAAATGTCCCAACCTTTCCAAAAATGGGGTTTGTAAATGGGTGATGTGGAATATATGGACAATTAAAATCATTTTAATTGGTCTCTTGCATTAATTCTCTCTGTGTGTGTGTGTGTGTGTGTGTGTGTGTGTGTGTGTGTGTGTGTGTGGCAGAGAGCGAAATCAGCATTTGCTTTGCTCGTGGCTAATTCCTGTGCACCTGACATTGCTGTGACATTGCTGTGGTCTGTGCCCTTTGTGTACATCTGTGTGTGGCTTTATGACCTTTCGGTTCTCATGTTGCCACCTCTCTCATAGGCCAGGCAGATGCTGAAGGCAGCGGTTCAGGTACTGTCACAGGCCCAGGTGAGTTCTCACCACTGCCATCTATCTCCTGTCACGATTATTGCACTGTATATAAGATTTTATATACACAATCATCATGGCTCGTGGAGATAGGGTCATACAGAGAGACCTTGCAGTACTGGCATATGACTTTGTTTGTAACATACAAGAAGCAATCAGATAGATATCTGTAAAATGAGCTGGATGGTATGTTTAAAATGGTCTACACAGACTTTTACTTTAATTAATATAAACTGTTTGATGATGTGAATGAATCGTGCGTCCTTTATAAAAGCACAATCTTGGCTTCATAATATTATATATTGATTTAGCTGCCCTGAATGCATGACATTAACTTTTTGTGTTTTTCTCCTCACAAAGACAAAATAGCTCTGGAGGGACTGGTGGTGCAGCGAGCTGAGTGCCGACCAGCTGCCAGCGAGAACTACATGAGGTTAAAAAGGTTAGCACAATGACCTTCGCTTATCCACACATTCCAGTAGACTTTCATTTTTGATAGTAACAGGGAGCAGGATTTAAACCCAAGTCCCTATAACCGTGGTTCTGTGTGCCATCGTCACTACTTGTTGTGCCACCCTGGACACGTTTTAGCTTTTATAATTTCTTTTTGGTCTCAGAAATGCTTGACTGGTGGAACATCAGTGATTTGTTGTTTCTACATTTAATCATGGGCTTAGATTAATGTTAAGATACTTACTCACAGCTATATACCGATCAGCCATAACATTAAAACCACACGCCTAATAGCTCTGCTCTGGACTCTGCAAGACCTCTGAAGGTGTCTTCTGGTATCTGGAACCAAGATATGGGCAATGGGGACCTTCATGGATCAGAATCTTTTGTTCAGAACATCTCACAGATGCTCTATTGGATTGAGATTTGGGGAAATTAGAGGCCATGTCAACACCTTGAACTCTGTCTCGGGTTATTCAAGCAAGGGGTGCTCAGGTCTATTGCACTAGCACACCACGGCTGGGAGCCAAGTTTCCAAAAAACACAGCTGGCTTTGTTTAGACAGGGCATCTTTTCTCTGCTGCTGTGATATGCTCTTTACTATATTGTCTGAGGCTCTGTGTAGGTCCTAGCAGCCGCCTAAACTTGGAATGGTGGACAGGGATCAGCATGGGCACTCTTGAAGATGTGCAGCTCTGTATGCAGCAGGCTGTAATGCCTTATGTGTTCTGACAACTTTCTAGTATAGCCAGTATGAACGTTTTTAGCATTGTGTGCTACAGTAGCTCTAGTCTGGGATCAGCCCAGGTGGACTAGCCTTCTGCATCACTAAACCTTGGGACGCCCATGACTTTTAATAGGAACTATTACATGACCTGCCGTTTTGAAGATGCTTTGACCCAGTAGTCTAGCCTTTACATTCTGGCTAATGCTTAGATTCTCATGCTTGCTTGTTTTTCTTGTTTCCAACACATTGACTTTAAGATCTGACTGTTCACAAGTGCCATTGTAATGTTGTCGCTGATGGATGTACACCGATCAGCCATAACATTAAAACCACCTCCTTGTTTCTACACACATTGTCCATTTTTTCAGCTCCACTTACCATATAGAAGCACTTTGTAGTTCTATAATTACTGACTGTAGTCCTTCTGTTTCTCCACATGCTTTGTTAGCCCCCTTTCATGCTGTTTCTCAATGGTCGGGACCCCCACAGGACCACCACAGAGCAGGTATTATTTAGGTGGTGGATCATTCTCAGCACTGCAGTGACACTGACATGGTGCTGGTATGAGTGGATAAGACACAGCAGCGCTGATGGAGTTTTTAAACCCCTCACAGTCACTGCTGGACTGAGAATAGTCCACCAACCAAAAATATATCCAGCCAACAGCGCCCCGTGGGCAGCGTCCTGTGACCACTGATGAAGGTCTAGAAGATAGATGAGCGATCGTCTCTGACTTTACATCTACAAGGTGGACCAACTAGGTAGGAGTGTCTAATAGAGTGGACAGTGAGTGGACACGGTATTTAAAAACTCCAGCAGTGCTGCTGTGTCTGATCCACTCATACCAGCACAACACACACTAACACACCACCACCATGTCAGTGTCACTGCAGTGCTGAGAATGATCCACCACCCAAATAATACCTGCTCTGTGGTGGTCCTGACCATTGAAGAACAAGGTGAAACCAGGTTAAAATGAATATGTACAAAAACAGATGGACTACAGTCAGTAATTGTAGAAGTGCTTCTGTATGGTAAGTGGAGCTGATCAAATGGACAGTGAGTAGAAACAAGGAGGTGGTTTTAATGTTATGGCTGATCAGTGTACATGGCTAAGAACCAACACAAATTGCTTTTCATGTGTTTACTCTCCGGTACATTATTTGTTTCTCTTTTTGCAGACTGCAGATTGAGGAGTCATCCAAACCACAACGATTCTCTATGCAGCTGGAAAAACCTGTCACCACCAACTATAAACCAGTTGCCAACCACACTAATAACGTGAGTTATACTTTGAATACTATGAATATGATTATTGGGGGCCTCCTGATGTCTAATCCAAATATACTGGTTCAAATACATGTATTAATAGTCAGAAAGCTGGAAGAATCTGCTTGAATGAAGGTGTATGTACTCAAAAAAGCAGCTGGCATTTAGAAACCCTGCACTAACACAATGTTTATCTGTAATGTGCTTCACTCTGTTTTTATCATCACGTGTCAATAACCACATACTTCACATTGTTTATAATAAAATGGATGATGTAGGATCTGCTTAACATCTGTTACTGTTCACCTCAGTTGGACTATGATAAGAGGAAGAGGGAGGAGGGTAAGAGGGCGAGAGCTGATAGGCAACAGGTGTTGGACATGCTCTTCTCTGCTTTTGAGAAGCACCAGTATTATAACATCAAGGATCTGGTGGACATCACCAAACAGCCTGTGGTAAGCAAAACGGAGTGTTTATTATTCTCATTGTTATCTATGTTTAGCTTACATAAGGTTATTTATTAGGTTTCTAAAAGTCTGTATTCTAATAGGGGAGGGGACCTCTTAACTGATGCAATTACGACCTCTGCTGGCTGGTTTATGGCGTCTGCACAGATTCGAGGGATAATGGGGATCAGGGTGTGGCTCTCTGTTCACAAAGCTGATCCGCATATGTACTCGCCTCGTGCAGGTGAAAAAATGAGGTCGGCTACTGCACATGTCGGAGTGGGTGCGTGTTAGTCTTGGAGTGGAGGTCAACATCCGTAGAGAGGAAGCCTAATGCAATAAGTAATTGGATACAACTAGATTGGAAGGAAAATTGGGGGAAAAATGAATAAAAATGGAAATCAGTGTTGTAGCGCTCAGGTGGCGCAGCACATCAGGGCCAAGATTCTGAGCTCCCGGGTTCAAATCTCCGCACTGCTACCAGTTGGCTGGGCTCCCTCTAGCAGGCAAACCATTGGCTTCCAGTCTGCTGTATGGGAAAGACCAGACTAAGGGTGGGGTTATCAATGCTTTGTAAGGATTTTGGGTGCCTGTACAGAAAGTGAAGGAGCGCAGAGAACGGGTGTGGCTCTCCGTAGCTCAAGTATGGGAGAATAAGAATGGATTGATGGACTGCGCACACTTCAGAGGGAGTGTGTTAGGCAGATAGACACCCTCCTTGGAAGCCGTCAGGGTCCCCAGTAGCGGATTGGCTATGCTAAATTGGGAGGAAAAGTAAGTAAGGTAAAACTTAAGTGCTAATTTTGACAGCAACTGTTTTTGTTCCTGCGACAGATTTATCTGAAGGAGATCCTGCGTGACATCGGTATCTACAATGTAAAAGGAACCCACAAGAACACGTGGGAGCTTAAACCCGAGTACAGACATTACCAGAACGAAGAGAAAAGTGACTGATCCTCTCTCAGCAGTTTTGTATTTTATTATTCTAATAGCTAGTTCACAAGAGCAGTGGATCTCACCAGCACAATTACTTTTATGTGCAGGATCAGTTCTGTGTCACAAATGCAGACGTGTTTGTGAAACCAGACCTTATGTCCCGAAGAGAAGTTTCCTTACTGAAGTGTCTATTTTTCAGACTGGTGTATTTTATTGCTTTTATGGAACTGCTTTTTATTATAATAGTTGGTCAGAAAAGCAGTCAGCATATCCTACAAAGTAGGCTAAATTGGGCCATTTTTCTTTGCGAACCATCTCACCTGATTCAACTTTTTTAGCTGGGTGCTTAGGTAGTGCACCACCACCAAGGTCTGGGTTCGAAACTCGGAGGTGTGGTCAGCTGGCCTGTATAGATGCAGAAGCCCTAGAGGATAATGAAAATTAAATTAGATGCTAATTACTTCTTGAGCTAGATCAGGTGTGCTGGTAGATGTCTAGAACAGTGGGCCTCCAGGATTTATCCATTCAGTATTGTTTTGTGTTATTGGTGACTTTTAATCTGCTGTATTTTCTGTTGAAATAAATGTTTTGAAGAAAAAAAAAAAAGTCTAGGTTTACTGCTTTAAATGTGTATATTGTGATGGTACAGCCATGTCCTAATTTCACTCTATACTAAGGACCTAATTCACAGCTGCAAAATAAGCTGTTTCCCATGTAATATGCTATTTGCTACGGTTTGTGTTCAGCAATTCACATAAGTGCCTCACATTTACTGTTTAACTTGCAATGAGTTGGCCCTAGCAATCCTACAGCAATTTAGTTAGCAATCGGTTAGTCAAAATGGCCAAGATCTCTAAGTGTAAAGCAGCTAAAGTCACTACTCTATTAACAGTTGAAACAAAACAATAACTGCCTGTCAATCCCAACCAATTCCAGGAATGCAGGAGTGTTAAAACACAGATGAGTGGAGGTTCTAGGTTTACATTCAATTGCTGTTATTTAATGACTGCTGTGAAATGTGCAAATCCCTACTCTATATAGTTGTCAAGTATTACTTTGGTGCAGAGGGTAGTGCGAGTGCCATGCAGCTACAGGGTCTTTGGGACCTAGGTTTAATCCTTACTTCCAGTTATATGAGTTTGCCATGTTTCTTAAAGTGAATTTTTATCACCTGAATTACCCCAAGTTAAACTTTTTTCTAACAGATCAGGAAACTGAGATCCTACTATAAACACATTCCACTTTGTTTAATTTTTTTCCCATCAGTATATTGTGGGCATTTTAAGAATAACAGCATAAAAGTTGTGCCAAACAGCAGCATAACATCATTGACAGAGGTCCACAAAACATTAATGTGGTTTGTGTTTATAGCTATAATAACTACAAGGTCCATAACTGGAAGGACTGGTTATGTGGGGATTTGTTTACAATGTCAATTCAGGCCATAAAACAATAATTAGTACCATGTCATTACAGATGGCATAATTTACCCAACCCCATGTAGATTCTGGTTAATACAAGTAAATTCATAAACAATGTAGATGTGAAGCACCCAGTACAGTTTTAGGTTCACACACAAGACAGACATTTAGCCAGCAGCTTGACTTTAATTCACAAATAGTGCCAAGAAATCCTATACAATCCTGTGGCTTGGGATGGCGAGAAACGACTGTACAATTGCTGTCTGAGGGCTGACATGCACCCTGCAAACCAATACCCAGGCAGTCAACTTAATTAAAAAAATACCAGTGAGCCACATCATTACTTTCCCTTAAAACGTAACATTTTAGCTCACTAAAATACTGTCCCTCGGAGTTGATGTTTAAAGGGCCTTAAGTCTTCTGGTTGGACGTTGATAATGGAATCAGTGGTGGCACGAAGGGGGTTAAAAGAGCGTCCGCTCTTGATCCTGATAAGAGTCGAAGAGGAATGAGGTGATCTGATCCGCAAGCTTTTCATGGCCACCCAATGATGAGGGTGAGCAGTCTGGGGCAAGCAGGGGAGTTTACTGCAACAAATTAAAACACAGTAGTCAGAGTTCTTAATGTAAAACAGCACCACTAACAACTTCATATGTCTGGGTCAAATTGAAAAGCTCTAATTATCTGCCGTGTAAAAATTAATTTAATACATTTATTAGTGAGCAATTTGATTTAAATATCAGCCACTTATTTAAGAAAAATAAATTCAATAAATTCAACCCTCAATACTGGCATACACTTGAAAATGAATAACTACTTAACACTGAATTAGCAAAGCCAACATGTTTAATATCAGTTAATTTAAGTTGGTGCTACCAGGCAGTGATCACATGATATTCAAAATCTAAACGAAAACAATTCTTTTTCTGCACATCCCAGCTATTGTTGGGATGCTGGGGTCAGCCATTAGGAATAGGAGCATTGCTCAGTATGCCTCTAACACTAAGGCTAAATAAAACTCCACGTTTGGAGGTTCAGGAGAAGGGAACAAAAAATAATGACCCTCCTGTAGTGAAGTTACATACTCTGGTGGTATCTAATGATGGTATCTAATCTAAGTAATGGAGTCTTAGCAGGGTAGCTATCTGTAACTATAACCCTCATCGCATTTCAGCACTGTACAGTAATTTATCTTCTAACCCTGACATTCTGCCTACAAATACAACCTATTCTCGTTTCAATCTGCTCTTGCCACTTCACAGGCAGCTAGAAAGCGCAAGGAGGATTGTTTTTGCATCTCTGTGCAAACCCACAGGCCACTGACATGTGGATGCCAGAAACACAGCTCTTAACTGATTCAGATTCTCCAGCCAAACTTTAAACACAAAACTAACATAAATCCCAGCTCATACAACTACACACTGTCATTTTTACAGGTTCTCCCAACAGGCTAATCTAAACATCTTTAAGTAAGTTACATCAGGCTACGTGTGTGTGTAAAACAGCACATTTTCATTTCAAGGACCGAAGGAACCGTTTTAACTTACGCATTTCTCGATCTCAAGACCATCTTTAAAGAACAGCATGAAGGGCGTCACTCCATCCTCACGGAAATCAAGGAGGCCAATCGAGCCATCGGGGTTCATGGATTCGCCTATGAAAAACTACAGAAGTAAAACAGTTAAGCAAAAAAATAAATAAAACACATCACAGGAAAAGCAAGCTTTAATTAGCAGTTCATGTGAAACGTACTCAGGCTGTGTTTTAGTTTCATTGGTCAAACCTCCAAAGGTGTCCTAAGAATGTCATCATTGTACGTTTATAAAAATAAACTTGCTTCAGTATACCTAAGTGGGCATACCTGATAGTTCTTGATGTTAGCTATGATTTTCTTGACCTCAGCTTGGGCATTAGCCATGAAAGGCTCTACCCGGTTAGGAGCAGTTTCCTCCAGCTTAGCCTTGACTCTGTTAAAAAAAAAAAATCCAACAAATATTTAGAATAAACTTGTCTGTAATAATTACATGAAATCTGAGTACAAATTTACATTTACAGCATTTAGCAGACACTTTTATCCAAAGTAACCTAGTTGTAACTAAATATCATGCAAACAATTGGGGTTTAAAACCATGTTTGTGGGCATAACAGTAGCAAGTAGTCCACTGTCCTTATTAGAAACCAACCATGTTAATTAAGCAACCCAATAGGAATGTTGTCCCCAATTCAATCTCCTAAATCACTGACCAGACATGAAGAAAGCGCAGGGACTTTTAATTTAGCATCAGAATCTCTAAAACCCATGTGCACACTGAAGAATACACCAGGCTGTCAAATGATGCAAAAAAGAAAGCCAGCAGTTACAAAACATACAGTTGAACACTTAGCACTTACGCCTTCATGTAGTCCTTAATGTAGACCATGTAGCCTTTCTTGTCATAGCTGGTTTCATGCAGTTTGTGGTTCAGGACAATGTCAATACCACTGACGGTTGTCAAATCACAGCCCTCATCCTGGACCTCCGAGGATGCATTGCCGCCGATCAACGTATCGTCGATCTCTCCCTCCGACCGGCTGATCATCTAGAGACACAGAATACATTTTCATAAATTCAACATGTATTTACAGGCGTTTAATAAATACAAGGTAGTCGATCAGTTTATTGCACAAGAGTGCTGTCACAATGCCAATATTCAGTCATTATGCAGTCTAGTCAAATCTTCATAAAATTTGATTACCAAGCCTCCAGTAAAACAAACTGTTAAGTTAAAGGCAAAACAAAACTAACTATAACAGAATTAAGCAACAAGAATGATGCTGCCATATGACTCATTTTTTAAAGACCCTAAAGGAAACTATGATTAATAAAACAAACAAAGGTGTATAAGGCATAGCAAAGTTTAATACCTTTCCTTCAACTTCAATCATCATGCCATTCTCTGACACTTTGATCTTGTAGATGTCCGAGAACATCTCATCCCCTGAAAACATAATGCATAATTTACATTATTATTTACATAAAATTTTGCTGAACTGCAAATTTAGCAGTAAATAAAGTACATCAAACAATTATTTTTTTACCCACAGGAGACATATTTCATTGATCACAAGTAAGAACCGCTTACGATTTACCAAAGTGAACCAGGAGTTTATATAACGTGCTGATAGAATCGACTTAGATGTGACCGGGTTGAATTATCTTTTTAAAGTAAATATTACAATCAGCAAAATTACATCGTATGTATGATGCACAACGTTAATGATGTTATTTTAGGTCATGAAGAGCTTTCACGATGGTTTCTGTACGATTGTTGACGAATTTTGATGCGATGGTTGGTGCTTTGTAGCTCAAAGTCTGGATCAATCCACTGAGCTGTTAACGTGATCTTTATAGATCACACGATCGGATCGGCTACATTTAGGAGATGCATATTTCGATTAAAAATCGGCCGATACCGATTCATAGCCGATCGATCGTTCCATCTCTAATAAATATGTTAAGTAAGTCACTTCTGTAATATTGTATACATTAAATTTAGAGCTGAATTGTTGAAATCCAGATGTAATTGGTGGCCAACTGCCACATATGCAGGCGTAAAACATCATTCTTAAAAACCACTGATATAACATCAGGTTCGGAATAAGCTGCACCCAGAAGTGAGGTTGGGATGTGTCGATGATTAAATAAATGTCCTATTTAAAACAATCAATTTACAATCTGGGTGCAGGGTTTGAAATAAAATCATCTGCTAAATACAGATCTGATGATGACTTGCAAACGTTCTTTTTAGGTGAGTCAACTTTCACGGGCCGGTTGGTAAAACCAGCGGTTAGAGCAGAAAAACAGCTGTTTAAGTCTACTCAGAGTGTTTAACCGGTTAAACTAATAGCCTAGTCAGCTGATCTGTTAAAAGGCATTCAGGAAAAGCCTATAAGGATATTACAATAGTACTATTAACCAGTTTGTTGAGTCGAAAGTTTGGGATGAGTAGTTACTAGAAGCAGCTGAGGCCTAGCCAACTTGATAAGCAGGACAATACCACCCATGTTTACCTCAACACTTAGCTAACCAAAATACACAAAATAGCCGTTCAAAAGTGAAATAAAAAGAACCACTAAACATAATGGGGAGAAAAAAAATAAGTAAATAAGGTTGAAGTACAAAGTGTACAAAAGCTAACCGGTAAAAACTTGACTAGCAAACGGAAACCGGCATATTAGCATGATAGCCAAACAGAGCTACAAGCTAATTAAGTTTAATTATTGACTTTACCGCTTCCTATTCTATCTAAAGTAACATTATAAACATATAAACAACCGTATTTGACATTAATTATAAACACAAGTTGCGAAGGAATAAATAAAATTAATCATTTGCTCACTTGCTAGCCGGTAAGTTAGCTGGGTGTAAACGCAAGGCCGCAAATGACGAAGCGCCAAAAGTGCTTCAAAACTTACAATCAAACATCTCAATAATAAAAAATATTGAACAAAATCCACTCGTTAGAGTCGGTAATGTAAGAAATAATGCATTCTTACCGGTGATGAGGTCTTTGTAGATGATCATGGTGCTGGATTGAGTCCTGGTTCAGGAGAAGCTGATATACACTGCAGTCCGCCGGGGAGACGCAGCTAAAGAGAACGAACAGCCTAAATCTGCCCTGGATACCGTCACCCGCCGTGACGTCATCACTCTCCCTCAGTCATACCACCAGCGCCTTCTCGAGGGCACTGATAGCATCACCCACCCACACCCTGTTGAAATTTCGGGTGTAGTCAAGGCTGTGTTCACAGTACTGTATATTAGAGGGAACAAAGTCACTTCAATATTTAAACATGCTCAAAACCACTATTATAAAACGGATAGTTCCGGTCCTAAAATCTGATTGGCTGAGCCGCGTTCGAAGCCGTTGTAAATTCCCCATATACGCACACCTATGACCACCTCACATCATTCCATATTAATACGCCACTGAAAAGAAAAAGTGAATGTTATGTTCGCCCTCATGTTGCCTAGCAACACTGTTAACGAACTACCTGGGGTCGCGGAAGAATGCTTTTTGTAAGTGTTTTTGTAAATAAAAACATTTATAAATTGAACATTGTTTAAGCAATAGAACACGAGAGGGAGTGTGTTATTCGCGATAACACACGACCTCGAGTGTTCTATTGCTTTTATACAACAGTTTTTACAAAATAAAGAAAGAAAATAAATCAAAGAAGCCCTGAATTTCATATTAAATATGCTTTAATATTGACAATACCTTCCGCCAAAAAGTAGTTCCACAACGAATATAAAGTTTAACACTACAAAGCAGACATCCCAAGCAAGAACCTCCGAAGGGAAAAAACCAAAGGCTATGGATGAAAACAGAACTACTAGGAGCTGCTAACTGGCTTAACTAACTGTTCGCGTTACAAACACATTAATGTTCGCTAAATAGTGCACTAGATTGTGTATCAGATCATGGATATATGTTCCCTACATAGTGCACTAGATAGTGAATTAGACAATTGGTTATGTTCCCTACACAGTGCGCTAGATGATTGTATATCAGATAACGGATTTAAAACGCGACCGGGAAAAAAAGGCTGTGTTGCCTGCGTGCGCGTTTGTGTGCATGAAGCTTGTCGTTACTGGCAACGCGTCAGCGGAGTAATACCATTGTGGTGTGAAAAGACCGTGCTGTTATCACGAATATCAGCACGTTTAGAACGCTTCTCAACCAATCAGATTGTAAGGTCGGAACTACCTGTTGTATAATGTATTTTATTATATTTTATGTTGACCGCCGTTTTATAAAAGCAATAAGCCACTCGAGACCGTGCGTTACTGCTATGATTTTATCACGTTTTAACGACCTTCCCCGTGATAAAATCGCAGTAACGCATGGTCTCTCGCGGCTTATTGCTTTAATACACTGATGGAAAAATGATAATCAAACATTCCATTTACTAGCTTTGCGTAATGTTTATCCGTCAGTGTTCCTATCAGTTATTGATGGCAGGAATATTTATTTGTTTATTTATTGTTTGTTTATTTATTGGATTTTAACGTCATGTTTTACTCACTTTGGTTACATTCATGACAGAACAGGTAATCACTCCTTACACAATATTCATCAGTTCATTAGTTTCATGTCAAACACAGTCATGGACAATTTTGTATCTCACTTGCATGTCTTTGGACTGTGGGAGGAAATCGGAGCGCCAGGAGGAAACACACCCAGACACAGGGAGAACATGCCAACTCCACATGTTTTAGAATGGCAGGAGACCCCTTCCCCCATGTTCAATTCATGACTATGGCCCAGGGTACAGTAATTCAATAATAAGTCAGTTGTGTTATTCATGGTAATTTAGTCATTTACTCATGTATGTTTTGCCAGTGATCCAGTGACTTCTTTGGAACGTCTTAATGTTTTGCAAATGTTTGTAAAGTCTGATGATATGTATGATATGTGTTTGATTTTATTCACCTGTGGCAATGGGGTTGAATGAAACACCTGAATTCGATTATTAAGAGGCCCCAATGTCCTTTTAGTTTAGATAGATGGATGGATAGATATAGATGGGTATGGATGGATGGATATTGATGAATGGATGGATGGATGGCTGTCTGGCTGGATGGATGAATGGATGGAAATTAGACATACACCACTGACAGACAGACATACTGGTAGACAAGTAAACTATACAAAATAACCCTGACATCTGAACTAGTTCCAGTCAGTACTATGGAACGAATCCCATCAACTCATTCAGAAACCTGCGTTCAGATAAACGTAACACACAAGAATTACGGACATCGGTTTAAAAAGAGAAAGTTACTTACTGTAAATCTTCCAGTAGATGACGCTATTAATGCAGTTTAATGCAGGATGTAATAAAGGAGGCCGGACTGGTTCCGTTCTGAAGCAGTGTTCAGTAGTCTGGTCATGCCTCTCTGAACACATTCAGTTTCTTTCATTCACTGAATGGACATTTACTCCTGAAAGCTACTCATTACTGACCATGTAGCTTTGTGGTGTCAAGTACTGCTGTCCACTTTAATCTGAGATTTTTCATTTCTGCTCCTACAGGTGAGTTACATTACTTTATTAGTTTATTTTATGTTTCATTTATTTTGCTTTTGTTAAACTGCTGAGTAAATTACTTAGGATATTTAATCTACAACATTTACAGTTTGAGCTGCTATGAAGTCTTAAATGTCATAAATGAACTCAAACTATATAACTAACACCTTTCATTACAAATAATAGTAATAATTATTATTTATTTTATTTTCAGAAATTCAGCTTTTAGAAATCTGCTAACAGCTCAAATATTAAATGCACATATAGTATATTTATAATACAATTTTGCAGAATCATACCATTATTTTAATTTCATTTCAGTCAACAGCTTTGTCTTGGTTGGGAAACACTGGATGCAAGGCAGGCATCAGTTATAGCTAATCATGTCTGTGTAGATGCCTAGCTGGCTGATAGCACAGCTGAGATTCAAACCTGAATCTTAGCAGTAAGGGCTAGATTAATAGACTGTTGTGCCATGCGAGCGCCCAATTTTTAAAATGGTCCATCTCTGTTTATTGCACATATGTAATTTTATTTCATTTTTATCAACTGCTCTACCCTGGTCAGGGTGACTGTGCACACTGGGAAAAACTTGGCGCAAGGAGGAAACACCATAGAAAGGGCACCGACCCTTTGCAAAGCTTTGACCACCCCACTACCCTTAATGCCAATAGTGTAGACACCTGCTGAGATTCCAAAATGTTGGGTTAGCGTAAAAGATCACTGTGCCACCTGAGTGCAATGGTACATACAGTGTATCACAAAAGTGAGTACACCCCTCACATTTCTGCAGATATTTAAGTATATCTTTTCATGGGACAACACTGACAAAATGACACTTTGACACAATGAAAAGTAGTCTGTGTGCAGCTTATATAACAGTGTAAATTTATTCTTCTCTCAAAATAACTCAATATACAGCCATTAATGTCTAAACCACCGGCAACAAAAGTGAGTACACCCCTTAGTGAAAGTTCCTGAAGTGTCAATATTTTGTGTGGCCACCATTATTTCCCAGAACTGCCTTAACTCTCCTGGGCATGGAGTTTGCCAGAGCTTCACAGGTTGCCACTGGAATGCTTTTCCACTCCTCCATGACGACATCACGGAGCTGGCGGATATTCGAGACTTTGCGCTCCTCCACCTTCCGCTTGAGGATGCCCCAAAGATGTTCTATTGGGTTTAGGTCTGGAGACATGCTTGGCCAGTCCATCACCTTTACCCTCAGCCTCTTCAATAAAGCAGTGGTCGTCTTAGAGGTGTGTTTGGGGTCATTATCATGCTGGAACACTGCCCTGCGACCCAGTTTCTGGAGGGAGGGGATCATGCTCTGCTTCAGTATTTCACAGTACATATTGGAGTTCATGTGTCCCTCAATGAAATGTAACTCCCCAACACCTGCTGCACTCATGCAGCCCCAGACCATGGCATTCCCACCACCATGCTTGACTGTAGGCATGACACACTTATCTTTGTACTCCTCACCTGATTGCCACCACACATGCTTGAGACCATCTGAACCAAACAAATTAATCTTGGTCTCATCAGACCATAGGACATGGTTCCAGTAATCCATGTCCTTTGTTGACATGTCTTCAGCAAACTGTTTGCGGGCTTTCTTGTGTAGAGACTTCAGGAGAGGCTTCCTTCTGGGGTGACAGCCATGCAGACCAATTTGATGTAGTGTGCGGCGTATGGTCTGAGCACTGACAGGCTGACCCCCCACCTTTTCAATCTCTGCAGCAATGCTGACAGCACTCCTGCGCCTATCTTTCAAAGACAGCAGTTGGATGTGATGCTGAGCACGTGCACTCAGCTTCTTTGGACGACCGACGCGAGGTCTGTTCTGAGTGGACCCTGCTCTTTTAAAACGCTGGATGATCTTGGCCACTGTGCTGCAGCTCAGTTTCAGGGTGTTGGCAATCTTCTTGTAGCCTTGGCCATCTTCATGTAGCGCAACAATTCGTCTTTTAAGATCCTCAGAGAGTTCTTTGCCATGAGGTGCCATGTTGGAACTTTCAGTGACCAGTATGAGAGAGTGTGAGAGCTGTACTACTAAATTGAACACACCTGCTCCCTATGCACACCTGAGACCTAGTAACACTAACAAATCACATGACATTTTGGAGGGAAAATGACAGGCAGTGCTCAATTTGGACATTTAGGGGTGTAGTCTCTTAGGGGTGTACTCACTTTTGTTGCCGGTGGTTTAGACATTAATGGCTGTATATTGAGTTATTTTGAGGGAAGAATAAATGTACACTGTTATATAAGCTGCAAACAGACTACTTTTCATTGTGTCAAAGTGTCATTTTGTCAGTGTTGTCCCATGAAAAGATATACTTAAATATCTGCAGAAATGTGAGGGGTGTACTCACTTTTGTGATACACTGTACATTCACTGGTCATTTTATATGATGTGATGACTGTGGAAGAAAGTCCATGACCATGGCAGTTTTGACATGCTGTGGTATAAATCTCTCTCCTGTTTCTCTATAACCCCCTATGTTAGTGCCTTAAATTTCTTTAAAAACTTGGATTCCTCAGTAAGTAGGACTTTTCCAGTCATCTATGAAATGTTTGTATGTTTTAGCCCATGCCAAATGTCTCACTCAGTGTTCATGCAGCTTTAAACAGTGCTGCAGTTTCTTAAATTTTCCCAGAAATCACACTGTTCCAGAAATGGAAACAGTGGTCAAAGGGTCCCTTATAGTCTTAGAAGTGATGGAAGAGTTGGCTGCTGCTTCTATTTATGTAGCACAAGAAAACAAATTACTCCCTTATTTTTTTCCATAATTTGCTTGCTTTGCTTGTTATTCGGTAGTACACACATGGTTGTGGCAAATTATACCACCATTATACCTTGATTTCTGATCTTATTCAAACTTAACAACCACTTCTCCAACCACATAACTATCTGCTAACTAGAATGTCAAAATTTCAAAATTATACCTAACCTGTTCTCATTCTTATGGGTCAACATGGGAAAGTTATATTTACACCTATTATTCTGATGTGTGATAGTGTGTGGTTTAGTACGCATCAGATCCTTTAATTGAGGTGTGCAACAAGGGTGTGTGGCTGCCATAGAGAAAACTGGGTAGATTTCCTGGCAGCGTGGATGCTTGTGGTTAAAACACCAGAAGCTTTTAATAGCTAGCCTGCTGTCAGTCTAGGGGAGGTGTAGCTACACCCGAGCAAAATCATTGCTTTCCCCTCAACCCCTTTCATTTCAAACAAAAATATAACCTGTGCTAGTGATAAGATGTACAATTAAAGTCATACGTGTACATACAATGGTAGGGGACATGCACATTATATGGCCAATCCTAATTATTGTGTTGTGTAATGTAGTTGTGTTTCAGCTACATCCATAGCTAACTATAAAATAAGTGATATGCTTACAACTTATTGGGAACCAGTTGAGTACTGCCATTTCCAGTTCCATTGTCAAAATATATGCTTTGACAATTCAGAGGATTTTTAGTGGCACATTGTCTGACCCTAACTCCATTGAACACATCTGGGATGAACTAAAATATTGATTTTGTATAGTGTGACTTATTATATCATTAGTATTAATTTAGAACATTTATACAATGTATTTATTCATTAACATTCTATCAGCACTGGGTTTTATGCTGGTGTTGTGTCTCTGTAGTATGTGCTAGTATGGCGTTGATCTAGACATCAAAGCAAGGTACCTAGATGTTTTCCAGATGATACTTACAGTAGCAGAAAGCTAATAATCACCACAGGGTGCAGGTTCCTTGTGGAAACTTGGGGAAAACACTTGAGAAAAACAATGTTCTTACACTTAAAGTTTAGCACATCACAAGGCAAAGTTTTTTTTTGACACAACATCAATCCATGTTTTTGTTAAAAATTAACTCCCAAACCATTGTTACACTGCCCCCCTTTGCTGCCAGAGCAACTCCTATGCTTCTGCAAAGGCTTTTTACGAATTCCACTTGAATACAAGAGCATTACTGTAGTCAGGCACTGATATTAAGGAGGAAGGCCTACAAAGATTTAATATAAATGACACTAAACTGTACTACAATCATACATAATGTATCATTGTCCGATCTTGCAAGCTACTTATTTTGCCATAAAAATTATTATATATTATACAGTATATGGGACAGTGGTAGCCTAGTGGATAGAGCCTTGGACTATCAACTAAAAGGTTGAGAGTTCGAGTCCCAGCTCTGCCGTGCAGCCACTGTTGGGCCCTTGAGCAAGACCCTTAACCCTCTCTGCTCCAGGGGCGCCTTACAGTGTCTGACCCTGCGCTCTGACTCCAGCTTCCAAACAAGCTGGGATATGCGAAGAAAGAATTTCGTTGCACTGTACACCTGTATAGGTATATATGACAAATAAAGGCATTCTATTCTATAAAGACCAAAGGGTTGCAAATTACAGGAAAAATGGTGCCTGCTTTCATAGATCACACACGCTTTTAAAAATGTGGAGAATGCCACATGTGACATCTGATACTAATTTAGATATAGGCAGTGCTGTTACTGTTAGCTAACAACACAAACTTCAGGAAGAGGCAACCAAGTTTGGGATTTACCAATCTTGAGATGGAGAGAGAACCAAGACCACAATCCTAAAAAGGCTCACGCTTCTCCATGCACACATAGGCTACTGTGTATAAGTGTGTGGTGTGTGAGTTCCTGTGAGGTGCTACCTGGAGTTTTTGGTGTAATCAGAAGTAAAATTTGTTTTAAAAAGTTTGATAACCATTGCTTACTCTGTATGCTGTAGCAAAGAGTTAATTTCTCTGGAACGGCTAACCTAATAAAAGCAGAAATCTGCCATTCAGAAATGTTCTCTGTATTCAGTTTAATGTTTTATAAATAAAAAAATGAAAACAGAAGCCTGTTTAGTACTGTGTAGCATCACGCTTTCTTTTAGAAGTACATAATCACCAGATGATCCATTTTAGTAAAATGTTAAATTTATTAAATCATTCTGGGACTTTATTGTAATATCCTGTATTTCAGAATGTGTCAGATATTTATTAATGGAAGACAGGTCTGAACTGCTGGCATGTCAGTCTAGCATCTGCACACTCTGATGTTGCACTCTGATGCTGTTAAACATTCATTAGAATGCTTTATAGTAAAAACCTTCATTTATTAGTGAATAAATATATTGATATATTAATTAAAGCCCTACCTAATTCACGGCTGTAAAAATCGCGTCTCAAACCATAAAATGAACCTTTCCCCATGTAATATGCAATTTGCAGTGAAATTCAAAATTCAAGGTTTGTGTGATTTAACATTTTCATTCTCGTAACATTCAAAGCCTTACGTTTACTGGTAAATTTGCACTATAAGGCGGTCCTAGCAATCCTACAGCAATTCAGTTAGCAATCGGTTAGCAAGAGGTGGGATTGCAACAGCTAAACCCAATAATTAGAAGTGGTGTTGACATACCTTTAGTCATCTAGTGAATATATATATATTTTAAAGACATTTCACATACATTCTGGGTTAATACTGTCCTAGTCATCACTTCATCACGGTGAGGTACCACACCCTGATTAGCCTTAGTGGTTTTAGAATTAGTTTTGACTTTTAGTAATCCATGTTATTCAAATTATTTTCAAGCAATTTTGTAATGTCATATTTCTAGTTTGTGCAGCTACATGGGTACAATAATAGTCTTATACTGTATCACAGTTGTTGGATATCAGTAAAAGTTGCATGTTTTAGTCTTGTCACGTGTACTGATCTTTTTTCCAGAGATTGCTGACTGGTTTTAGGTGATTGTTGTTGACTAAGATGGGTGCACAGAACACGACTGGCACAGCGCAATAATTCTAGAAGATGAGGCCTTGGTTTCGGTGTACAGTAAGTGTATCATTTAATCCTTGACGTCTGCAGTGACTTACTTTGTTTTTTCAGTTTCTTCATACATCTACTCATCACACTGTGTAGGTTCTGTAGTAATCCATAGTAATTACTCTTATCGGACATGAGTGGGATGTGCAAGTCTCTTCTTGTACCGTTCAAATACAATTTAAAATCCACAGATCCACTATTAGATCTAAAATGAATTACATTGCATGGATTCTCTACTTTACATTTGATTAAAATATGTATTGAAGTTATTAATTAAAATGACTGTTATTGTTATTTTACACTTTCATAAATTCAATTTTTTCAATTAATTCATACAAACATACAGTACGTATATACAGTATAGAATAAACAAGCTACAGTGCCTTGCAAAAGTATTCAGCCCCCTTGAACTTTTCAACCTTTTGCCACATTTCAGGCTTCAAACATAACGATATGAAATTGTAATTTTTTGTGAAGAATCAACAACAAGTGGGACACAATCGTGAAGTGGAACGAAATTTATTGGATATTTTAAACTTTTTTTAGAAATAAAAAACTGAAAAGTGGGGCGTGCAATATTATTCAGCCCCCTTGCGTTAATACTTTGTAGCGCCACCTTTTGCTGCGATTACAGCTGCAAGTCGCTTGGGGTATGTCTCTATCAGTTTTGCACATCGAGAGACAGAAATTTTTGCCTATTCTTCCTTGCAAAACAGCTCGAGCTCAGTGAGGTTGGATGGAGAGCGTTTGTGAACAGCAGTTTTCAGCTCTTTCCACAGATTCTCGATGGGATTCAGGTCTGGACTTTGACTTGGCCATTCTAACACCTGGATATGTTTATTTGTGAACCATTCCATTGTAGATTTTGCTTTATGTTTTGGTTCATTGTCTTGTTGGAAGATAAATCTCCGTCCCAGTCTCAGGTCTTTTGCAGACTGCAACAGGTTTTCTTCCAGAATGGTCCTGTATTTGGCTCCATCCATCTTCCCATCAATTTTAACCATCTTCCCTGTCCCTGCTGAAGAAAAGCAGGCCCAAACCATGATGCTGCCACCACCATGTTTGACAGTGGGGATGGTGTGTTCAGGGTGATGAGCTGTGTTGCTTTTACGCCAAACATAACGTTTTGCATTGTGGCCAAAAAGTTCGATTTTGGTTTCATCTGACCAGAGCACCTTCTTCCACATGTTTGGTGTGTCTCCCATGTGACTTTTTATAGATATCTTTGAGAAATGGCTTTCTTCTTGCCACTCTTCCATAAAGGCCAGATTTGTGCAGTGTACGACTGATTGTGTCCTATGGACAGAGTCTCCCACCTCAGCTGTAGATCTCTGCAGTTCATTCAGAGTGATCATGGGCCTCTTGGCTGCATCTCTGATCAGTCTTCTCCTTGTTTGAGCTGAAAGTTTAGAGGGACGGCCGGGTCTTGGTAGATTTGCAGTGGTCTGATACTCCTTCCATTTCAATATGATCGCTTGCACAGTGCTCCTTGAGATGTTTAAAGCTTGGGAAATCTTTTTGCATCCAAATCCGGCTTTAAACTTCTCCACAACAGTATCTCGGACCTGCCTGGTGTGTTCCTTGGTCTTCATGATGCTCTCTGCGCTTTAAACAGAACTCTGAGACTGTCACAGAGCAGGTGCATTTATACGGAGACTTGATTACACACAGGTGGATTCTATTTATCACCATCAGTCATTTAGGTCAACATTGGATCATTCAGAGATCCTCACTGAACTTCAGGAGTGAGTTTGCTGCACTGAAAGTAAAGGGGCTGAATAATATTGCACGCCCCACTTTTTAGTTTTTTATTTCTAAAAAAAGTTTAAAATATCCAATAAATTTCGTTCCACTTCACGATTGTGTCCCACTTGTTGTTGATTCTTCACAAAAAATTACAATTTCATATTGTTATGTTTGAAGCCTGAAATGTGGCAAAAGGTTGAAAAGTTCAAGGGGGCTGAATACTTTTGCAAGGAACTGTATTTGTTAGGATTTTGATTGGATCCAATTCTACTCTTAAATCAGTAATCAGTGCATAAAGGGTAAAGTACAAATACAGAAAATTTTAATATTTTTGATATCTTGAAGACAATGACAATTATAGTCATCCCGCTTACATATTTAAATCCACAAATTGTTCATACTGCTGCTTAGATTGTTTCCTTTTTTAATACAGCCTTGTAACTCAACGTCCCCTAAACTCAAAATCTTTGAAACTCAACGCCCTCCGTTGAGAAATTTTTACCCTTAAAACCAACATTTGCCTTAAACTCAACGTGTTCAGTTTGGTTTTTAAAAATGTATTTATTTAATTTCAAATTAACAATGAACAGTCGCTTTGTTCAAAGCTCGGCTTGAGCGGTGCGGTAGTGTGCTTATGAGATGAATCTGCATTTGTGTGGAATAATCGTCAAATTCACCCTGAAAGCTTTACATGTATCTGTGTTTAGATGTATTTTCCTCACTGTTTCATTTTTAAACTTGTGTTACAGCTCAGGGTTCTAAGAAATTGTAAGAATCAGAATTATTTCAGTGTTTTTATATTATATTTGTGTTATTTTCAGTGGTATAAGTGTCAACAACCCAATTATTTTACATTAGCCTAAAATATATGCAGTTCCATGGGACCATGAAACACATTAACATGTTTCCCATACATCCATATAAAAAAAACCCTTAAAACTCAACGCCTTTTAAACTCAACGGCACTCCCAGAGCCAACTGACGTTGAGTTTCAAGGTACCACTGTATTTCATTTTGTATGAAGTGTCATACAAACTGTTTGTTGCAGGATAAGATGTGCGGGTGGGTTCCTCTGTTCCTGTGGATGGTTTTGATACAGCTTACTTCTCTTCAGGGTAAAGCATATACTATATTTAGTCATCTAACTGCACTGTCACCCATCGTTTATTGATTGTATTTTATGTTCTTTGTGATAATTATTTCGTGTGTAATTTACTTGGTCAAAACACATTTGAATACCAGTTTTATTTAGTGGGTTCAAATATGAATGCAAATATTTGAAATATTTTACCCAGCATGCGCAATGGTATGTGATGGCTGGAGTAGTGTAAAGCACACAAGCTTTGAGCAATGGACCATTTGAAATACTTTCTTTTGAGTAGCGAATATGCTTCACTATCTTTTACTATTTGTTCAAATGCATAGTGCCAGGAGTTACATTTGGGGGTGGGGTGGAGGAATATTAGTCTAATGTTGGTTTTGATAGTTTATGCTTTGCCTTGTAGTTCTAATAAAGGAAAGTCTTAGTTGTATAATATAGTGACATGATAAAGAATTGGATGTTTCTAATTTGTGGTGGCAGTTTTGGGAAGGGCCTTTCCTGTTTTTTTATGGTATGGTTTTGGAAAGTCTAGACTGCCCTGCATCAAGCCCTGTCCTCAACCTTATCCAGGGCATTTGTGAAAGATTAGAAGCCCAACTATCAGTAAATACACAAGTTATTGCCCATAGAGTTAAAGAACATGCACAAATATACAAATGTGATGTTTAAGTGTCCACATTCTTCTGAACTTGTAGTATATTTTACAGCCATATTTAATTATTTGACCTTTTTTTTAGCTAAGGTGACTGCTCCGGCTGAGATTCAAGCACAAGTGAGCCACACTGCCACCCTGGGCTGTAACGTGACATTAGGCAATGCTGAAATCATCAGTCAGGTTCGATGGCTGGATGTCCACAACAAGACTGTGCTTCATTACCAGCCTGGAAAGCCTGGCAGCCTCACCAGACGTGACGGAGTGGAGCTTGTTGACCAGCGAATGACCACCAGTGTTATAGTCATTCAGAGGACCAAGCCAGAGAACGAGGGCTGCTACACATGTGTGTTTGATGTGTACCCGTCTGGGCAGCAGCAGGGAAAGACTTGTCTCTTATTGGTTGGTAAGGTGCTACAAATAATCGTGTTCTATTCATGCAAGAAAAAAGTAAACAAATCCTAGATCAGCCTTATTATAAATGTTTGATATAGGTTTAGTACTTAACACACAGATGTCCAGAATATTTGGGCCGTTTCGTGGCATGTAGTAATGCAATGAATATTAAATTTCTTTTTTATCTTTGTTAAACAATGAACCTAGTAACACACACACTTAACTACTCAGAACGTGTATTGGTCAATCTCAGGCAACTAGTTCCAGCATGACTGTCCTGCTGTGCACAAGTGAGAACAGGTCTTTCTTATCCAGTATTATGACCTGCTAAATGCATTTTTATTTTTTAAGTAAATAAGCACAATTCCACCACAGATACACTCCAAAATCTTCTCAAAACCCCTACCTACCCTCAAAATGAAGGCTGTTATAGTCACAAGGGGGATGTGAGGAACTATATTCATGCCTGTGGTTTTGCATAGACTGCACTATATTGTAGTTACTTTTGGATGATGTTAGAATTTTAAGTTTTTTTAAAGAGCCATGACAGGAGCTGTAATTGTGTCTTTGTTATGACTACAGCAGGAAAAGGACAGGGTTTGGTGTCCTTTATTCACGTTGTGCAAATGAACTTAACATCCTGTCCTATCACCTTCTACTTCCCTTTTTACCCTCAGCCAATTATCATGGGGCCTGCATAAAAGAAACATGTAAAAATACCCTTTTATTCTAAAAAAGAATACTTTTTATTCTAAAAAATGGCCATAATTAAAGAAAATAAATCAATAAAAAATGGACAATTAGTGACCTTATGTTACATAAAAAAAACAGTTTTAATCTCCACTTAATACAAATAAACAACTAATCATTTCTCTTTTTGCTATCAGCACAGGTGGAGTCGGTGGGCAACAAGACGGCTGTGCGTGGAAACCAAGTGACGCTTTGGTGCACATACCCGCTCGTCAACAGGGTCTATCAGGTCCTGTGGAAGAAAACAGCGGAGCAGGGTGACACCACTGCGGTGGCCTCCTACACCAGGCAAGGGAAGCTTATCGTTGAGTCACAGTATCAAGAACGAGTGAAGCTAAGCCAGACGTTGGGACACAGCCAGTTAAGCGTAGACCCAGTCCATATGGAGGACGAGGGGCGTTACACCTGCGAGTATCACACATACCCAGACGGCACCAAGAGTGTAACAGCATGTCTGGAGGTCTATGGTATGTTCAATGTATTTTAATTCACAAAGCACTAAGAGTATTCAGACATACACAACATCATTTATAAACTGTTAAATCTCAATTCCCAAAGCTTTGCAAAATCTTAACTTAAAGACCAAAGAAGATTAGGATAGTGACTGTCATGCTTTTCCCCCACAGTCACCTGACCTAAATCCAATTAATTATTTATGGGGCACTTGAAAACAGAGAAAGCCAAGCTTCCAGTTACATCACTAGATGCTCTTTAGAATATTGTGAAATAATTCAGATTTTTTTTTATATATATTTTGTTTATGCATGTTCTCCCTATTTTCTCCCGTCTTTAGCGCGACCAATTACCTTGATTGCATTACTGTTCCTCTCCACTGATGCCGATCTCTGCTCTGATTGAAGAGAACAAAACTAACACACGCCTTCTCCGACACGTGTGCAGTAGCCAACTGCATCTTTTCACCTGCACTAGGCGAATTCATATGTGGATCAGCTTTGTGTACGGAGAGCCACACCCTGATTAATGCACTCTTTCCCCGTCTCTGTGCAGGCGCCACCAGTCAGCCAGCAGAGGTTGTAATTGCATCATCCATGAGAGAGTCCCTATTCAGGTTCCCACCCTGTATGAACAGCAAGCCAATCGTTGTTTATGTAGGCGCCCAGCCCAGCCAAGAGGTTTTAATTAAACATTAAAAGGTGGTTGTTTATTTAGTCGAGTCATGGCATGTTTTATGCTCGTCTGAGTGAAAGTACAGGAGTGTTTTTGGGACAGTCATTATAAATCTAAACTTGTTACTTAACTGTGTTCATATTTGTATTTATTTTTGTTGGAAGGAGTGGGAGTTCATCTGTGTCTGTGGGTTAAGGGTTGCTCTCTGTCTTCACTACACCGCTCAGGAAAAGGAAGACATTATGTCAATAAACTTTTACAACTAGACAGTAAAAGAGATAAAGCAGTAGTTATAGTTACTAGTCACAAATTCCATTAACATTTCTAACCTGTTTTATAAACAAGTGAAGATTTAGAACCTTAAGTTGTAAAAAAATGGAAATGTACTTTGCTTAGTATTACTCACAAATTTAAAGCCTTCTGAACAGGATCAGTGGAATGAGACGTTATGCACAATGCTACGTCATCGCTTCTGAAAAGTGCAGTTAAACTAACAGTAGAGATTTTCCTGATATTGTAGACATAATTATGTCATTATTTTAATATTCTGTTCTTCTGTAGGGTGGCACGGTGGCACGGTGGCTCGGTGGGTAGCGCTGCCGCCTCACAGCAAGAGGGTCCTGGGTTCGATCCCCAGGCGGGGCGGTCCGGGTCCTTTCTGTGTGGAGTCTGCATGTTCTCCTCGTGTCAACGTGGGTTTCCTCCCACAGTCCAAAAACATGCAGTCAGGTTAATTGGAGACACTGAATTGCCATATACAGTAGGTGAATGGGTGTGTGTATGTGTGTCTGCCCTGCGATGGACTGGCGCCCCATCCAAAGTGTTACTGTGTGCCTTGCGCCCATTGAAAAGCTGGGATAGGCTCCAGCACCCCCCCGAGACCCTAATTGTATAAGCGGTAAAGAAAGTGTTGTTCTGTACACCCCTGAGCCAAAATAGCCAAACCCAAAATTGGCTTGTAGCAGTATCAAACATTTAAATCTTTTCATGAATTGATCTTTGTGTGCAAAATGACTCTTTAAATGACTCTTTGAATCCCTGTGACTCCCTGTTTTCCAGCTTTTTTACCAAACAGTTTACTGCAGCATCAAGCAGTGATGAGCAAATAGTAGCGCAGGTCTCAGGTGTGCATTTTCCAGTAAAATGTTGTTATGTGCATTAAAAAAACATTGGTTTTGGTTTATGTTTTAGCCCTGGAGTGTACATGTAAATACATAAGTTGAACACAGAATCCAAACAGGCTAAATCTGCATCATGTCTCTGTAAAAATAGACACTTAGTATTATCTTGATTAATAGCTGACAGGATACAGGGGCTATTTCCCAATCTCTGCACTGTTAGTGGTGTTCTGTGAGTTTTTCGGTCAATGAAGCAGAGTACACTCGATGCATACAAAGATTGCTAGACAGAGAGAAGGATTGGCTATTCTGTCAGGCCTACGGGTCTGCTGGAGTCTCTCAGTCTCTTTCCTGTAGTCCAATCAGGTCACTGAATTCATGATGCAATGTAATTATAGTTTTCATTTTGACTCAGCCGTTAATTAGGGCTCTTCTTATACCAAATCATGACAGCATCACCTGTCTAAATTTTGCACCTTTCCAAACTTTTTTGGATTGAGTTGCAGGCTTGAAAGTATGAGCTTAGCCCAGGATTCAGGTTCAGGTTTCAGGTTTAAACCCCTGGAACTCAAGCACTGTAGTTTTCAGCAGCATGGCTTTTACCATTACGCCACATAAGCTCACCAAAGTAGCTAAACGATTCCTTGAATTGTTTAATGATATTATGCACTGTATAGGGAGAAATATGCAAATCCCTTCTCTTCCCATCTTTCTTTGAGGTACATTATATTTAAACATTTCAATAATTCACGCATTCAGTGACAAACTGGAGATCCTCTGATCATCTTTGCTTATCAAAGACTCCTGGATCCTTTTGGAATTACATCATTATTTAGTTTTTTCACCTCATTACTAGTTCTAAATTGCTCCCGTCCCAACTTTTTTTGGAATGTGTTGCAGGCCTGAAATGCAGGATGGATGTTTATTAACATATGAAATGAAGTTAAGCAGACAAAACATGAAATATCTCAGGTTCAAACTGTCTGCAATCAAATAAAATTTTCCATACTGTCCCAACTTTTTCTGATTTGGGGTTGTACAAAAATCTGCAGTTCAAGTCAAATCTAATTAGTTTAGTAAATCAATAAATATCTCTTTCTAGTGCTGATTAAAAAAACAGTTTATAAAACACTGCATTCTATTTTTTATTTGTAGGGCAGTTGTAGCCTAGTGGTTAAGGTACTGGACTAGTAATCAAAAGGTTGCTGGTTCAAGCCCCACCTCTGCCAGGTTGACACTGTTGGACTCTTCAGCAAGGCCCTTAACCCTTGATTAGATAATAAACTGTCACAGTACTGTAAGTCACTTGTCACAGTACTGTAAGTGTCTGCTAAATGCTGAAAATGTAAATGTAAATTTGCATGTTACCTACTGTCCTAACATTTTTAGTACTTGATTTCTAAATAAAAGTGTTAATATGAGACAAATTAATGTGATTGGATGAGGTGCTTATTGTCAAATTCTGTATTCAAGAGCTCACGTAGCCTCAGAATTGTTGAGTGCTGCTATTCATAACAGAAGAGACGGAAATGGCCATTTACTCCACTTGTTTTACAAGGGCCAATTATATTCACCTAGACATCTGGCTTCAGGTGGCTATGGCATCAACAGGGCTTAATCTGGTAATCTTTTGAGGATAGGTTGAGGACAGTTCATATACCTTGTAAATTTACTATGACACATTGATTTTCTTTTCAAAAAATTAAAAAATATACTTTTTACGCCTTTTTATTTTATTTTTGTTCATTCCTGAAGTATGAACAACAGTATTTCTATAATATATAATTACCCTGTGATGACAAGCCCAGCATCATGCCACACTTTCATCAGTCTTACAGTGGTAAGAACAGTTTTAAGGGGTTTACTTTAGACTGAGGCATTAAACTATTATTGTGTCTCTTTTTTCTGGACACAGAGACACTCTGTAACCAGACAGCATGGCTTTTGTCATTAGAAAATAATGACATAACCAAACAGTGGCTGAGAAGACATGCTCTCACACTGTATGCCGTCTTCACAACCTGTGGTTTTCTTTTTAAACACTGTACGTCACAGCATTCGGAGACTGTAATAAGACTTTAATAGATGTTACTGGTCTGCAGGGTGTTTTATTAATTATGTCTGTGGCCTGCTTTTGGAAAACAGTGATGCCAGTCTGTCCATGCCAGTAAACTCCCTAAAAGTTCTTTATTAGCTAATAGTGGAAGTGGAAAATATGACAATTCTATGGGTTTATCTATGAGAAATTTCTACATAAAACTGGTATAAATTTGCTGAATATCAGCCAGGACTTAATACTGATCCAATACTGACATCCTCTTGGTGACCGAACTGACTGCCAGATTCTGTTGACCAAATAATGAGAAACATCAGATGAAGAAAGCACGTTAAGTCTGATCTGATTCAGAGCTGGTGTACCACTAAAATGTAAATACTTTTAATAATTACCACAGTACTTATTCATGCATTCATGTATTCATTTTAGCCTACTCTCACAATTACTTTGGAGCTGTGTGGGACCCACACTACTCACTGTGCTAAATATTACAAACAAACCCAAACCCATCCAGTCACAATGGCACTGATGTAGGACATCCAGACCTGGCTCACAATTAGGCTTCCAAATTATTCCAACGTTGTTCATTTGGCTTTTTTCTTCTTCTAATGAGTAGATTCATGATGTAGTTTGGATGGTGCAGCAGTCTAATGCACTAGCACAACACTGTACAGTGTTCAAACTCACGAGTTCAAATCTCAGCGGCGCCACTGACCTGGCCAGGCATCCACACAAACACAAGTGGCCGTGTTTGAGGGAGGGAAGGTCGTCTCAC
The DNA here is from genome assembly GCF_030014385.1 of Trichomycterus rosablanca. Classification (NCBI taxonomy): domain Eukaryota; kingdom Metazoa; phylum Chordata; class Actinopteri; order Siluriformes; family Trichomycteridae; genus Trichomycterus; species Trichomycterus rosablanca. Next base: position 9,530,417 of record NC_086002.1, on the reverse strand, counting down.
TGCTGCTGTGAAATGTGATTTCAAGGACTGTTCTGGGTGCCTGTGAGAGTGTGTGGGGAAGGGATAGTCACATGGAGCTTAGCGTGGCTCTTTATACACGTTACAGCTCTGTGTGGGAGCTAAACACTAACAGGAGATAAGAAGTGGTCGCAGATTAGACATTTAGGGATCCGGCTCTTCTTGATTAGATCGTGGGTTGTGCAAGCATCAGCATGTTAGGAGATGGTGGTGGTGGGGGGAGAGGGGTGTCCAAAAAATAAAGCAGATTTAATGTTGACCTAACTCAAGAAGAAATTTAAATTAACACATTACACATAGGTCCTTAAACAAAATGTTTATTAAGGTTTGGAAAACATAAAATGACTTATTTGTAATTTTGTGTATGATTAACTATTAAACTATTAAACTAGATTAAAAAACTTGATTAAAACTTGATTTTTTGATTAAAAATCAAGTCTTTTAAAGTTGATTACAGTTTTTACAGTGCATGTTTATTGTACCCACAGTCCTGCCCAGTCCTGAGGTGAGCTATGTCACCATCTATGAAGATGTAATCCAGGCCAACTGCAGTGCTGTTTCACGTCCTCCTGCTACACTCGTCTGGAACGTGAAGAGTTATAACCACACTGAGACCTTGACTTTTGAGCTAAACGATGGGACCACAATGGTGGTCAGCACCATACTGCTACAGGCCAAACTGCTGGATGAAGAAACAGTGACATGTACTGCACACCACCAGGGCCTGACAAAGAACATCTCAGTAGCATTGAACAAGAGTGAGTAAAAAATCCACTTGCAAAACTGCAACAATTAGTGTCCTCATTTCCCAAGCCATTAAAAAGCCTCATTAATAGGAAAGATGATAGCTGCTCAGGTGGCGCAGCGGTAAAATACGCTAGCACACCAGAGCTGGGATTTTGAATACATCGTATCAAATCTCAGCTCTGCCGATTAGCTGTTGTTCATCCAGGGAGGGAGTCGGATATAGGGACGTCATAACTGGTGCAGTTACGACCTCTGCTGGCTGGTTGATGGCGCCTGCACAGAGTCGAGGAATAATGTGGGCAGGGTGTGACTCTCCGTGCACAATGAACTTGCCTCGTGCAGGTGAAAAGATCCGTCCCAAATTTTTTTTGAGTGTGTTGCAGGCATCAAATTGTAAATGTGTTTCTATTTATCAGTCAAATAAAGACTCAAGAGAATTAACAAATCACAGATTCAAGAGCATTAACAAATCACAGATTCTTCTTTTTATTGTGTCTCGACTTCTGGAAATGAGGTTTGTACAATAACAAACCATTAAAAGACAGATCAGACATTTGTAAAAGTGTGGAATGCTTTTGTGTGTGAAGGACGAGGCCTTATAGAGTGGGCAGGATGTGGGATAAATATAGTTTGGGAGTAAGTTCTTGTAGGAGCAGGCAGGGGAGCATATGCAGACCTACAGTATATGTTTCCTGATTTTATGTTGTTACGTAACTGGTCTTTGTCTCAATCTGTGACAAACCAGTAACTAATTTTTTTAAATGTTTTGTTACATTTCGTTGTGAAGAAAATGTCTTTTAGTCATTTGTGTTCTTGATTATAGTTTTTGTTTGTTTTTGTGTTGCAGCTGGAAATACCCACATCATCCTTCTTTCAGTGGGCTGTGCTGTGCTTCTACTGCTCATATGCCTGTGCATCTGTATGAGGAGACGCTAACTATGTCCTCTGAGATGGTCAGTAACCATGAAGCATTTTCACTCAGGTCAAACGTTGTGAGGGAGTTATGTCACATCTGTCTTGGGATTCTAATTATTGTAACACATACTACTACTACACATACTACAGGACTGTGGATACAGTAATACATAAACTAAGCTTACAATGTAAACATTTTCACATGCTTATTGTAGTTTTTTGAAAATATGGCAGGTCAAAAATATACTTACAGTAACCTAATTAATTTGCTGGTGTAGAATGTCCTCATGGTCTCATAACTTTGTGATCGTGCCTACAGCTGAATATAGCTTTTAGAGGGATTTAGGTCTGGACTCTTGAGAAGTCCGCTCCAGGATATTCCAAGTTTCCTTAACCAAGCTTCGGTTGACTTGGATCCAAGTGTGCAGCAGAACATGATCTCCACATTATCACTGACCCACCTCCATGATTGGCTGTTGAGTTAGTATTCTTCTGGTCATAGGCCTTGCCAAAAAACACTGATCTATATGGCTAAACAGTTCTATAGAGTGATGAATAAAAACTGGAACTGTGTCTCAGAACTCTGCAGGCCTATTAAAATGTATTATTTATATTATTATTGGAAGCAGCAGTTCATTCTAAATGTAACTCCCATACAAAACAGAGTTCTATCACTTATTTGGTTGTTGCCATGACGTTTTTAAATGCAGTTAAATATGGGCTTGTTTTCGAGAAGCAGTCTGTGAGACATCTGGCCTAGAACAAGGCACTACTTGTTATGTTGGTGAAAGATTCTTTCATATATGCCAGCTATCCATTAAAAACAAGGTAGTTCTTTAAAAAGACTTTTACCAACGGTAAGGGAATTTTACACCAGGATGGCAGTTTTAAAAGTGGAGTCACTTCCTATCATTCATCTCGGTTTAAAGGAAGTCTTATATCTCAGTGCCAGAATGAATAACGGTAGTACAGGGTTCATACCAAGTACAGTGAATTACTTATTACTTTAAAAATCATTCACCCTACTTGTTAAGTACAAGGCTGAACCACCTAATCCCTAAATGTCAATGTTTTATTTTCTGTTAAGATTATTTCCTGACTTGGGGCTCCTATTGCTCCTTTTTGACAATGTACAGTACGTCCATGCTTTTATAAGTAAAAAAACTAAGAAACAAAACAGAAATTCTATTGAAGATCAAACATTTTCCAATAATAAATCCGATTCTAATGGGTAGAGCTTTGGGCTATCGATTGAAAGGTTGACAGTTTGAATCCCAGCTCTGCCAGCTCTACCACTGTTGGTTCCTTGAGCAAGGCCCTTAACCCTCTCAGCTCCAGGGGTGCAGTACAATGGCTGACCCTGCACTCTGACCCCCACTTCCAGACAAACTTGGCTATGTGGAAAAATAATTTCCTTGTACTATACATGTGTATATGTATATATGACAAATAAAGGCATTCTATTATTAAAATAAAAAACTAAAATCATTTTTGTAGACATACATTTTTGCAAAAAGCTAATTGTCTTATTTCCGATTCCTTCTGTTATCACATATTTTTATACTAAATGATTTCAGTTAAATAAAGCACGATTTTACACCAAGGGGAAATTGAGTAAAACACATTTAATATAACAAAACTTAATTAATTAATTTTTTTATATATTTTTATGTGTTTTTTCTCCCATTTTTTCCCAATTAAGTGTAGTCAATTTGTCTTCTGCTGCTGGGGATCCCCGTTTTTGTTGTTGTTGTTGTTGTTTGTTTTGCAGTTGAGGAGGGTGTATTGCTGCTCACACCTCCGACGACCCGCACACAGCCCTTAACGGAACCCTTTTCCACCCAATGCACTCTGCACAGGCACCTCTATTCACTAATCAGGGTCCTTACACAGTGTTTGAAGACCACATATTCTGATCATCCTTCTAGATCCTGCTAAATGGCGCCCATCCGACCAGTTGCAACGCCGAGTTTCGAACCGAGGAGTTTAATATCTCGGCGCTGGTGTGCTAGCGGAATATCCCGCTGCGCCACCTGGGCGCCAAACTTAATTCATTTAAGAACATTATCCAGAAGCAATACCACCGACTAGTTAAAGCATTTTAGCAGCTATAAATGCATATAAAACATTTCAATAATATAACATTTGTTTTTCAGGAATCACATGTGATCTCCAAATCAGTTGGGCAGCTGCAGCTCAGAGATTAAGGTCTAGTGATGGACAATTAATTGAAAGATTGCTGGTTCAAGCCCCACCAGCTCTCGCTGTTGGTTTCTGACCTGATCGTTCTCTACAAAACATAACACCAACATTGCATTGCAAAAATATTTATTAACCTCCAACTCACTATAGAACAATCCATGCTATTCATGTAGCCAAATCCACTGAGATTCATTTCTTTTTCCTCTTTGCTTTTACGCTGCACATCAGCGCACAAACTTTGACCGCTCGCTACTTGTTGACGAGCATTTTTGGACGTGGTATTGTTAAACCTTTCATCACTTCTCGCGTTTGTTTTCATGACAGAACGTAGTTTGGGAGACCAGAGAAGCTCGCCTGCGATTTCAGTGGGTGATAGATTGTGTAGTGTAAAACCCCCTATCGCCGATCAGTCATGTAGTGTGAAATATACACCGACTTGAAAGACTCCTGATTACAAGAGATCCAGTCGTGTAGTGTAAACTTGGCATAAAGCGCTTTGGATAAACGTCCAGTAAATGTAATGTTAGTCTTTTATATTGCTTTGGATTATTGTAACCTAGTCTTCTATGCAAAACGATTTACATCAGAAGCATAGCCTGATTTTGGGCTTTACCTAAAATCCCTTTGTGTGACATCATGCTGTATTAAATAATCTAAAATTATTCATTGTGACTAATTTTGCCATGTTTTCTGATTCCCTCTGTTACTGCAATACTTAACCATATCACTGTATAATCTACAAACCATTCAGTTAGGACTTGTTTACATTGGAAAGCGTGATTACATTAACTAATAATTACAATGATTGATGAATCACTTGTTCTTTTTGCTTATCATTTTGACACGTCCTATCTTTTACTCCTGTCCACAGGTCAGTTCTGCTTGTTTGCTGAACAAAAGCTGTCTACTGTGATTATTCTCAACTACTGAAAATGTACTTTAATTTAAACGCTTCTACAAAGTCTTTATGCATTTGTGTACCAGGTAAATTTTATTAACCATAACACAAACAAGTAACACAATTACATGAGCCCACTACTGCTGGGATCCAGGGTTTGAATTCCCACCTGTGGTATCGGCCAGTTGGGCATCTACAGACAAAGAGGATTGTACTATGTCTGAGAAAGAAAGGATGGTCAAGGCCCCACAATGGATTGGTCCCTTGTTTGGGGAGTGTCATTGCATTCTGACGACTTATCGCAACCTTGACTTGGATAAAGCCATGGTAAAATAGGAAAATGAAACGAAATCTTTAGCATCAACTCTCAGTTTTCTGTTCTCTTCTCAGATATTTAACATGAGTGATAAGACTCAAGCCTAGGTAATGCATTTCTAAACAACACATAAGCTCTTTAAAAATTCTAATAAACTAAATGCTTCACTTTAAGATATTGTTTAATTCTGAGTTCTTTCTGTGATAATAAATAAAAGCTAAATGTATTTTGTTTAGGCATCTTGGCTGTTATTTAATTACCTGCATTCAGTTCAATTCAATGTCTGATAACTAGCTGGCAAAAATATTAATTGGTGAGTCTGTACTTTTAATTGGGTTTGTAACACTTGTGAATTGAACTGAGGCTGGTACCACTCTCACCCATTCACCTACTCATAACTAGTGACAATTAAGTTTTAATTAAGACAATTAATGTTTAGTTTCAGTTTTATTGAAGCTATTAATGGAATTATTGGTGTAAATTAAAACAGCAATGCTTTGTGTGGGGTAAAAATGAAATCTAAGGAAGCCAAGGCTCATTGAATAATGGTTTTCAGTCCAATCAATATTTCAGCAGCTCCACAGAAAACAGGGTGTTACCACTTCCTCTTTCTTATAAGAACTCTTGCCATCTTCACACTGGTTCCTGCTTGTATGGATCTTTTTATACTTTGCAACTTGTATTATCCAGTAATTTACTTACAATGAAGAAACTTAAACCTGAATGTCTGCACAGTTAAAACTGTGACCAGTTTGTTTTTAATTTGATTAACCTTATGAGTAAATGTTATCATTAAAAAGAAGTCACTGATCACTGATTAGCATTTATATAACAAATGGGTCGTGAATTGTTAGTGGTTGTCATGGCACTCTGCTTCAGTCTGGAAAGTCTGATAAGGATATTTTTAGTCAGAGCTTGGGATTTGTACTGATATACTTGGCAATTAGAACAATTGACTTTGGAAAAACAGGCAACATGGCACAAGTGATAAAAAACAGTGTAGCGGATGGGTCAAACTAACCTTAGCTAATAAAATAAACTCCCAGATCAGGGTGTGCATCCGGTTTTGTTCCATGAAAACAGCCCACATTTCACAGTGAGACGTTTTTATGTCTGATTATGCTTAAGGAGAACAGAAACATTAAAATAATGTTTTGGAGCTAAATCAAATTTCTCAATTTTTTGTTTTGACTTGGCTTTAGACAGTTTTTACATACTCCCATTCGTTTAGAAAGGCTTTCCACAACATACCGAAGTGTGTCTGTTGGAATTGTTGAGCCTCTTTAGTTAAAAGAGCATTTCTAAGGTGATGTTGGACAAAAAGGCCTGGCTTGCAATCAATGTTTCACTTAAATTGAACTAAAGGTGTTAATTGGGGTTAAGGTCAGGACTTTGTGCAAGTTCCTTCACTGCAAACTCATCAAACAATGTCTTTACGAACTTTGTAGACCTATGGGTACAAGGGCACAGTCAAGTACCCAAACCATTGTTACAGAATTGGATGTTAGATATTAGCAGTGGATGTGGATTAATTGCCTAGACTTTATAATTAGAAGTTGTGCCTTTACATTTGTAAGTGCTGTAAAGCTTAAACCTGGAACCTGGGTTTAACACAAAGTTTAAAAGTCAGCATCTGCCACGGTGTAAAGGAGTGTTAGTGCCAATGAGATGGGTTACTTGTTCGAATCCCCAGCGGTGCTTTCGGCCAGTTGGGCATCTACTTACAGTCTTACAGAGTAGGGGAGGATGACTGAGGCCTTGAAATTGATTGTTGTCCTGTTATGCCCAGTGATTCCAGGAATGTCACACCTACGGCAAACCCTGACCAGGGTAAAACAGTGGTAAAACATTACAAAATGAAACAAAAAAATATGCAGTCACACAGATGCAAAGGATTTGGGAATATTTTGTTTTATAAATCGTTCCTAGGAATCTTGTAATCATATCTGCAGTTTTAGTTTTTTTCTGTGCATGACAACAAAGAAATGGCAAAGTTTGGTGTGGAAGATCACCAAACTTTGCCATTTCTTTGTTGTCATGCACAGAAAAAACCTAGAGCCCTAGAGCTGACTAGAGCCCTAACCACTTTTAGAAACAAGTCATTATGTCCTGCCGTGTTCTAAAGCAGGGCATGCCTAATGTATGGACGGCGACATTTTTCCTCAACGCTGGTGAAAATGCGACCTCTGCTGGCAGGTTGAGGCACATAAATGAGGGATGGGTAATCCACAGAGCACACAGCCTGACTCTCCATACGCAGTACGCATATTTGTGATGCTCCACCTCTGGTAGGTAAAAAGAAGTGGTCCGTGATCACACCAATGTCAAAGGTGAAAATGCAAAAAAATAAGAAAGGCTAATGTAACACAGTGAACATGCTCTGTTACAATGTTTTATTTTTGAACATTGCAGCCATAAAATTTAGAATAAGTGGATATATACACGCATGCAAAACAATAAAGGTAATTAGTTAAAACCTTAAATATTTGTCTTTGTTTTGTTTTTAATTAAACACAGGTTGAAAGGACTTGTTTTTATTTACATTTTTGCTATTATCATATTTTTTGGAATTGGGTTTAAAATAAAATATGGTAGCTAATTGCTCATTCTGATCTGCCTTTTCTTCTGTAGGTGAACCAGGACAAATGAAAAGCTGCTATGACTAAAAACAGTTCGCTGAATAAGCTTCTTACACTGTATATATTGTTTTATGAGGATACAGGGCTTTTTGTAAAGTAAATTAGACAATGTAAATGACAAAAACATCACTGGAAACACTCTTATTAACATGGATACTGTATGCATTTTTATTAGTAATAATTATTTAAATAATCATAATAATCTTAAAACAAGATAATGAATTTACCAACTCAAAAAATGATATGTGGTGCGGCCACACATTAATAAAAATATAGTTTTTATATTCCATTCATATGGCACAACGTTTGTGTAAGTAAACAGAATATTTTAACAATACAAAAAAAAAAAAAAAATTATGGATTGCTATTTATCTGCGAAATTTAAAGAAAATTGCTACTTTGCCCTAATTATTGGATTATAAGATAAGCTACCTGTCACAATATATCTACATATTCACAAGTCCGAGTCTGAACTCACCTTAAAGACTCCACTATCTTATCTCATATCAGTGCCACTATCATTTCAAGTTCTGTATAATGGCAGGCACCGGCTGGCTGGGTGTTCACCATTACTTTGGTCATCACACGCACAGCCAAAATGTTAAATCCTCTCTGGACCCAGACCAGCACAAGCCGGTCTTCTGATTTTTCAGGCAGTTTAGTTATTACAGACTATCACAAGTTTGGTCTCAGATGTTGTTAATAGCACCTTTATTATAGCTGGTACAAATATAAAAACAAAGAATATAGTCTATTAGTTTTCTTTATCTGCATGTATAGTAGTAGAATTAATAAAATGTAAAGTTATATGTTATGTATTTAATAAATGATTTTAAGTTCATATTGCACTTCTACTAATAAAATACATGTCAAGTTATTATGATACTGTTTTTATGTCTAGACAGATGTGTTTTTTATCAGATGTTTTTATCAGAAGGAAATCTCTGGTTTACCACAAAACACCATTTAGCCTCAAAACTCGTGCTTTTCTGTCTGCATTACTGAGCTTGTGGTAGTTTTCTTGCTTGTAGCCCCACAAGAGGGAGGTGTGCTCACAGCCTGACTATCTTCCACAGTGCAGTATTTACAGTACATTGACAAAATTGATTTGCCTCAAAGATGATGCATTTATATACAGTGTACATGTAAGTAATGTACTTAATAAAACTGATTTCTATACATGTTAGAAATGGGTGTGGCAGAAACACATAAACTCAGTAATCTGGATGGGTGTCCACATACTTTTTGCCATATTGTGCATTTCTAATAATTTACTGTCCTTTGTCATTTAATACTGTGAAAATACCTCATAAATCTTTGTTAGTGATTGTGAATGTCTACCATGTGTCCATATAAAATAATTTGTAAGGTGCCTGAATACTTTCTAAATTCACTGTTGTTTTTTTCAGGTTAATCTCATGAAACATACCATTTTACCAAGTTCTACTAACTTTTTTGAATTCAGATGTTGTGTTTAAATTGAGAAAACATAAAACCGGGTGAGGGTTGGTTGATCGTGAAGGACTGGGTGTGCACTCTTATTTTCAATCATCTTACCCATGCATGCTTTGCAGTCTTGCTGCTAAAACCCACAAATCATACATCCCGTCACAGCATCCTCTCGAGACCCAGGTCTGACAGAAATAGCATTTACCTGAATAAGAATCAGGATGTTACAATAGATCACAGCTGTCTGAAATAGAAAACTAATAAAATAGATGTCAAAGGAAGCTTTAGTACTCATGGCTAAATGTCAAATGGAGCTGAAAATGAACGTTTGGACTGCAATGCAATGTGAATGCAAGAGATGTTAAATAATACAGAATATAATACAGATACCAACCCTGCAATCTAAGTGCTTGAAAAAAAAGAATTTGGAAGAAAATCAGCCCCAAAACATTACTGATCCTCTACCATACTTACAAGTTTTTGTTAATATTAAGAGTAGTTTGATTATCTGAAACATGTAAAGTATGTCATGTGCTAGTGTGGCTTTCTTGTGCAGCGGTTAATAATCCCATAGAAATATAAAGCTTGTTTAACTGTGTACAGTGTTATTCCAGCAGCTTATCATTCATAGCAGACGTGTAATCTGCTGATCTTTGAAAAACATCGTACAATCCGACACATTTTCTCTCAGTCGACAGGTTACAGTTTGGGTTCTTTTTTTTGCCAATCTTGGAAACAGTCCACTACTCTTATGGGTGCAGTCAAACTAGCCCTATTTATATTGCTTCAAAGAAGTTACCAGCTATAGTTAATTGCTATTAAATTAGAAAGCCTGCAGCAAAGTTAAATGTAATTTTAAAAAAAAACGTATGTACCACCGATTTAGTAATCTTATTTGCTCCAGAATCATTTCATAAGCCTCACTATGGACAAAATGGTTTGTTTTATACATGTATACCAGATATTCATGTGTTCCAATCATTCCATTTCAAGAAATCATTAAAAATCTTTAAAAGTGACTTTAATAAAGTTTTATATAATTGTTTTATCTTAATAGAATCACTTCTAAAAGGAATAAGATAATGAATCACAATCATTTGTTTTACATGTGAAACTTACTCACAAACCCACACACAGGTAGTGTATAAAGTAACCCCTCACAAACACACAGAATGTGTAACTGTAAAAAAAAAAAGTAATAGCTTGAGGTCACACACTTTACATACCACCTTCAGTAAGTAGCATTCAGCTATGCACCATTTATCACTTTAATTCAACACAGGAAATGTGATCATGTGTGGTTAAGGGCTTGTGGAACTTGCACCTTTGTGCACTGCACTTGCTCACCCCCTTCCCTTTTTTTAAACCAGAGTTTTAGACTTTTCTAGATGTATTGCTTACAGCTACTCACCCTAAAATAACATTTCTATGACAGAAATTCTATGACTGCACCTGACTGTCACCTGAGAGATGAAATTCTAGCATCAAAAAGTAGCGGTCACACTTGGTATGAGGTTTTACTTCAGAGGTTTTAGTGGGTTTAGACCCCATCCTAAAAATACTGGGCACGTGGCAAAAACACATCAAACAGATGACCAACCCATTGCAGGGCATCATTCACACACTGATTTATTTATTCACCCACCTACTCAATTTTAGTGGTGATGTAGAGCCAGTTCATCGGATTCAACATTTCAACCCTTAAAGGGTTGAGGATCGACCCTAGTTGCTGGACACTGGAGCTGGGGAGCACAAACACTGTTGACTAACCCAACATGCTGCCCAAAATGTTATTAAGCATTAAATAATCAGCTTTTACACATTGGGCAGCATTGTGGAACAGCACGTAATGAAAGTGGCACAAATCTCTAGGGTTTTGGAGACCCAGATTCCAGTTATTTGGTGTTGTCCGTGCTTTAACTGTCCAAAATCCCTGTGTTGGACTGATTATTTTAAATAGACCCTAGGTGTGAGTGAACAAATAGAGGTCAAGTATGTGATGCCAAGAGATGGACTGACACCCTGTCTGGTGTTTTTTAGCCCTACAGCAAGTGTTTCTGGGTAAACTGCATACCAATTGTGATCTTTATGAAGCATTGAACAGGTAATGCAATGTTCATGCAGTGTTTATGTGTTTGGGCATGGCATTCATATATTCAACTTAAAAAAAAAAATCATGGCAATACCTATAGTGACGTACTCCCTATTGCCCTCACCAATGCCTCTCCCTGCTAGGTCACTATGGTGTGCTCTAGGTAGATTTACATCTGTGTCAGATTCTACTCATTTTAATGACTGCCCAAACCGTACTCCTGTGATAAAATGATCAGTAATCATCACCCAACTGGTACTTTATTTTGTAATTGATGAGCCATCACCCTTGATAGCTATTATAGCCAGTAGTCTCTTCGGAAGGTGGTAATGTACAGTGTTTATGAGCTCTTAGCACAGACTGGATCAGTCAGACTTCATTGTTGCTTTGTATATTTATTTAGTCTTATTCCTAAATGACAAACTTAATTTCTTCAGCTTTTTATCAGTAGTTTTTTTATTCAAAAAAGTTCATAAATAAAATAGAAAAAATAATCTCAGGTCAGCTTTAAAGGTCTGATACAGTATATGAGCTTAAAATATTAGGTCTTAGGAGACTTTAATGGCAGCGTATTCTGAAGCTTCTAACTGTGTATGAGTGACTCTGACAGGTGTCTGCTGAGCAGTTTAATGATTTAAGGAGGCATATACCAATCGATCTTCTTCTTCCTCCTTCTACACCCCGAACAGCAGGTAATCTTGGATAAGGCTTGGATAAGGCAGATAAGACTGGATCAGTCAGACTTCATTGTTGCTTTGTATATATATATTTATTTGTCTTTATCCTAAATCACAAGCTTTATTTTTTCAGCTTTTTTTCAATTATTCATTTCAATTAAGATCTCTATGTACTGTGCATTATTCATTGTTTCCTGCTGATGAACAGCATCTCCACAAGATGATGCCACCACCGCCTCTTCACAGTGGAGATGGTATTACCTGACTGTTGTGTCTTATTAGATTTATGAAAACTTTCTCTTAGATCACAAGACTTCCTGCCACTTTGTTAGGAAGTCTACATTTTTTTTAGCAAGGGCTACTTCCGTTTAACACTTAAGATATGGCAGGTATATGAACAATGTCTTCCCTCAAAGCCACAGACTTCCGCAAAACAGTCAGACTGAAAATTAGTCTAACAGTTGCTGTTCTTTTAATACTCTTTAGTTCTTTAAATAAGTTTAAACAGGTGGCCTGAGCTCGGCAGTGAGGCTGTAGTTTCCTACTTTTTCCCATTTTTTGGAGCTCTGAGCTACATCCAGTGTCTTGGAATCTCCTCTAGATCTGTTTTTGTATTAGAAACATGAATTAATTTAAATGCTCTTTTGATTCCTTCTAGATTTGTCATGAGGACAGCCTCTACCATACTAATAGACTTAACAATGGGCTACCACATTACATAATTTTAAATAAGTATTTTTGCAGGGTTGTATATTGTGCTAGCACATCATGGATTCTGGGATTCTGAACTATCTGAGTTCTAATATTAGCTCTGCTACTGGTTGGCTAGACGCCCCCTACTGGGAACAACTGCCAGTGCCAACAGCAGAAAAAACTGGCCATTAGTCTGATGGGTGAGAGAAGACCAGATTAAAAAAGGGGGTGGGGTCTTTAATGCTGTCTAAGGATCTTGGTTAGTAATCCAAGTCGTCTGTGAAGCAACGTGGAGATCAGCACGTGACTCTCCATGCACGAGACTGGCCTCACACACGAATCCACCAAAGTATTGGTGAATAACAAAGGGTTGGTAGACTGTGGTAGGCTGGTAGACAGCAAAACACTAATTGGCTAGTTTAAATTGATAGAACAGTTCATAAATAAAATAGCAAAAAAGTGCCTTTAAATGATCTCAGGTCAGCTTTAAAGGTCTGATACAGTATATGAGCTTGAAGCATTAGGTCTTAGGAGACTTTAATGGCAGCGTATTCTGAAGCTTCTATCTCTGTATGAGTGACTCTGACAGGTCTCTGCAGAGCAGCCTTATGATTTAAGGAGGCATATACCAATCGATCTTCTTCTTCCTCCTCCTCCACCTTGCCGTGATCATGGCTTCGTCTCGGTGCACCCCGAACAGCAGGTAGTCCTGGTGGAGATGAACGATGTCTTTGAGATGCGACCCTGAGGGGGACATTATCGTAGATACAGGGCGACGGTGGATTGAGCTGGGCCGGAAAACTGTGGGTTTTACCACGTACAGAAGATAGCGGTTTTTGCGTCATGGTGTTAAGTGCAGGTAAAGAAAGGTCGGCCATTTGGGTTGCTGTGGTCTGCAGAAAAAATAAGTTCAGCCAAATACTGTCATTGTTAATGCTGTTTATTTTTAAAACACGGTTTCCTAAAGAGGAATAAATGTAGGTACCTGATTTTGAGCTGTTTTGTAAATCCTTGCTTTTCTTAATTTTTTTACTGCAATAAAATTAAAAAGAAAACATGTCAACCATTTACATGTCTAGTAAGTCCTGTACTGAATGTTACTTTATAATGGAAAAAAAAATCACCACACACCTCGACATCTGATGACGAGCACAGGCACAAGCACAATAATGACCAACAACACAACTCCACTGCCAATGTACAGGTACTGCCAAACCCATGCGAAATCTGTCTGACTAGTATTTGAACTGTCTAAAACAAATTGATTTAAAAATAGTCAGACTGATTTGTTATTGCAAGCAACTGTTTAATCTTTTTTTTAAACGTAAAAATTGGCAAAGAAAAATGAATATATGTATTTATTTATTATGAAATGACAGGTAAGAAGACTTGTCCTTACTTGTACTTGTTTTGTTTTCTTTGCTTACAACTTCTAAGTCCATCTTATCAAATGGAATATCTGAAAGATACATATACAGTGTATCACAAAAGTGAGTACACCCCTCACATTTCTGCAAATATTTTATTATATCTTTTCATGGGACAACACTATAGAAATAAAACTTGGATATAACTTAGAGTAGTCAGTGTACAACTTGTATAGCAGTGTAGATTTACTGTCTTCTGAAAATAACTCAACACACAGCCATTAATGTCTAAATGGCTGGCAACATAAGTGAGTACACCCCACAGTGAACATGTCCAAATTTTGCCCAAAGTGTCAATATTTTGTGTGACCACCATTATTATCCAGCACTGCCTTAACCAGTGATGGCATAGTTACCTTGAAAAAGTAATCTGATTACTGATTACTCCTTTAAAAAGTAACTTAGTTACTTTATGGATTACTTGATTTTAAAAGTAACTAAGTTAGATTACAAGTTACTTTATTAGTTATATAATGCGGAATATTTCAAAGATATTCCTTTGCAATACTTTATCATTTGGCTGCCAACTTGTGTGTACTGATGAGACTCAATTGAATCCCAGAACATGCTAGTGTGAATGCATGGAAAACAAATTTTAATTTTCTTTCAAGAATATGATACAGACTGACCAACACTATTACGCTAAATCAGCATTGAAAATTGACTTTACTTTTAATAGCCTTCTACAATGCTGGAGCTTCTTAAAACGGAAGATTTTCTTTTAAATAGAAGTGTTATTTACCTGCTATTAAATTGTTTTCCAACAAAATCCGCCCAATTTGGCGGATAATCGCCCAATCTGGCAACACTGGAATGCGCAGAGCCAGCTGGCACTTTTACTCGTAGCGCGCCACGAATACTACTAAATACAGTAGTACTACTTCTGTAATTGTGTTGGTGGTTGACATTTATGTTGAGTGTGTTACTGCACTGTTTTGGTGAAGAACTACTCATCTGAGGTGCGCTGCTCTTGCGTGCAGAAATGCTTCCGCAAAAAAATTGCCGGCAAAGCGGTGGTGGGGGGGGCCAGGGGGGTGGCCGAAGATTACTTTATGGTGGCCATGGCAACCACTGGCCACCCCCTGGCTCCGCCCCTGCCAAGAAGAGAGCAAAAATATCTTTTCACTAAGGAAAATGACAAAAATAGTAACGCACAGTAACTTGGATAAGTAACTTTAATCTGATTACTGGATTGGAAATAGTAACGCGTGAGATTACTCGTTACTGAAAAATGTGGTCAGATTAGAGTAACGCGTTACAGACCATCAGTGGCCTTAACCCTCCTGGGCATGGAATTCACCAGAGCTGCACAGGTTGCTACTGGAATCCTCTTCCACTCCTCCATGATGACATCACGGAGCTGGTGGATGTTAGACACCTTGAACTCCTCCACCTTCCACTTGAGGATGCGCCACAGGTGCTCAATTGGGTTTAGTCCATCACCTTTACCTTCAGCTTCCTCAGCAAGGCAGTTGTCATCTTGGAGGTTGTGTTTGGGGTCGTTATCCTGTTGGAAAACTGCCATGAGGCCCAGTTTTCGAAGGGAGGGGATCATGCTCTGTTTCAGAATGTCACAGTACATGTTGGAATTCATGTTTCCCTCAATGAACTGCAGCTCCCCAGTGCCAGCAACACTCATGCAGCCCAAGACCATGATGCTACCACCACCATGCTTGACTGTAGGCAAGATACAGTTGTCTTGGTACTTCTCACCAGGGCGCCGCCACACATGCTGGACACCATCTGAGCCAAACAAGTTTATCTTGGTCTCGTCAGACCACAGGGCATTCCAGTAATCCATGTTCTTGGACTGCTTGTCTTCAGCAAACTGTTTGCGGGCTTTCTTGTGCGTCAGCTTCCTTCTGGGATGACGACCATGCAGACCGAGTTGATGCAGTGTGCGGCGTATGGTCTGAGCACTGACAGGCTGACCTCCCACGTCTTCAACCTCTGCAGCAATGCTGGAAGCACTCATGTGTCTATTTTTTAAAGCCAACCTCTGGATATGACGCCGAACACGTGGACTCAACTTCTTTGATCGACCCTGGCGAAGCCTGTTCCGAGTGGAACCTGTCCTGGAAAACCGCTGTATGACCTTGGCCACCATGCTGTAGCTCAGTTTCAGGGTGTTAGCAATCTTCTTATAGCCCAGGCCATCTTTGTGGAGAGCAACAATTCTATTTCCCACATCCTCAGAGAGTTCTTTGCCATGAGGTGCCATGTTGAATATCCAGTGGCCAGTATGAGAGAATTGTACCCAAAACACCAAATTTAACAGCCCTGCTCCCCATTTACACCTGGGACCTTGACACATGACACCAGGGAGGGACAACGACACATTTGGGCACAATTTGGACATGTTCACTGTGGGGTGTACTCACTTATGTTGCCAGCTATTTAGACATTAATGGCTGTGTGTTGAGTTATTTTCAGAAGACAGTAAATCTACACTGCTATACAAGCTGTACACTGACTACTCTAAGTTATATCCAAGTTTCATGTCTATAGTGTTGTCCCATGAAAAGATATAATGAAATATTTGCAGAAATGTGAGGGGTGTACTCACTTTTGTGATACACTGTATAAATATACATACACACACATATATAAATATATATATATATACACACACACACTGTCAGCCATAACATTAAAACCACCTCCTTGTTTCTACACTCACTGTCCATTTTATCACTGCCACTTTTTACAGTGGAGATGTTTTACCTAAATGTTGTGCCTTATTAGATTTATGCCAAGTTCAATTGCATCATATAACATATATCATGTCTGTTTAGATGCCTGGTCGGCCAATAGCACCACTGAGATTAGATCTCGGATCTCAGCAATGGTGAGCTAGCATAATAAAATGCTGCGCCACTCGAGCACAAACACAAAATCATTTTTTAAATCATTTTTAACCCTATTAGGAGGCTGTAGCATGACCTTCAAAACCCTTTACTGTAAAATAATGAAAGTGGGCTACATTATTCCACAGCAATGTGGACTGATCTCCAGTAATCAGAGACATTTGCTTGTAGATATTACATAACAAATTATTAACTTTAATTGTACAATTCTTTTTTCACATGGGTTATATAGGTGTTCCATAACATAACTTTTGCCTTTCATTTGGGTGTTCCATAACTTTTTTCTTCAATAAATGAAATAATTATTTGTGTTTCCTCATGTCACTGACCTATGTTCATTTTTGAATGAGGATCAAAAACCATTGCGCGTGAGAGGGTTTTAAAATCAAGAGGAAGCAGGTACTGTACCTGAAAAAGTCCCTTGTAAGTGGATGTACATTTTTACCACCAACTGTAAATCCAGAGTCGAAAACTAATGTGCCACTGTTCTAGCCACTGTTATCATGCATAATAGATGGAACTCCTCATTTAGCCCCTCATTAGTGTTAAGACTTTTCCCATATGACTTTTGGCTGGATATTTGTGGTTGCACCTAGATATAGTTGCACTATATTGTCAAAAGTATGTGGACACCTCACTATGGCCTTATTGGACTTTGGTCTGTGGAAATCTGTTCCCCTTTCAGTCACAATTTGGATGGTCAGGCCCTGGTGCTGGAGGAGAAGGCCTGGCTCACAATCCAATTCCAACTAATTATTCTAAATGTGTTTAATAGGGTAAAGGTAGGGGTTCAGTGCAGGACATTGGTGTTTCTCCACTCCAAACCTATAAAATCTTGTCTTTCTTGACCTTGATTTGTGTCTACAGGTGCAGTAATGCTTGGATAGGAACAATCATTACCAAAACTCTATAATTAGAAGGGACAGGGCAGTTGTAGCCTAGTGTATAAGGTACTGAATTAGTAATCGAAAGGTCACTGATTCAAGCCCCACCACTGCCAGGTTGCCACTGTTGGGCCCTTAAGCAAGGCCCTTAACTTTTAATCATTTAGAAAATATATACTGTCACAGTACTGTAAGTTGCTTTGAAAAAAAGCGTCTGCTAAATGCTGAAAATGTAAAGGATATGTCCATCCTTGTAGCCATCCAGTGTACATAAAAATGGTCAACACACCTTCCATGTTAGTGTCGAATAGGGCACCAACAGAATAAATTCTGGTCACTGACTACAGTCATTGATTGTATACATACAGCCAACTCCAAAATTGTTGGCATCCCTAGTAAAGAAGGGTCAAAACGGTCTTCAAAAATTTTCCAGTGTACTTCAATCAAGCATTGTAAGGGAAGACTTATTTAGGCAATGTAGGACAAAGAAACGTTACACATATTTGAATTCTTATTCACTTAATAATTCAAACAAATATTTCCCCTCTGACTTTAGGCTACGTAACTACAAGGATTTTTTCATGACCTCTTTTGGCAATAGCTCTGATTGTATGTCCCTATTCAAATACCAATATCAAATGTAGATAGAAGACAAGTGTACCTCAAAAATATGCAACCTTACATATACACACACATTTATGAAAATATAAAGCATTGTGTATTTACCTGTGACATTAACAAGGATTGAATGGCCAACACTGGTTGCTGTTGAAAGTTCACACCTGTACCGACCAGAATCATTCCTGGACATGTTTTCAAACTTCAGAAATGACATTTGAAAACTCTCATTAATATTAATCAATTCTGTTGTGATGAGCTCAGATTTCCTTATAGGTTTGCATGCTGAATTCTCTTCAAATTTGCACCACAGGATTGATATTTTATTCAGGCATTTAGGTTCTATTGTTACAGTGCAGTTAATCATCAGGGTGCCCATTACACGAGTGCTCCAAACTGTGTTCCGTGGCACAATGATCATTGAAAAACAGTGCAGAACAGAGTCTAAACAGAAAATCAGATAGAAAAAGAGGAAGTAAGAAACATATTTTAACATTTTATAAAATTGTGACAGCATAAACATCAAAGTGACTTGTCTGATACATTACATGGTCAGAAATATGAATAAATTACATGAATATTTTTTTCACCAATAACTTGTGGGACAAGACCATCCTGGATTTTTCTTGGGAAGGTTTTCTAAGTGCCTTAGTGAGGTTGGAAGCTTATTTTGGGCTAGCAGGCAGTGTTCCAATTCATCACAAAGTGTTTTCGGATGTCTACCAATGCATTCAGAGAGTGATGTGCTGGCGTCTAATGTACAGTGAGTGATACAAAGCACCAGGGTCCTTGTAACAGGGGTTCAAACCCTCCCCTGTTTACTATCCCTGAGTACATTTTCATGTATTTCTAGTGTTTTCTTTGGGTATTTTGGTGTCCCTCCACCTCTTAAAACATGCAGGTGGATTGACCAAATGTAACTTATGTTTTCTCCCTGTTACTCTGCTGTGACTGAGTGCCCTGTCCAGGGTGTATCCCTTCCATACACACAATGTTTTGGAATGGAACTGGACTGCAACCCTGATCTGAATGAAGCAGTTTGCTAAGATGAATGAATGAAGCTGCAGAGAATGTTTCCACTGCTCCAAGATCCTGCAATGATGTACTTTACACCACTTCTCCCAACACTTTGTGATCTTAAGCTTGGCTGTGGCTGCTCAGCTATGGAAACCCAATCAATTAAAATCCAGACGAATGGTTCAGGTTACTGCCGGGTTTGAAACATAGAAACTTAGTGTTGCAACCAAGGACTGACAACAGGTTGTTGTTTTTTTTTACTTTACAACACCATCACTCTCAGTTAACTGGGAAAGCTCGAGTAGGACAGAAATCTGACATATTGATTTACTGGATAGGTGGCATCTGATAGCAAAAAACATTTTCAAAATCAGTGTTTGTCTGTGGAGATGTTGGTAATGGATGTACCGTATATATATTAGTATATATAAAAGTTATATCTTTGTATATGTAGTGTATGTACAAGAGGTTTTGGCATGATGAATCAGACACTAGAAAGGAGCTCTACGAACAACCTCCACCCCCAGACACACAAACACACAAACCCCAAAATGAGTAAAAAGTCATTGTCTACATTTTTTTTTGGTGGGTGGTCGTTTTGCAGAGTGGGAAACAAAACAAGAGTAAGTTTTCCACCTCTTTCATTTTAAGTTGCATCCTGTTTTCAAAACATTGTTTTTGTAGACCCACAAAATTGACTGACAGCTTATCAGTTATTGTAATTAAATTATAACTACATGCAAGGTCAATAAAGCAAATCATCAAATCAATAAATAATTATATTTATAATGTAGTGGTGTTAAGGATATGGATACCTGCAGCTTTGCACACTTCTACACTAAAGCCTGAATGTTTTCGGACACCTGATCATGAGCTTGATGGACGTCCCATTTCAAAAACAAATGGTATTAAAAAAAGACTTGACCTCTATGTGATTCTTTCTGCTTTTCACACATTTGTGTATGTCTGTGGGAATTTGTGCCAATTCAGTCAAATAGCACTTGTATGGCTGGGCAGTGATTTCATTCCAAAGCCACAGCTCTGTGCAGACCAGTGGAGTTTTTTTTAACCAAGCTTTTGTTCATGTCTTTATAGATGTTGCACAAGGGCACAGTCATACTAAAACAGGAAAGGTCCTTCTCTAAACTGTTGCTGCAATGTTGAAAGCATATAATTTCCTTTATATAATTGGTTTATTACACCTGCTAGCACTTGCTGTGGCTGAAACACATAAATTCAAAAATTAGAAGGAGTGTCACAATACTTGTATTTGGGTTTGATGTGCTATTTTCCCAAAATGATTTTCTATAAAGATCAAGTTCATTTTGTACTAACAGCATTACTGTCTGTACATTTATGTGAACAACCAGGTTGTTGCAGGCGTTCTGAGTAGCTTGCCATAATGCGTTTTCATTAGTTTTCATTTCTGCACTATTCCTTCTCTAGCCACTTTCTCCTTCGTGGGCTGCAGATGTTTTGTTTTGAAAAATGGGTTTATACAGTATGTAGTTCTTACAAGTGCTACATTGGGCTACACCTGTCTCCTCAGTGGCGAGGCACGATCTGTCCCATTACAGTAATTGTTTTCAGAGTGATATATCAGGAAATGTTTTATTGAGCTATTCTGGAATTTGCTTACATTGTGGTTCTTATAGTGTTGCTGTAAAAATTCAGGACCTTCTTGCTGTGAGGCGAAAGTGCTACCCGCCAAGCCACCGAGACACCCCAGGAGCCTGCTTAATGTAATGTTAAACGGCAAGGTTCAAGATAAATTTCCAAGGTTCAAGATCTATATTCCACAAGATGGTTAAAATTAAGCTGGGCATTGTTTAAAAAGCTACCAGTTAAATTTGGTAAACTGGTTAACTTGGTACCCAATGAACAGTTGTCTTGATATTTAAGCTCACTTGACACATCATATAATACTGATCTATATTTGTGTCGAAGTTGGTTTTACAGACTGATATGGATTACGTTTATGGCTAATAAACTCAAACATTTACATTCACGCAATTTCAAGTGCACAGATTTATTCCTACACCTACATTCAGGATCATGTAGATAAAAATAAAGGTGTGTTACAAGCCAGCTTACCTGTTGTATCACTGGTGATTAGGGGAAAGAACCACAGGTTGATGGCGAGATAACTGATGATCTGGAAGATCCAGCACGCCATGAATGATCACTCTGTATCATAAATACCTGATGGTGCTGGAGTACAGAACAGTAGAACACATCGTCTGTAGAATAAAGAGAAAATGCTAAACAGACCCAGCTTTTGTTTCAGTCTTTTATCTGACAGCATCACTGTTCTATTCTCCAACTTCTCCTTTAATACTTTAGTTTTACTGTCACCTCAAGTTACGTGTTGCGGTTTGACGTGTATGTAACTGCCTATACCCAACTCAATAGCGCCATCACATGGTTCACCAATGGAAAACCTTCTAAAAGTGTTTATAATTGTCTATTGTACACTACTACTACTACTACTACTACTACTACCACTACTACTACTACTACTAATAATAATAATAATAATAGTAATAATATTAATAATAATTAATAACATAATAATAATAATAACAACAACAATACTAATACTACGAATACTACTATTGCTACTACTACTACTACTACTACTTCTACTACTACTACTACTAATAATGATGATAAAATCAATCATAATAATCAAAATAATAATCATAACAATAACAATACTACTACTACTAATGATAATAATAATAATAACAATAGTAATAATAATTATTAATAACATAATAATAATAATAAGGGCCAGTGATAATAATAATAATTATAATAATAATGATAATAATAATAGGGCCAGTGATAGCTCAGTGGTTAAGGTACTGGACTAGTAAACAGAAGGTTGCCGATTCAAGCCCCGCCATCACCAAGTTGCCACTGTTGGGTCCCTGAGCAAGGCCCTTAACCCTCAATTGCTCATCGTGTTCCGCTCATTGTGTAAGTCGCTTTGGATAAAAGCGTCTGCTAAATGCTGAAAATGTAAATGTAAATGTAAATAACAACAACAATACAAATACTACAACTACTACTATTACTACTACTACTACTAATAATAATAATATTACTACTACTACTACTAATAATAATAATAATAAAATCAATCATAATAATTAAAATAATATGGAGAACAACAACAATACTACTACTATTGTTACTACTACTAATAATAATAATAACAAAAATAATAATAATAATAATAAAATCAATCGTAATGATCAAAACAATTATCAGAACAACAACAATACTACTACTAGTGTTACTACTACTACTAATAATAATAATAACAACAACAATAATAATAAAATTAATCATAATAATCAAAATAATAATCAAAACAACAACAACAATAATAAAATCAATCGTAATAATCAAAATAATAATCAGAATAACAACAATACTACTACTACTACTTTTTCTTTTTCTACTACTACTACTACTACTAATAATAATAATAATTATTATTATTATTATTATTATTATTATTATAATAATAACAATAATAATAAGATTTACACCATGGGGTGGTACTTTAGAAAACCACTGTCACGTAACACAGGAAATTAAACCTGAAACCTGAAAGTTTTACATCAGTTTTAAGCAGAAACACCACCGAGTTTTCTTTAAATATGTGCTGTGCTCACACGAGTCCATGTTTTAGCTTAATTTAGGAAAATAGACATCAAGTTCTCTGTGCCAAAGACGAAAGATTATCCAGACTGTTTCAGTCAGAGCTGCAAAAGACTGTCCTGGCATGAGGGGTCCTAGTGGTTATTTAAACTAGACAGTGCCAGGCCTCACTCTCAAACAAGACTGCTTGTGCTTGACTGACCTAATTTATCTTTTATTAAACATTTATAGCATTATGAAGCGGATAATCAAACAATAGTGACCAAGTACTGTTAAGCAGCTGAAGTATTGTATCAAGTAAGAATGAGGAAAAAAATCCATGCAAAACTAAAAAAATATACAAATCCAATTTTCAAAAAATAGGGACATTTTGTCAAATGCAAAAATACAAAACAATAATCGTTTATTTTAGTGCAATTATGTGTGTCTCGGTGCCAGTTTTTGCACTTTTGTGAGCCTTTGTGGGCTTTTGTGCCACATCGTGTCTTCATGCGCTTTCGTGCGCCTTTGTGCGTAACCGTGTGTCTTCATGCGTTTAAAGGTTTTATAGTACACAGCATGACCTTATAATAAAAGTGAACAAACTGTTCCTTTTAAACAGGCTGATATTATGATAATAGTAGATAGATTTAAGTGAAAATAAGTTAACTCATCTGCTAGAAAGAACACACCTGACTTTTGTACATGCAACATTTTTACTGTATTTCTTTTGACTTATACAATTATTTATAACTTATTTATATGTTCAGCTCTGTGTTCAGCCCGATACAGCGATCAAGACTAATTGAGCCCCACCCCCCATTGAGGAACAATACTACTGCTCTGGGGGCATGGTGGCGAAGTGGGTAGCACTGTATCCTCACAAAAGGGACTGGGTACGATTCTCCGGCCGGACGGCCAGGATATTTTCTGTGTGGAGTTTGCATGTTCTCCCTGTATCCGTGTGGGTTTCCTCCCACAAGTCCAAAGATATGCAGTCCATACTTTCTTAGCACTAAGAAAACAAGCGCTACTCAACAAATCGAGCACCTGCTTTGATCTCTGTTTAAATTTCATCCTATAAACTACACACAGCTGGGTATATTTATCCAAGCTTTTCTGCCTTGACTTCTGAGCAGGAATGTAACTGGATCTGCACTTTAAAGAGATGGTAATATTTAAATAATAAGAATAATAAACACGGCTCTGTGCGCATGCTCCTAACGCGTCTAATTGGAATTGTGAATGGAGGTGCGTGACCTGGCACGGTGGCTTAGTGGGTAGCACTGTCGCCTCACAGCAAGAAGGTCCTGGGTTCGAACTCTGTTTGGAGTTTGCATGTTCTCCCCGTGTCTGCGTGGGTTTACTCCGGGGCTCCGGTTTCCTCCCACAGTCCAAAGACATGCAAGTGAGGTGAATTGAAGATACTAAATTGTCCAGGACTGCGCTTGATATAAACTTGTGAATTGATGAACCTTGTGTGATGAATAACTACCGTTCCTGTCATGAATGTAGCCAAAAGTGTAAAAACATGACGTGAAAATCCTAATAAACAAACAAACAAAAATGAATGAGCGTATTCATGCCTGACCACGCCCCCTTACCTTTTCTTACTCTTACATCCCGCCCCTTTGGAAAGCACAAGCCCCAAGCACAAACCTAATTGGCAGGAGATGTGTATATGGGCGGGGCTTTTGCAAGCCTGAGCGGTTGACAAAAATACACTAGCTGGGGTTCAGACGGTGAGTTTGAGATTTGCACTGACGCGTTCACAGAAAACCTGGGGATATTACAAACTGTTTTTGTTATACTTGTGTAAAGACGACTGGGTTTTATAGTGTGTAATCTTTGTAAAGATTATTTATTAAAATATTCTTGGTTTTATATTTGGAGTTCGATATTTTGGATATATGCTGCCAACCTGGTGTTGGGAGGATTTGTATTCGAACCAACGATGATGAAGAAACTGGTCCATGTAGCTCTTGTGACTGTTATATCACTTTGTTTGGTAAGTGAATTAGTTTAAGTCATTATTTGTGATAACAAAACATCGTATTATATCTTTAAAATTTCTTTTGATTATAAAATCAGTTTTTTTGTTCATAATATCAAATTCAGCAACACTGATTGGATTTGATGATTGGATTGGATGAACACATTGGAGTTTATTAAAGGGCACAGTCACGTCTGACTATTTTAATAAAAGTAAATACTTAATGCCAGAACTCTATGTGTTTCCTGTGTGTTCTAATAATAAGCAGGAGAACTATATTGCCACAATTATATAATCTCAATAAATCAATTTGCACTGATTAACATGCACCTCCTAGTTTTTTTTTAATGCCACAGCATTTATTCTCAGGTCAGTGATTGTTGGCATGACTAAGATCCAGTAACTGGAGGTCATTGGTCTAGTTTTTGTCATGTTTTCTCATTAATGGTTCCAAGGAAACACAGGACATGTTCAAAACTCTTTCTTTACAACAATGTCTTCTATTAAATGGCCAGATGTGAATATTTTCCTTTTTAAGAGATAGTTTTGCTTGTCTCTGTGTGACCTACATCTTCACCTACATGTGGCTGCAGGTTTTTAATATAATTATACAGAAGGTGCACACGTTTCTACTTGTCTAACTTATTACAATTTTAATAAGACAGGAACGCCCCAAAATTGCAGAGTTAATTTCATCCGAAACAATAATAATACCTCACCTTGAGTTAACAGTGCAATAGTCATAATCCAGCAAGTGGTAAATGTGGAATGACTGGGTGTCACTGTTGAAGAGTTATGGTTGGCTATTGTTCTTCATCAGAAAAGACTGTTTATTGCCTAATATTTAAAGGATAAAAACTTAATATGATATTACATAGTAAATGTGATATTATAAAATTACATTTATTTCCTGCCAGAACAATAAATGTTGTACAGCAACAGGTTTCAAGAACCTGTGTTTGAACTTGCCTTTGGTCACTGTCTTTGAAAAGTCTGGCATGTCCCTTCAGGTTTTCATGCAGGCAGTGGACTGGCTACTTCAAATTGCCCATAGGAGTAAGCAGATAAATGAGTGAATGAGTATTTGGTACCCTGCAATACACTGGGGCCCTGTCCAGGGGATGTTACTGCCTTAAACACAGTGTTTCCAGGTGGCCAAGGACCCACTTCAACTCAACAACATGGATACTGTGGTAAAGTAGAAGACGGTCATTTACATTTTTAATAAAGTGTACATTCATGTTTTATCTCAACCCAGGTTGATGCCAGGTGCCCGGCTGTGTGCAAATGCCCTGCTACTCCCCCAACATGCCCTGCCGGGGTGAGTCTGGTGTCAGATGGTTGTAGTTGCTGTAGGGTGTGTGCCGCACAATTCAACCAGGACTGCAATATTCACAAACCCTGTGACTACCACAAGGGTTTGGAGTGTAACTACGGCAATGATGTGATGTTTGGAACAGGCATATGTAGAGGTGAGTAAAATAGAAGCTTGGAAATGTGTACCTCTGTGTTCAGGCTTATATAAAATAGTCTGGGACAAAGTTGCAAGCTGGAATCACGAAGAAGCAAAACGCTCAGGAACTTTATTTAGATGGGGGTATTTTTATGTTCTCTGGTCAGGAGTGTTTTGAATAGGTTACACTGGGACAAATTACGACTGGGGTTATTTTTAAACATGTCCATTGCTCAATACATGCCAGCTGTCTATTTCCCAGTGGTTGAAATTCACTCATAGCACAGAGAGATATATAGATAAAAAAAAGCAGATGAACGTATGAGTCCACAGAAAGATATTTGAAAAGTGGTCAGTGATGGGCTTTTTTTGACACGTCCCATCAGAGACAGACGGAAATGGAACAGCATTCTGCACAAGTCGGGGATTCCAGTCTGCACTATGAATAGGTGTCTTTTGAACACAGAGTGGGTATAATATTACTCTCTATCCACTTTGCTTTACCACACCAAGGTTTTCCATGACCTTTCACCTTTCATTTACCCCAAACTCTTTCTGTGGATAGAGTGCTCTCACAAATGCTCTCTATTTTTAAATTCTTGATATTACTAAAATTACACAAACATCAAAAGGTTTTTGTGTGTCTACTTACACTGCATGAACTAAAGTATGAATACACTCATGTATAACATCCATGTGTTTACCTGCATTAATATAGTGCTTGCTTCTATAACAGCCTCTACTCCTATAAAAAGGCTAATTACTGAGTTTTGCAGCCAGTATTCCAATCCCAAAAGTGTTGAAAAAAATTACAGGTGAGATGAAGTCTCCAAATCTACCCAAGATCTACACTGAAACGTTTCATAGAGTTTGACAAATAAATTGTGCACAGTTTAAAATGTGTACAGTGTAAAATGACTTTAAAAAAAAAAACCTTCTAACAGGTTTTAGCATATTTGTGTTCTTGGACTGTTGTCTACTTAAACTAGAGTAATAAAATGTTTACTATGAAAGCACTTCTGTAAGTCGCTCTGGATAAGAGCGTCTGCTAAATGTCGAAAATGTAAATGTAAATATGCTGTAGCATTAAAATGTACATGTGAAATGTAGAAAGGACAGCATGGGGACACAGCTGGTAGAGTGGGTGCTGCACAGCAACAAGGGTCCTGGTGACATGAGCTTGATTTTTGCATTTGGTTACTGTAATATTTCTCTTTGCAGTGGCGTAAATAGGAGCTCATGGGCCCCAGTGCAAAAAAAAAAAAATGGGGCTCCCTCAACAAATTTCACTGTATGCTGATAGATACATGTATTCTGATTTTTCATTGTCTTTTAGTTATTTTAATATTTTACTTAACGAAAATATTGTAATATAATAATAATGACCTTATAATAATAAGATGAAGATGGCGAGTGCAGCCAATGGGGGGCAGTGCGGTGGGGGGTTGATGTCGTGGTGAACCCTGCCATGGGCCCTAGTACACTTGTTTGTGTGGGTTTTCTGCAGCTACTTCTGTTCAGTCTCAACTGCCAATAACACACAGAAGATGAACTGGCTAAATTCTGGTTAGACAAATTGCCCCTAGGTGTAAATGGACTGGTGACCTGACCAGGGTGCCTTGTAATGGACTGGTGCTCTGACCAGGGTGTATTCCCGTCTTGAGCTTAGTGTTTCTGGTTGGCAATGGACCACTGATCTAGATTAAGCACCATAATACACGTTATTATTGTCCAACCATCCAAACCAAAGATTCGTAAGTCAGACTGCATGATGGTGAAGTGACATTCTGGAGAATCTTTTATTGCTCCTTTAGAGGTCAGTGATTTACAATACACAAGATAATGCTTGGCATTATGAATGGTAACTTTAGGCTTGTGTATAAAGAAAGACCCAATTCAGAAGCTCCCAATACTGGAACTTACTGGAACTAAGATACCCAGCCTACCAGTTTATTAAAAAGGATGTCCACATACTTTTTGCCAAGAGGTGTATTTGTAATAGAGCAGAACAAAGGCATCTATTTTGCAAAAACTCATGTGTGTTATTATGAAGGATTATTTCTTGTCTATTGAGTGCCTCATTTGGTGTTTTGATGGTGTCAAGTCTCGAACAGCTTCGGTTCCTCACTGAATTGAATGAACTGGACAGCTGTAAGACTGTTGTTGATATTTTAGGTGAAGTGTTTCTTTCACACTAGTACAAGGCACCATGGAGGGAGTCCTTGTAGAGAAAGTTTTCTTTCGTTATAACCTTCTGAACTGATGAATCTTGTGTAATGAGTAACTACCGTTCCTTTCATGAATGTAACCAAGGTGTAAAACATGACGTTAAAATTCTAATAAACAAACAAACAAATATAACAATGATGCTAGCCCACTACCACTCGGGTCCAGGGTTCAAATCCTGTCCAGTTATTCCAAGCTTACCCAGACCCTGACCAGGATAAAGTTATTTTTTACCAAGCACTTCATCCTGGTTAGGGTTGCAGTGGGTCTGCCATCACCCAATAACACTGGACGCAGGGCAGCATTCAGTGGCAACAATCCATTCCAGAGGGACACACATTTGTTAACTTACTTGTATATGCAATCTTGTATAACCAGATTACATCTACACAGAGACAGGGGGAAATTTGCAGTAATATCCAAACTAGACATTAGTGGTTAAATAAAAGAATTTTTTTTTATTTTTTTTTATTTGTAATAAATAAAATATTTTACATGTATGATCAGACTCACATGACAATGTTGGTAAAGCATAAGCACACATTCCTTCCTTTGATTCCTCTGCTTTCAATGGGAGTGACTTAATCTCATGTAGACAACAATGAGAAGAAAGCTACTTACTTTTGGCCAGTGTTGCCCAACTCTAGCTTGGCATGAACGTTTATTGACCTCGATGAGATTTAACCACACAATTTTTCTGTTTTTCAGCCAAACAGAAGGGCCGCAGCTGTGAGTACAATGGCCAAATGTACCAGAATGGTGAGAGTTTCCGTGTGGGCTGCAAACATCAGTGTACCTGTATTGATGGAGCGGTGGGTTGTGGCCCTCTTTGTACCACCAGCATCCCTCTGGCATCACTCTCTTGTCCCTACCCTCAACTAGTAAGAGTGCCCGGACAATGCTGCCTCAGTGTGGACTGCCATAAAGGAGCGATAGGGCCAGTAGAGCCAAGATGGAAAAAGAAGCAGTTATCTTATGGGCAGCAGGATGAGTGGGAAAACAGATTGGGGAATGAGCTGCTGGAGAGGAGAAAAGGATGGGAGGATGAACAGGGATATAAACACTTACCAGGTAAGAGAATCATGAAAAGACTTGTAAGAAGTGTCTACATGAGAAATAAAAATAGGAAAAAGTAATATCTTTTAACTGGGTTGGGCTGGTGTGGTGGTCCAGTGAATTAACCAGTAGGGCTGTTGTGTATTCTCCTTGTTGTCTCAGATTGGACTCGTGTTCAGTGTGTGACTCAAACTACAGACTGGTCACCATGCTCAAGCAGTTGTGGAATGGGGATGTCCTCTCGAATTACCAATGATAACGCCCAGTGCAAGCTGGAACAGGAGACCCGACTCTGCAACCTACGACCCTGCAACCCTCTGCTTGTTCATCCCAAGGTACTTTACAAGAGTGTTTGTCAACCAGTGGCTCATGACCCATAGGTGGCTTGTGGAGCAGTTATTGGATTATCCACTTTAGTTTAAATTGAAAGGTGAAGAGCAGTAAATGGCCAAAAGAATGAGGACACCTCTTCAAATTATAGTGTTTTGTTATAGCCAATGCTAATGAATGTGTATAACTGTTGATATAAATTAGATATATACTTTGTAGTAACAGTTTGGAAAAGGACCTTTCATATTCCAGCATTATAGTACCCTGATTACAAAGTCATAAAGACATGGTTTGACAAGTCTGACTTCAACCCAGCTGAACACCTTTAGGATTAATTGAAACATCAGTTGTAAGCCAGATCTTCACTTACATTAGTACACTTTTGATTGAATAGGCACAAATTACCACAGAAACACACCAGTCAATTCTTCCCAGAACAGTGGAGGCTGTTTAAGTCCATATTAATGGCCATGATTTTGAAATGGGATGGCCAACAAGCTATTTTCCACATACTTTTGGCCATACAGTATATAAAGTCGGGTCATGATTACTAGAAACTTTATCGTAATTAATTAATGTGGATATTTTAATGTTTAATCTTTCGTATTTCTGTCTCTTGTCCCTCTTTGTGCTCTGCTACAGAATGGAAAGAAATGTATGCGCATGCACAAGTCTCCCAGACCTGTTCACCTGTCCTACGCAGGCTGCCAAAGCATCCGAACCTACAGGCCAAACTACTGCGGCGGATGCAGCAACGGGCGCTGTTGCATGCCTCGTCGTACCCGTACCATATCAGTACCTTTCAAGTGCCCTGGAGGCGGGCGTTTAGGCAAAGCGGTCATGTTCATTCTGTCATGCAAGTGTGGACAGGACTGTGAGCACCTTAATGAAGCAGCTATGCCACCACAGAAGTGGCTGTATGGAGACACACATAAATTTATTGACTAGTTTTTATTGCTTTAGTAGTATTTTTGTCAGCTGTGGCTGAAATGACAGTTGACGTGCCACATCCAATGGTGTCATTTTAAACTCTTTCGTGACAAGCGTGCACAAATGCACTGAGATAAAAATATCTGAGAGTATTTAAGCTGACAAGGTAGGCATGTACTGAACTTAATGGCCTGTTTTGCTTTGGATAGTCATGGAAAGTCCAAATTCTTTCCAGTGTTCTGCTGGTCAGCGATTATGAATGGATGCTTGGTTTTAATGCATTTATTTTGTAGTGGTACTTGGTACTCTGTAACCCTGACCACTCTGAAATTGTTTATACTGTAGAACCCAACAACAAAAAATGTGAAATATATATTTTTCTGATATGAAGAGTAAACCAAAGATGTTTCAGATAATCAAACTTCTTTTTTATATTAGACAAATATAGCCCAACTAAATGCTTTTTAAATGATTATTTCATTTAATTAAGAAAAAAATGCTGTTCCGCCCTACGTGAAGCAGTAACTACCCCCTTAGCAACAAAATTTAAAGGCAATGAAAAAAAATTATGGGTTCTATTAGTTACTAAATATAGGCTTTACATACTTTTCCAGCCTGAAGTAGAAATTATGAATTAGTGTGTTCAAAAGAGACATGAAAAATACAATATTGTGTGTTAATAGGGACCTATTTCTCCAGTAATTAATAGTTTGCATGTTTTTACCATGCGATTTCCACCCTCAAAACAAAAAGACCTTTAAAAGATGCACTGGCTTTTCTAAGTAGTCTGTTATTAAGTAAATATGAGTTTGTTTCAGCACTTTGAAACTGTATGAATGAAGGGATTAATTTGTGAAGCAACAGAAATCATTGAACCTTTTTTTTTTACAGCTGATATAAACTGTCCTTTCAAGTGTATGTGAACTTTTGACTTCAACACTACCATTCAGGCTTAGGCAGCTGTTTGTAAAGCTTGTTTTATTGCACTATTATGCATAAACTTTCATTTGAAATGTTACTAATGTAACGACAGTGAATGAATAAATCAGTGTAAGATGTTGATTTAATTTACAGAACGAGAATAAAATCTAATTGGTGCATCATGTACTACTTCCATCAGAACTTAAAGAATCTATAATTTAGACTACAGCGCCCTCTGCAGGTACATATAGAATCTACAATCAGGTGTAACCGTTTTGAACAGCATAAAAATATATAGCCTATATACACACACATATGAATGTAAATATAAAAGAACACCAGACACAATAAATTGTATAAAAATTTAATTGTCAAACTAATGAACAAACACAAAAAAATAAAAGGTCCCCAAACTGCAATAAAATTAAGAATTTAAGACACACAACAGGAGTTTACAAGAAGGGGGTGAGAACAGGCATCAAAATAAAATGAGGGCATCTTTTCTTCTATTATCAAAATACACCAAATGGACCACGATTGTTATTTGATTACTGGAACAATTCATCTGGACTGCTCAACTGAAAAAGATAGAAAGGGCAGGGTAGAGATAAAGGAAGATGTTGGTGACTTAACACTGCATCGCTAAACATGTATATTCATTATAACCACGTGCAAAGATTGTTAATCTAAGTTTAAACAGCAAGAGTTGCATTTTGCCGTGAAAATGAAGCGAAACTCAATTCAATCCTTCCTCCCTTAATCATGACCAGCTGGCCAGACCATAAGCAGCACTGAAGCAGACTCGAACTAACTTAATTTTTCTTTACATGTGTAATAAGATTATTATTTCCATATAGGTCTGTGTTGCAAACCAGACATTTACTCTAACAAAAAGTGTAGAGATCCTGGTGGCTGATTGTCTAATGCACTTATGGCTTAATTACAAGTTTTACTTACTGTACGTGGAGATGTCGATTTCATCGGGAAGTTCGGCCACATTGACCTCGAAACGATCCTGCACATCATTTAGGATCTTGGCATCTGTCTCGTCAGATACAAAGGTGACCGCCAGACCTTTGGTCCCAAACCTACCAGCACGAGCCACCTAAGGGGAAAAAGAGTACATTCATTGTACCGTGGAAATGATCAGAATTACTGTCTTGATTATTTTTTTCTTATAAAATGACCTGTACAGTGATGCGTTACCCCATCAAGACTCAAAAACTGAGTAGAGTAGAGTAATCCTTAATCCTCTCTGCTCCAGGGATGCCTTATATGGCTCACCCTGTGCTCTGATGCAAGGTCCCTCTGATACATGGGTACTTATTAAAAGGATGACTGCATTCTTTACTAACTGTTGAGCAATTACTAAAGGTTGTTTAGAAAGCGTATGGTCACTGTTCTTTACAGTGTTGTGCTCTGCAGTCTCAAAGCTAAAACTGCACAGCTTAAGACTAATTTTATGTGGGAAAAAACCCCCAAAAAAACCACATATACGTTAGCTACTCACTCTGTGTAGGTAAGTGTCAGAGTCTTCAGGCATGTCATAGTTGAAGACAATGTTGACACGCTCAATATCCATCCCTCTGCCAAACAGGTTCGTCGCTACCAGGATTCGTCTCTGGAAATCTTTAAACTGCTGATATCGTGACAACCTGTAAAGCAACAATTACATTATAATCTATATCCAACCTGTAAAAGCACAAAATGTCAAGTGTAAACAGTAATTGTTTTTGAAATGTGGTTGTACAAGGGTTTGGGTTTTTTTTTTTATTACCTCTCTTCCTGAGCCATGCCTCTGTGAATGGCAATGGCAGGAAAGTTCTGCTCCACCAGCAGTTGAGAGAGCGCAACACAGCGTGGTACTGACTTCACAAAGATCACAACCTGAACATTTAATGTAGATGTTTAATATATGAACAGTTACCATACCATTATTAGCATGATATACCCAATAAAGTGGCCAGTAAGCAAACAAAGAAACACACACAAGTACAGGGGTTGGACAATGAAACTGAAACACCTGTCATTTTAGTGTGGGAGGTTTCATGGCTAAATTGGACCAGTCTGGTGGCCAATCTTCATTAATTGCACATTGCACCAGTAAGAGCAGAGTGTGAAGGTTCAATTAGCAGGGTAAGAGCACAGTTTTGCTCAAAATATTGCAATGCACACAACATTATGGGTGACATACCAGAGTTCAAAAGAGGACAAATTGTTGGTGCACGTCTTGCTGGCGCATCTGTGACCAAGACAGCAAGTCTTTGTGATGTATCAAGAGCCACGGTATCCAGGGTAATGTCAGCATACCACCAAGAAGGACAAACCACATCCAACAGGATTAACTGTAGACGCAAGAGGAAGCTGTCTGAAAGGGATGTTCGGGTGCTAACCCGGATTGTATCCAAAAAACATAAAACCACGGCTGCCCAAATCACGGCAGAATTAAATGTGCACCTCAACTCTCCTGTTTCCACCAGAACTGTCCGTCGGGAGCTCCACAGGGTCAATATACACGGCCGGGCTGCTATAGCCAAACCTTTGGTCACTCGTGCCAATGCCAAACGTCGGTTTCAATGGTGCAAGGAGCGCAAATCTTGGGCTGTGGACAATGTGAAACAAGTATTGTTCTCTGATGAGTCCACCTTTACTGTTTTCCCCACATCCAGGAGAGTTACGGTGTGGAGAAGCCCCAAAGAAGCATACCACCCAGACTGTTGCATGCCCAGAGTGAAGCATGGGGGTGGATCAGTGATGGTTTGGGCTGCCATATCATGGCATTCCCTTGGCCCAATACTTGTGCTAGATGGGCGCGTCACTGCCAAGGACTACCGAACCATTCTGGAGGACCATGTGCATCCAATGGTTCAAACATTGTATCCTGAAGGCGGTGCCGTGTATCAGGATGACAATGCACCAATACACACAGCAAGACTGGTGAAAGATTGGTTTGATGAACATGAAAGTGAAGTTGAACATCTCCCATGGCCTGCACAGTCACCAGATCTAAATATTATTGAGCCACTTTGGGGTGTTTTGGAGAAGCGAGTCAGGAAACGTTTTCCTCCACCAGCATCACGTAGTGACCTGGCCACTATCCTGTAAGAAGAATGGCTTAAAATCCCTCTGACCACTGTGCAGGACTTGTATATGTCATTTCCAAGACGAATTGACGCTGTATTGGCCGCAAAAGGAGGCCCTACACCATACTAATAAATTATTGTGGTCTAAAACCAGGTGTTTCAGTTTCATTGTCCAACCCCTGTAGTTATTAGCGCTATAATACACAGGACAATTAAAAATCCAAACCTGGTTGAACTCAAGGACATCAAGTAGGTCAAAAAGTTTGCGGTTCTTCTCACTGTCCTTTAACTTGCAGTAGTACTGCTGCAAACCGTGCAGGGTCAGTTTTGTCTCATCGTCTACAAATACCTCCATTGGCTAAAAGGTGAAACAGTAGAATGCAACGGTAAATATCTTCAGTCAGTGTGGTTGTGTCTGATTAAAATTTCTTTGAAAAGACCAGATTCTACAGATGACTCAACACCAGTTACAATTCTACCACTCTGGGGAAAAATTAAGAGACCACTGCAAAATGGTTTTACTAGAGGCCATGCTAAGCATTGTAATTCTACCACTAGCACTATTTTTGGCACCCAGTTGGTCTGATTGCAAGAGAATAAAGATGATCACAGCTAAAGATTAGATTTTTTTCAGGGGATTTGCTGATTAAAAAAAAAAAAAATTCCAAATTGAAAATGAAGTAGACTTTGGCTAACTACAGGTAATTCCCCCCAAACAACTTTTACTTTCTTTCTTTTTATTGAGTTTTATAACAAGGTGATGCAACAATACATTCCAGGAAAAAACCTTCTGTGAAGCGCCCAATATTAATGCTTCCGGGTGGATGCATCCCAAACAATTTATATGCCCTTCACTGAGCAATGTAGCTATAATAAAAAGTCATTTAAATTTTCTATTTTACAGAGACTTTCTGTACAGTAAAACACAGCTCTAAAGAGTGAGGGTTTTAAGGACTGTGTCTGTGGAAGGTGGCATTATTGCTTAATTGTCTATACAAACAAGCTTAATTAATTCTGGGTACAGAACCTAATATCGTCATTGAAAATAGGATCTTGGCATTAAAGTAAACAACACTGGAAAAGAAAATGAGCTACTCTCTTCTTGGTCATGTAATGAACTCCTATCCAATGTCTTCACAAAAAACAGGAACAAATTGTAACTCACGTCTTGCATAAACTTGCGACAGACCGGCCGGATCTCTTTGCTTAGTGTGGCACTGAACATCATGCATTGCTTTTCATGGGGTGTAAGCCTGAAGATATCCTGTACATCTCGCCTCATATCTGAAACACAGTAACACACATTGGACTCAGTCATCAGTTTAAGTGCAAATGGCAACACACTAGAGATAGCTAGATTAATTTCCAACAGTGTACAGCGTTATAAAGGCAAAAGGATTGAGAAGAGCTTTAAGATACCACCTGGATATGCCTAATCAGCACGTTTAATTAGTAATTAATGAATAAATAACTAGAAACTGACTTTGTACAAAATCTAAATACTTGATTGTATTTTTGTCAAAATATTTTATAATAATACAACTTACCAAGCTGCTCCAGCATCTTGTCGCATTCATCCAGGACGAAGTGCTTGACGTTTTTAAGGCTGAGGGTCTTGTTGCGGATGAGTGCAAGGATGCGACCTGGGGTCCCTACCACAATATGGGGGCAACTTTTCCTTAGCACCTCCTCATCCTTCTTAATTAGTAGGCCACCAAAGAACACTGCACACTTCACATTGGACATGTACTTAGAGAAGCGCTCATACTCTTTGCTGATCTGGAAGGCCAGCTCACGAGTATGACACATCACCAGCACAGAAACCTAAAGTCAGGAAATGACAAGTTGTTTAGTGACACGATTGCCAGGGTTTTTGATAGGCGAGTAAAAACGGATTAAAATAATGCATTTGAAATAGTAGGAGGTGCCACAACCAGTTTAGCAAGGTGACAATTATATAGCAAACCTGAGATTGCGAAACATTTACCTTGCTGTGTACATTTTGCTGTCCCTAGTCTTAATGACAAAGGTCTTGGCTAACAGAATGTGATACATTTTAATCATTCAGTACATTCACTAAGCATATTTTGTGTGCCATACATGCACTTCAGGCAACAAACGTTGCGAGAATTAAGACTTTGAAGCATTGCTATGTGAACAAAACTGAACAGTGTACAGAGCTGACTGGTACACTCACCTGTCCATCCACAGGCTCAATCTGCTGTAGTGTGGCGAGAACAAACACTGCTGTTTTCCCCATACCAGACTTGGCCTGGCATAGGATATCCATGCCCAGAATAGCTTGTGGAATACACTCATGTTGGACTAGATAAAACAGAAAAATAATGCACTTAATTGTTGTTTTTAATCAAGAGTGAGATAAACCATTATTTAGGAGCACAACAAACTGTTCATACAAATAGACATTCAAACAAACAGTGAATGCAAATGCAGGCGCTGACCTTCAGATGGATGTTCAAAGCCGCAGTCGACGATAGCACGAAGTAGTTCAGGTTTCAGCAAGAAGTCTCTAAAGCCGGAGCTATGGATGGAGACGTAGGAACCCTTCACCTCTTTTTTGCCCGCTGGCAAAGCAGTCTCTGGTGCTCCCTGTGGTTCCTCATCCTCCTCATAGTCCAACAGCTCGTTGTCAACATCATGTTCAGACATGTTTGCTTAAATGGGCACAGGTAAAATACAAACACAGAAGGTTAACTTACAAATAAAGCTCCGCCAAGACAATTATTTTAAAAGCTTTTTTTATTTTCCATTGATCCATATTTTAAAATGTGTTATTAACGTCCAAAACATGTTTAATGGCTTATAAGGTATTTATCTTTATTTACGGTGTGCAGAATAGCACATATTACGTGCTGAAGAGGGTACTCAATATGAACTGAAATGTTTATCAGTGTATAGAAGGTGACAAAGTATTTGAACCACTGCTCAATGTAATATGGGGATGTAATATTGTCACATCGCTTACTGTTCCTTTAAATCACCCTGCATTCTGGACAAAGACGTAGTAACTGGTATCTGCATCGTAATAGCACTGCTATCCAATTCTGTCTAATGTCTTAATCACACAGGACTTAGAAAGCACTTCATAAAGATAAACACCTAAAGAGCTGGTATAACAGCTTGCACAGTCTATGTAGTGCATTATATGATCTACAGTGAGCAGACTGGGACTCAGAAATGAATGGCACGGTTAGCCTCGCCATTCAAAGTTTAGCACATTCAAACCAAGTAAGCGAACAAACGCATAAACAATTTACATATGCATAATTCACATATATGCATTTCTGAAAACAATGCTAAAAATATTGTTACAAATATAAAGTCAATACAATAGAAAAGCAAATAAACCATGCAAGCCACAACAACGATTAGCACACAGCTAACGTTAGCTTTAGCGCTAACTACAATTTGCGAGGGATTATTTCAGTTTCAGTTAAGCGCTCAAAAGTAAACCCCAAAAGAACATAAAATAAATAAATACAAACTAATTGCATACAAAACTGCACGTACTAACCTCTTTTAAATATGTTTCTAACAGTAAACTAATAATAATAAAACACAATTTACCCGTAAGCGTTCTTAGACTTCGACTTTCCAAAGCGTCCAGCGGCAAGGCCTCAAACGTGCGACATTGTTCTCAAATCTTATTGGATAACATTAAAGTCAGACACGTAAACCGGACAAATACTTAATTTTGATTGGTCAATTTAAATGCCATTCGAAAAAGAGGCGGTACTAGCAGTTCACGTTTCAATCCGCCCATTTTACCCGGTCATTTCTGTTTCCGTCCGCGCGAGGTCGGTACAGATAAACTAATTACTATTTAATACTAATAATACTAATACTAACAATAATACTACTAATAATACTACTACTACTAATAATAATTAAACTCTCTAATAATCTATCTACGTATTTGTATATAATATTTATTATATGTTATTATAATAATGTTTTTATTAATAAGAATAATCATCATTATTATTCATCTATCTACGTATTTGTAAATCTGCATAATAATAATAATAATAATAATAATAATTATTATTATTATTATTATTCATCTATCTACGTATTTGTATATCTGTATAATAATAATATATTATACAGTGATAGCTCAGTGGTTAAGGTACTGGACTAGTAAACAGAAGGTTGCCGGTTCAAGACCACCAAGTTGCCACTGTTGGGTCCCTGAGCAAGGCCCTTAACCCTCAATTGCTCATTGTGTTCCGCTCACTGTGTAAGTCGCTTTGGATAAAAGCGTCTGCTAAATGTAATAATAATAATTATTATTATTATTCATCTATCTATGTATTTGTATATCTGCATAATAATAATAAAAATAATAATAATAATTAAACTCTCCAATAATCTATCTACGTATTTGTACATACTATTTATTATATTTTATTATAATAATGTTTTTATTATTAATAATAACAATCATTATTATTATTAATCTATCTACGTATTTGTATATCTGTATAAAAATAATAATGATAATAATAATAATAATTATTATTATTATTATTATTATTCATCTGTCTACGTATTTGTATATCTGCATAATAATAATAATAATAATAATAATAATTATTATTATTATTAAAGCAGACACGGGGAGAACATACCAAACTCATTACAGACAGTAACAGAGGGCAAGGGTCAAGCCCAGGTAATCAGACCCATGCTCCTGTAAGGCACCCAGTCTACCAGCTGTGCCACCCTGCCTCATAAAAGTGAACAAAGTTTAATTTTACTAACACTGGGTCAGTATAGAAAGCTTATGATGGTGCAGCTGGTCATGAGGGTGCCGCACAGCCACATAGGTCTTAGGCACCTGGGTTATTAGGGACTTGGGTGTCCATGGAGGCGCATGACAAGGAATGCAGCTTGGACAGACGCAGAATTTATTACAGGGTAAAACAGATGTAAAGATTTATTCATTTACTTAAACATTTGGGGCAGTGTAGAGAAGCCAATTCACCTACTGCATTTTTAATGGGTGGGAGGAAACCTGAGTATCCGGAGGAAACTCACCAGGCAGAAGAAGAACATGCAAAACGCCCAGGTCCTCAGAAGCAATGTTGCTGTGCTGCACTCAGGTATAAGCCAATAAATGAATACACCTACATTCATGTTTCAAATGTGGTAGAAAACCAGTCTCTAAAAACCTATGAACAGAACGTGCCACTATATACACAGAGAGTAACCAAATGTTGAACTCGAACCTTGGTTGATGGTATCTGTGCGGCACCAACATTAAATATGCAAAAACAAAATATATACAGCGTGTCACATCCATCACTGCGACAGACAGCACCTGCCCTCTAAAAACTACAAGAAAAGCTTGAAATAAAGCAATGGAGAACTGAAATGTCAGTCTGAGCCAAGAGTTTTTTCCAGACGCGTTCTGATTGGTGTGTAGTGCTGTCAATCAAAATGTGTTCCATTCGCTTAGTGACGCGCTCCAGCCTGGTTCTCCTCTAAACAATAAACGTGGATGCAAAAAGAGAAAACTGAGTAAACAAAAAGCACTATGGTGAATTTATATATTTTTATATTTATTAAATTTTTATATTGCTATTTTGCTCAGGAGGTTCCCAGGATAGAGGGACAGTGGGCGGGATTTAGGCGGTGCGTTTATTCCGTAGGCGTCGTCCTGTAGAGCGCTATCGAGGAAGCCTCGCTGCCTGCAGCTCCCCTTGTCCTCGGTTTACCCATCAGGACTAAAACATGGATTTTATTTACAGTTCCATACTACAGACTTCAATCTGATTACTCTAGCCAGGATTGGTTTTCTTTTCCTGGATTTGTGCGTCGTCATTGGAATGGCATGTGCCTGAGCCGCGTCCGACTGAACCGTTCCAGTAATGGCACTTGGAATCAGGTGGGCATCACTGATTTATTTCTTTAATTTCGGTCAAAATCATCAAGGGATTAATACTGTTTCATAAGAAAATGTTTTGAATGTGTGCCTTTGTTAAGTGGTAAAAGAATAGACCTAATGTGGCCTTAGACAAAGCGAGATTCCTGCGCATCAGATTCACGCACATCAGCCTGGAGACGCGTCGATGCTCCATCTCTATCTCCAGCATCTTGTTCTCCTATATATCTGTATAAAGAATGGATTTATTTATTTAAAAAGACATTATAAACCATCTGCTTTGAGATACAGGTGTGATTTAGTCTGTAGTGATCGATCCTATTGTCATTTAACCTGATGTATTTAGAAAATCTCTTCCAGACATGCACAGCGGAGGCCGGTAATACACCATGCATTCTGAATTCGGCCTCAATTTAATAACCTTATAGGCTGTTTTACAACCACAACACATCTCAGATTTGCCCCTTGAGATTTGAGAGTTTACAAACTAGTGTGATGTACCATCCACATTTACATTTACCGTTGGGAACCACCTTGCCTGTTGGATCTCATCACACCAGCTCTTAGATTTTCTTTACCTAACCTCCATCCATCACATCTGGAGTGTAGTCCGAATGAAACTACCACTGAAAGAAGTTTGGAATGTTCTTGACAGCTTTAAATTGTCTAGGTTTGAGTAATTAAGTGGATAGATGTTTTGGTGTTTCCCTGTTGGCGCCCTGTCCAGGTCAAATTCTTAC
Source organism: Trichomycterus rosablanca (assembly GCF_030014385.1). Lineage (NCBI taxonomy): Eukaryota > Metazoa > Chordata > Actinopteri > Siluriformes > Trichomycteridae > Trichomycterus > Trichomycterus rosablanca. Next base: position 9,488,667 of record NC_086002.1, on the reverse strand, counting down.
CTTGCAGCCACTGTTTCTGGGTGGCAAACAGACCAACCAAGAAACTGAGCAGGAAACAAGCATTATTTATTAATTAATTAATTAATGCATGAAATATGTTCATTTGGTCAGATTCATTTGGACATACAAGTTTTACGCATAATTGCTTTTTAAACCAGTGCATTTAAATTAAGGTCAGGGTGGCTTAGTGGGTAGCACTGTGGCCTCACAGCAAGAAGGTCCTGAGTTCGATCCCCAGGTGGGGCGGTCCAGGTCCTTTCTGTGTGGAGTTTGCATGTTCTCCCCATGTCTGTGTGGGTTTTCCACGAGAGCTACAGTCCAAAGACGTGCAAGTAAGGCTAGTTGGAGAAACAAAATTGTCCATGACTGTGTTTAACATTAAAGTTGTAAACTGATGAATCAAAATCCTAACCAATAAGTAAATAAATGGTCAAATTCTGTAGTAATTGGTTGAAATCCAACAATCCTACTCTTTATGCAAAGGGGTTCTGACATGTGACCCTGAACATTTTGAAACCTGTGACCTAACCAAGCAGGTATTTGTTTTGCTTTATACCCATTATTACTATTTACAGTTGCATTAATTAAAACCAGAAAAAGCATAAGACATGCTGGCTAATTGATGTGATTCAGAACTAAAGAATCTGTCAGTGTTTTACACCAATAAAATGTTTTGTTACTCAAATACCAGTCCCATAATGATGTCATTTCTGAGCCAGTCAACCATGAATCACTCTGAGATCATGGTTTTAAGCTAAGCTAAAATGCAAAACAAATGATTTAAAAAACAAAGTGTTTAAAATGTATTTTTAATCTACTAAATGTGGGATTAAAAATACTTTGCATTATGTGTAAAGGTTCTTTTATAGCAAATTTGTTAACTGGTGCAAGTTACCATGTGAATGGCCCAAACAACGAACTATTTTTGGTGGAAGTGTATAGACACAAGTATATGTTCTAGGTTGACAGTAAAAGTTTACAACAGTGAATGCTGCTGGAATTCAACTAGTCTCTATTATTTACAAGTGAAATAAAATTATAAGAACAATTACAACTTTACAGTAATGCTTACTGTTTTGGTTTTGCTTAATAGTTGGTTACCTGACAGAATTAAACATCTGCCCATAGACTTTCATCACATCTAAGTTTAAATAAGGATGTTAAAACTGTTAAATATAGTTTCCAACTATACTACTATACTAGAACAGCCTTTTAAATCATAAAAGTGATGGCTTCTGTAATAACAGTTATATCCAAAATTGTTCCCAACCTTTGGCTCTTCATATATTTGAGCCATAAGCAAACTCACTTTTTTGTATTTATTATGCAATAGTAAATGGTTAAAATGTCTGTACTTATGTACATTTGTATGGTGAACATATCAAAACACTTCGTAATTAAATCTTACTGTGTTGTTATGATTTTGCAATTGGTCCAAAAAGCATGTCAAGGTAGCATGAGGCAGAAATGTAAAAATATTGTACAGACATTCTTTAGGCTGATATAGTTTCCTTGCTTGGCCTTCAGTCAGATTGTAATGGTACAATGTGATTATGAGGCTCTTTGTTTATAGTGAAACGTTTACTGTAGTACCAGTCCAGCAGATATCAGTTTTCATTTGCTTTTATGTTGGATACAGATTGCTGCTGTGCTTTGTTTTAATAACACTACTCAGTGCATCTTTTAACGGGGGAGGGAATGGATTTTATACCAACTAGTTAAAAGTAAAACAATGGCACAGACTAAAATCGCTTTTCCCATTTTACTATTAACAGTCAAACAGATTAATGAGTCTGTCCTTTGTAATTAGGAAGGATGGGCTGATTAATTACTTGTTTCCCCTTTTGGCTTTAGTTTGGGCAACAGTTCTGACTTAAAGACTGTGATTAGAGAACATTAATGCTATTAGGTCGTGAACCAAATTCAATCTGTGATATCTGATAGAGATTTTGATCAAAGAGCAACAGATTGCTATTGCAGATTAGGATTACACAACATGCTTGTCACAACAGGTCCTGATTTAACTGAATCAGAGTTTGCATGCAAATCCTGTTGGTGATGAAAGGCTGTTTTTAAATTTCTTTTGTTTCTAGCCTTTAGTGTACACAATAAGTAAGATGGTGGAGTGCTCCGGTTTCCTACCTTTCTTTTTTCCTCTTTTCTCATCCTGATGTAGTTAAGTTGATCAAGCACTGGAAGAAAAGAGAGATTTTAGAAGTCATGTCACTTGATATTATTTCACTGTCATTTCACTGAGGAAACAAGGAAACAGAAACCACACAGCTATTATTTTGAGGTTTCTTACTGGCATCTACAGTGGGGCCAAAAAGTATTTAGTCAGCCACTGATTGTGCAGGTTCTCCTACTTAGAAAGATGAGAGAGGTCTGCAATTGTCATCATAGGTACACTTCAACTATGAGAGACAAAATGAGAAAAAAAAATCCAGGAAATCACATTGTAGGATTTTTAAAGAATTTATTTGTAAATTATGGTGGAAAATAAGTATTTGGTCAATAACAAACAAGCAAGATTTCTGGCTCTCACAGACCTGTAACTTCTTCTTTAAGAAGCTTTTCTGTCCTCCACTCGTTACCTGTATTAATGGCACCTGTTTGACATCGTTATCTGTATAAAAGACACCTGTCCACAGCCTCAAACAGTCAACCATGGCCAAGACCAAAGAGCTGTCGAAGGACACCAGGAAGAAAACTGTAGACCTGCACCAGGCTGGGAAGAGTGAATCTACAATAGGCAAGTGTGAATAAATCAACTGTGGGAGCAATTGTATGAAAATGGAAGACATACAAGACCATTGATAATCTCCCTTGATCCCGTGGGGTCAAAATAATCATGAGAACAGTGAGCAAAAATCTCAGAACTACACGGAGGGACCTGATGAATGACCTGCAGAGAGCTGGGACCAAAGTAACAAAGGCTACCATCAGTAACACACTACGCCGAGAGGGACTCAAATCCTGCAGTGCCAGTCGTGTCCCCCTGCTTAAGCCAGTACATGTCCAGGCCCGTCTGAAGTTTGCCAGAGAGCATATGGATGATCCAGAAGAGGATTGGGAGAATATCATGTGGTCAGATGAAACCAAAATGGAACTTTTTGGTAAAAACTCAACTCGTCGTGTTTGGCGGAAGAAGAATGCTGAGTTGCACACCATACCTACTGTGAAACATAGGGGTGAAAACATCATGCTTTGGGGCTGTTTTTCTGCAAAGGGGACAGGACGACTGATCCGTGTTAAGGGAAGAATGAACGGGGCCATGTATCGTGAGATTTTAAGCCAAAACCTCCTTCCATCAGTGAGAGCATTGATGGAACGTGGCTGGGTCTTCCAGCATGACAATGATCCCAAACACACCGCTCGGGCAACGAAGGAGTGGCTCCGTAAAAAGCATTTCAAGGTCCTGGAGTGGCCTAGCCAGTCTCCAGACCTCAACCCCATAGAAAATTTGTGGAGTCCGTGTTGCCCAGCGACAGCCCCAAAACATCACTGCTCTAGAGGAGATCTGCATGGAGGAATGGGCCAAAATACCAGCTACAGTGTGTGCAAACCTGGTGAAGACTTACAGGAAACGTTTGACCTCTGTCATGTTATGTTACAAAGTATTGAGTTGAACTTTTGTTATTGACCAAATACTTATTTTCCACCATAATTTACAAAAACAATGTGATTTCCTGGATTTTTTTTTTCTCATTTCGTCTCTCATAGTTGAAGTGAACCTATGATGAAAATTACAGACCTCTCTCATCTTTCTAAGTAGGAGAACTTGCACAATCAGTGGCTGACTAAATACTTTTTGGCCCCACTGTAAATGGATCATTACTAAACATCTACAACCCTTATGGTTTTAGAAATTAATATTTTTTGCTGTCAGGAATTGTTTCTTAGTATAGCATTAAAAACTACACATTGTGCCTTAAAAGTATTTAGTCCCAAAAGTGTTTCTGCATGTCATTGTGCATATTAAGTTTTAATAACATAGAATTCTATTTTTTCTCCCAGTAGATCTATAAAAGTGTATACTATGTGTATACAATAAATTAAGAAAAAAACTGCCAAACCCTTTAAACAATCAACATTTGAAAAGGAAATTGTAAGACTATATTTGATCATATACATTTGCCGACCTCTCAGTTTGTTGATAGCCTTTTCCTGTGTAAGCATTTTAATGACCACAAGGATAAGTAGCCTGTCTGTAAGGACCATTATTGTGGTTAATACTGTCCGCAGAACAAACAAAAGTCAAAAAGCAATCAAGTCAGGGACCTAATTATAGCACATATATATCTGGAGATGGATACAGTGTTATCTTTGACTGAGTTTCAGTAGTCTGCAACTTAACTACAACTAAAACTTACATAAATATTTTACATTTACATTGAAAAAATCAACTTGAAAAGACTGGTATTTTTGTTGGTCTTTGAAGAAAGACCAAAAGAAATTAGTATCTCATTAAAACTTAAAATGTCCTAGTCACATTGACACAATTAGCAACTTGTAACAAACTAAAAATGTCAAAAGTAAAAAGTCATATGCATATGAATTGTACATATTTATATATTTGTTTACATTTAATTATCTTACATGTTATTCAACATACAATAAGGAATAGGGATGTAATGATACACTCTACCCAGGATGTGATACGATTCACGATACTGGGTTCATGATACGATTTTTTCCCCGATTTTTTTAACAAAATGAAATTGAAGACAAGTTATGACGAAGTTTCCTTTTATTATTTCTCTTAAAAAAAATACTGTATTTGTGCTTATCTTTTATTTATCTAAATAATGAATGCCCTTTTATTTTTGAGGTAGGTACAAACTATGCCAAATAATGCTTATGGTGTAAAAAAAAACTGAGATGAAATTTTAAAACAAATCCAACATTATATAAATAAATGAATAACACAAATAAAGAAAGTATCCTCACATAAATACATTTGGCTGGAAAATCCCCTACCTGGCAACTTTGTGAAGTGCTGTCAACCAGGCAAGGTAATTAGCGCCAGTGCCCTCTGCTGTTTAAAGTGAATATCGATTCATCTTAAATGAATAACCGATTCGAATCTTGGCACATGTGCACCGATTTTCAACTGTCTTGTGGTGCATTGTTACATCCCTAATAAGGAAATGATGTAATTTAAATAATTAGGCTTAAAAAATACTAGGAATTAACCTGTAAGGTTAAAGTTTTTAGCACCTTGCTCTTTCTTTAAATAGACACCCACCTACCTGGCAGCTGTAGGCAAGACTTTTACTGGTAGGTTAATTTCCTTAATTCACCTTCATTGTTGGCAGCTTACCTTACCCTACTGGTCATAAAGAATATCTTACAACGTGTTTTCCTTATGGCCAGAAATGTAAATTGTGTCTATTTTTTTCTGTCTGGCCATACAAGCTGGGTATGGCTGAAATGAAAAAAAATGACAGTGACTGCGCAAAGCATTTGTTGTATCAGTCAATATGGTTTATGAACTCGAGTGTATTTAAGGGCTGGTTAGTTTTCCTTTCTAATACATCAACCTGTATAAGCTACAGTTTAAAAAGAGACAGTGGCTGGCATCAGATGGCCTTTACCCACAAAGAAAATACAGATTAAATGTGGCTAACCTAATGATCTTGCTTACTAAATAACACATTTAGACTGTATTCATTGACCAATCTATGTGTACCCCTGTCAAAATATGTACAAGTCCATTTACATTGCAAAGCTTTACTTAAAACAACTGCTAAGCATCAGAAACCACCGAGTAGTTAAGCTTTTTACTGAATGTGAAGCTGATGTGACTGGTGTGCTGCAGTGGGTCAGGCTGAACAAGGCTTTGTGTGTGATACTCAAACTGGCACTCATGTCGCTGCAACAGTGCAGAGAGATTAATAATGAGAGGAGTATCATTTGCATCCTGTTACATCTGGCTTAATGTTTTTCCTCTTTGTGCCTAACCATGCATAGCTGAAGATTAGGGTTGAGCTGTGTGACAAAATATAAATGAAAGACATGGTCGAGATTTTGCTATACCGTTAATACTGTGGTGTAGATGCATTATTTTAGCTGTGCTTAAAATTAGCACAAAACAATGCTGCTGATCTAAGATCAACTAGGCAATACTGCTTTATGAATTTTCTACCATGAGAAATGAGTGAACATGGCAGAGTCAAAAGATCTAGGACTTTGCCTGTATCACTCACCTCTAGTGTACACCTGTTATCAGTTTGGCTGTAAACATTGGGATGAATAGGTGCAGATAGGCTTTTTACAAAACTATGGAGTTTCAAAAGTTTAAAAGCTTTAATCATCTTCATTTGCATAGACTATTTATCCATATCTCCTAATATCTATGTGGTTTATTTGGGTTTGGTTTTGGGGTTTGGTTTTAATTGATTATTCAAAAGTAAAGACTTTTTCTAATTTGCTAAATTCAATGCAGTTATAAGGTGTGACAAAAACTCATTTGTATTATTTTTACCGTCTTAATATAGCTGTTACATTTCTGTTAAGATTTTTACGCTACAGAATTTGCATTTTGTATAGTCATTTACAGTTAGATTTTTTATTTAACAGAATTTTTATACATTCCCATCAGTAAACATTTACTCACTCTAGTATAAATATGTAACAGTGTAAGAGCATGAAGAAGACAACATGAGTAAGGAGAACAAAAAAGTACAGTAAATGAATTAATGTACAGTGATTTTTTTAATAAATATAATTGCCTTTTTTACCCATCGCTCTACAATTAATCACCCATAATGATAAAGTGAAACATGTTTTTACAGCATTTGGAAAATGAATTTAAATTAGAACTTTATATTTATTTTTATTAAATATAAAGTAAAGATCAATTACAGCCACCACTCATTTTGGCTATGTTTCTACAAGCTTTGTACAACTGGATTTGCGTGGTATATCCTATTATTCATGGCAGATGAATGGCAGTCTGGGTTTTGGCTGGTCCATCTAAGAACATTCAGTATTGTTTTGGCTGTATGCTTCAGGCCATTGTTGTGTTGAAAGATGAACTGTCAACATAGTCTGAATTAGGTTAGTTTTTGAATTTGGCTGCATTCATAAATAGAAGAGTGGATGGATAGACAGTGCAATGTTAGTTTTCATTTAGATACCTGATGAAAAGAAGACAGCCTTGATGCTTTTCTGATGTGTCTTTATGTAGGTGTAACAGGTCTGTTGTTTGGTTTATAGGTAAGAATATCTGTTTATTTATTTCTATTTGCAGCTACAGGAACACCTATAAGAATCTGATTCAAAACATCTTCATGAATCAGATTAAAATCAAATGTTGGTCTAATGGTGCATATGGAAGATCCTTACAGAATGGATGTCCTCCAAATAATGGGAGAGTAGATATGGAACAAACAGGAAAGTGTTTTTCTCAAAGGGTTGCCACAATGTTGGAATCCTATCTAATGTTATTGTATGCTGTAAGATTACGATTTGTCATCAGTTGGAGTCTAGCACAAGTAATTACAACAGTACATAATTCCTTCTTCATCAAAGCCTGACTTCTTAATCCATTGGCAACTGTAGTTGACACTTGGCATTGTGTATTGTGATCTTAGGCTTGGGTGTAGCTGGTGTGTTGCACCAGATAGATTATTTTCACGCATGGCAAATTTCAGCACTCAGCACATATTTCTGTATGCTAGCCTATGCTTTTTGACCAAGCTGCAATTTAGCTTCTAGACTGAACAAAAACAACACTTATATTTGACAAGACCTGCTTTAGCAGGGCAAAAATCTAACAAAGTGACTTGTGGGGTGTAGGACAGGGTAAAAAGTCAAAGGGTTCTGCAGTATGATTCATTCCTGTTCCAAAATGTCTGAAAATGTATTATATTTGATTTTATTAACCTGTTACCAATACGTATGTGTAAAATAAAGTGTTCTTAGTTGTCCCACATGTTTAGTCTTGTAGCGTACTATACTTTATTAATTTTATGGTGTTCTGACAACCCTAATAATGTAGGCTGTATTTTTCCACTGGTTTATAGTGTCTGGCTAACTGCTACACTTTGTCATCATTTGAACCGACACACTGCGAGTGGTGGATGAGCTGACCTTGTACCCACAGCATGCTTCAACACACACACCCACTTTTTCTAATATTTTCTCCAGCTTTGAGCACAGATCCCATTTCTGCAGTGCTGTTCTTGTCCTATGTGCACTCTAAAGTACTTACTTATGTTTTTCACATCCAACCAAAGTCTGGCTGCAGCTATTTTTGGTATTTTTACACAGCTGAGTCACAATGGTTTTAACATCCTACAGCTGTTCTCCTAGTTAAACCAGATGTCTTGGAATTGGGATTTATGGTTTTGGGATAGTCTGCTGACTTTTTTCCTATTGTAAAGCTCACAATAGTTGTGTTTGACAATAGATAAAGTATTAACAATAGCTGTGTTTAAAGGATGTAGAAATGTGTGTACACTAGATGGTCAAAAGTACATTCCAAATCATGGGCATACACATGAAGCTGTGTTGTTGCCACAACAGTACACATTTTTAAGGGGATTCCACTAGATTTAAAACCTGACTGGGAGCTTCAGCATCTGTAAGGTTGGACAAGGATGCTGGTAGGGCCGGGCGCAAACTGGAGCAAACAGCAATTAAACAACAAACAAAGCTGTTAAATAATAATAAAGTGCATGAAGCAGAACACTGATTAAAATGCATGAAATGTTGTAATAGTTACACAGTAACATTAACGATTAGTTATACCTGTATTACAGAACTGAGTTCTATACGGTAAAAAAATATTAATGTAAATGTTGTGGCGACATATACATAATAATGTATAAAGTCCAAACATGTGAAGGGGGTTTAACGAGAACGCTATATTTAATGTTACACAAGCTCAGTGCAAAACAACAGAACACGAGCACAGACGGAAACGATAAATTCTGACACCTTCCCTACACACTCGCTCCCTGCGCCCTATAGTGCACTTAACGTTCTTAAAGGGCCAGACAATATATTTGTAATTGCTATCCGGTATGTACCAGCATGCCTCTGAACGTTGAGGGAACGTTTGGGGGGGGGGAGGGGCGTTGAGGGAACGTTCGGGGGGAACATTGAGGGAACGTTTGTGTGGAAACGTTCGAGAAGGAACATTGAGGGAACGTTCGGGGGGGAACGTTGGGGGAACGTTCGGGGGGGAACGTTGGGAAAATGTTGGTGGAACGTTCGTGAAGGAACGTTGGGTGAATGTTCGTGGGGGAACGTTGAGGGAACGTTCGTGTGGAAACGTTGGGGGAACGTTCGTGGGGAAACGTCTGGGGAACGTTCGTGAAGGAACGTTGAGGGAACGTTTGTGGGTGAACGTTGGGGAAACGTTCGGCGGGGAACGTTGGGGGAACGTTTGTGTGGAAACGTTGGGGGAACATTCGGGAAGAAACGTTGAGGGAACGTTCGTGGGGGAACGTTGGGGGAACGTTCGTGTGGAAACGTTGGGGGAACGTTCGTGAAGGAACGTTGAGGAAACGTTTGTGGGGGAACGTTGAGGGAACGTTTGTTGGGGAACGTTGGGGGAACGTTTGTGAAGGAACGTTGAGGGAACGTTTGGGGGGAACGTTGGGGGAACATTCGTGAAGGAACATTGAGGGAACGTTCGTGTGGAAACGTTGGGGGAACGTTCGTGAAGGAATGTTGAGAGAACGTTTGTGGGGGAACGTTCGGGGGGAACGTTGAGGGAACATTTGGGTAGATTGTTGGGAATGGTTGGGTGAATTGTTGAGAAAACGTTTGGGTTTTCAACAATTCACCCAACCATTCCCTTAACAATTCACCCAAATGTTCTCTCAACAATCCACCCAAATGTTCCCTCAACAATTCACCCAACCATTCCCAACAATCTAGCCAAAAATTCCCTCAACTGTTGAGAAAACGTTTGGGTGGATTTTTGTGAAAACGTTTGGGTGAATTTTTGATAAAACGTTTACATTACACGACAGGAGATACCTTAGAAACAACTTTCTTTTTCTTAGAATAGCTCTTTTTTTTAAAGTAAAAATAGTTCTTGTGTGAAGCTTCCCCATCATGAATTTTAATAAAAGTGCCTGTAAAAAAATTGGAACATGTAGCTTTGTCTCAGAAGTGTCTTTTTGTTATTACCTTATGGGACAAAAAATATCGAGATATATATCGTATATCGCCGTTCAGCGAAAAAATATCGAGATATTATTTTTGATCCATATCGCCCAGCCCTAGATGCTGGTCAGTAAGACCTAGATCACAGTAAGCATTCTTAATCATCCCAAAGATGTTTCTATGTTGTTGAGGTCAGGGTTCTGTGTAGGCTAGTCAAGTTCTAACAAAACAAAACAGTGCAGGGGGTTATAAGGTTAAATAGAAATATTTAACAATGACATTCTTGAATGTGATTATTTGTTGTTGCAGTCAAATTTATTCACTTAATTTAAGGGTCACAAATGACTAAAATATTATTCATCCTCCACCAAACTTTACAGTGCCAGTAATGTGACCATTTTGATTAAATTTATTGGTGGTTTGTAATTTATCATAGCTGTGTTGCTGGGCTTTACACAACATCTGCCTATGCTTAGCATTGCACATGGTAATGTAGGGATAGTGTGCACCTGCTTTGCCATGAACATCCTGATAAACAGTTTTTATGAACTTGGTGGTGTTTCAACCAAGGACGGAAGATTTTTAATGAGCTACACATTTACATATTATCCAGAATGCAGGATGGCAGCTCTACCCAGACCCGTCATAACATCTTTATTGGTGGATATTTTGGATGCTTCCAGTTTGGAAAATGACTTTTCTGAGCTGCTTTACTCCGCCTTAAACTAAGCACCTTTCCCACTAACATCATGCAATAAGATCAGAAACATGTCCAGTCATGTCATGTCCAGTAAGCTTTTGTTGCCCAATGCTTTACCACTTCTAGACGTTTCACAATAACAACACTTACAGTTGACTTTGGCAACTAATGAAGGGTAAAGATTCTATTAATAATGCTGAAAGGTGGAAACCTTGAATGTCTATAGCCAATGTTTGTTTATGACGCTGCTGTAAGCCTGATGAAATGACCTGTTAACATATATGTTGCACATATGCTATCTTGTGATGTACTGTGCTTTTAACACCCTTTGTAGTGCAATTTGTGCAACGAGTACTATTGTACGAGTTAAAAAAAATGATACCACCATATTCCCGATGCCAACCACACAGACAGGTATTGGTGTAGCTCTTCTGTAAGTGAATGGGTGTTGTCAATGAGAAAATATCATATTGCACCACAATGACTCAGTTATCCCTGTGTAATTAAGTACAGGGAGGGCCAGTGTATTATTTAAAAGCAAGGGTGGGGAGAGGTTTAGCTGGAGCTTGTGTTCCTATGGGAATGCCCTTGCTACTTCATGACATTGAATGAATGAATGTGATATTTCATAGCAGGCTGAGAAGTTTCCTGGTGTAGCTGAACCCGTTGTGTGACGTTTTCTAGGTGTGACTTTGTTTTGTGTACGGCCATTATCATGCTCAATTTACAAATAGTCTTAGCAGGTAGTGTAACTTTTGGACAGAATCCAAAAGGTTTTGCATCTGGGTGTACGTTGTTTGTGTTTGCCTGTGCAGATTTCTTAGCTAAAGTCATTGCCAGTATAAAAACTCAGGTGCAAGCAATAATGGATGGTTTCCAGAAATAGATCAAGCTTTCTGCAGTTTTATGCGTTTAAATAAAGCCCTTTGTGGCTGACTTTGTGTATAACACTGCAGATTATTTTACCCCACATCACTGGCAAACCTGCACATTAAACCACATAAAACGATGGAAGTTTGATTATGTTGCAATTTGTTCCATTTAAGGTTAAACCTGTCATTTTTGTGCATCAACATTCATACGCTGAAGAATACGTTTAAAATCAGTGTCAGCAGTGTATTTTTCGACAGATTGCAACAGCATCCATGTGATCACAGCTTTACAGTTAAAGCAAAAGTTATTATACTTTACACTTATACCTAACAAATAGATAGCCTTTACTGACTCTAGCCCATTTGTTGCTCTATAGACTTTGTCACCCTATGTACCCCTTTTAACAATTGAAATGTAGTTTTATAGGAACACTGACTAACTGTCATTTGGGTGGTGAACCATGACTTAATAAAAAATAGGTAAACCAATGTGTTTCATACTGGGAACCTTTTTAAGGACCAACAATATTTCCTATAGGGCGGCACGGTGGCTCGATGGGTAGCACTGTCGCCTCACAGCAAGAAGGTTCTGGGTTCGATCCCCAGGTGGGGCTGTCCGGGTCCTTTCTGTGTGGAGTTTGCATGTTCTCCCCGTGTCTGTGTGGGTTTTCTCTGGGAGGTCCGGTTTCCTCCCACAGTCCAGAAACATGCAGTCTGGTTAATTGGAGATAGTGAATTGCCCTATAGGTGAATGGGTGTGTGTATGTGCGTGTGTATGTGCGTGTGTATGTGTGTCTGCCCTGCAATGGACTGGTGCCCCGTCCAGGGTGTTACTGTGTGCCTTGCGCCCATTGAAAAGCTGGGATAGGCTCCAGCACCCCCCTGCGACCCTAATAGAATAAGCGGTTAAACCTACACGAACAATGATTGGCTCATCAACCCTGTCCGTCAGGGTTGGATGTCAGAGGGGACACCTCATAACTGATGCACTTATGACCTCTGCTGGCTGATTGATGGCTCCTGCATCAGAGACAGGGGATAACGGAGATCAGTGCGTGACTCTCCATGTGCAAGACTGAGCCCCATATTAACTCATCTTGTGCAGGTAAAAAGATGCAGTTGGCTACTGCACATGTGTCTGAAGGTGTGTGTGTTAGTCACGGCTCTCCTTGGTCAGGAGTGGAGGTCAGCAGTAGTAAAGAGGAAGCGAAATGCAATCAGGTAATTGGACACGACTAGTTTGAGAGGAAAATTGGGAAAAAGCCATAACATATTTATAGCAGCTCAAAACCATGATGCTTCCACCGTCATGCTTCACAATAGTGTTTAGGTTTTGTTATTGCATTTTGCAAGTGATTGACAAAAAGTCACATTATAATATAGAACATCTATACAGTCTTTGTAAACTGGAAATGCAGCAATTCATTTTTAAAGAGTAGGGGTTTCCCTGTTAGTGTCCTTTAATAAATACTAATACTAGTACATAAATGTTATGAACTTACAACACATCTCAAGAATTATTTGGAGTCTTTTCCAGCTTCATGCAACCATTTGAACTCTTTGATCCTTGAAACACATTAATGTTGCTGGATTGGCCAACTCTACAACAGACACCACTGACTTCATTTAATTAAGTGGGACACATTATTTTATTGAGAATTCAGTAGTTTAGAGGTTCATATAATTTTACAAAACCAGACTGTAAATTATTAATGTAAAAACGCAATTAAATAATGTAATGTGTTACATAAATATTTGAAATTAAAGGTCAAATGCTCAGTTAGTTTCAGCTTGTTAAAGTCAATCCAAGAACACAAACTTTTGTATGTCAACCAAAGGCAAAATAATGACTTGCTGTGACTCAGCTACATGACTCAGCTGACCAAATCACACAGACGTTTATGGCTTTTGGCTCACAGAATACAACACAATGTCTGTGGAAATGAATAGTGCAATGGCAGAGCTATAATCACTTCCCTCTCTATTGGTCATGTCAGTGTAAATTGTCTGGCTGCAAACTAAGACGATGTTTATTAAATAATGATTATTAACAACCAGTGTAATGTCAAACATAAAACAGTTACTACATTTTACAAAAATACCCTTGTAAATACATCTGTTCTCAAACAGAAATATTAGACTTTGTAGATGAAAAGGTTTTCATCTTTTGCATATTTTTGCATTCAGACAGTCTGTAAGAAGTTTTGCATTGTCTCCCATTAAGTGCTCAGTGAGATTTTCTTTCAACTCCCAGGAACATACAGAAAGTGGACCATTCTCTCCAAATTGCCAATAGGTGTAAGAGATCATATGAAGGACTATGGAAGTGGGTTAATGCATGTCACACAGCAACAACGCCCTGTAGGCAGCGTCCTGTGACCTCTGATGAAGGTCTAGAAGATGACCAACTCAAACAGCAGCAATAGATGAGCGATCGTCTCTGACTTTACATCTACAAGGTGGACCAGCTAGGTAGGAGTGTCTAATAGAGTGGACAGGGAGTGGACACTGTATTTAAAAACTCCAGCAGCGCTGCTGTGTCTGATGCACTCATACCAGCACAACACACACTAACACACCACCACCATGTCATTGTCCCTGCAGTGCTGAGAATGATCCACCACCTAAATAATACCTGCTCTGTGGTGGTCCTGACCATAGAAGAACAGGGTAAAAGCGGCTAAAAAAGCAGAGAAAGATGACTACAGTCAGTATTTGTAGAACTTCAAAGTGCTTCTATATGGTAAGTGGAGCTGATAAAATGGACAGTGAGTGTAGAAACAGAGAGGTGGTTTTAATGTTATGGCTGATCAGTGTATACCACCTTATATAATGAATAATGAATGAGCCATTAAGGTGCCTGAAGACCCAAACAGACCAGTCAAGGAACTGGACTAGTGATCAAACGCTTGTTGGTTCATGCCGCTTTACTGCCAACTTGCCACTGTTGGACCCCTGAGCAAAACCCTTACCCTCAATTGCTCAGATTGTATTCAATGACATTTGTTATTTGCTTTGAATAAAAGCATCTGCTAAATGCCGTAAATGATACACGATAAACTTGTATGTTACTGTAGAAATCACAAAAAACAACATTTAATAATAATTATTTAATCAGTCCATTTTCATTGCCAGTGGTATGACCACTATGTTATCACATGAATGTAAAATTAGAAAGGCCTCAAAGGCTGAATTGCCTCGTGTTTACATTGTAACTGCAGCGTGACCTTGTCTTTGTGTTCCTGCAGTGTTTTGTAGACATCACGGCTAATTTCAACCAGCGGCTATTGTGCTGGCTGGCTGCATTGCCCGAGCTGGCCGAGGCTGTGTGTGTGTGTGTGTATGTGTGTGTGGTCTGTGTTCTCAGTTCGTGTATCATTCACGGCCGGTTAATGGCTCTCTTGATTGGGCTGGATGTCCTGATGAATACCCACTTTGTCCTAGCAGTGATTTCAGTTCAAACGGTTTTGGTGTGATTTTTGCTCGCGCTGACCTCCTGTGTAACAATGTCTATGTGTATTAAATACAAAGATATTCGACAGACAATTTGGCTTCATGTATTTATGTTGTAAGGTTATGATATAAACTAGGTACAGTACTTGCATGAGGCAGGTGTTTGTTAAGTGTTCTTTTATTACTAGTTTTGTGACCTCATGTAATCCTTGGATATTAATAGAGATTTTTTGGAATAGGGCAGGGATTATTGAGCTCAGATTGGAGCTAGCATTTGGAGAAGACCCATTGACTTAAAACCACCCCTTATACATAATTCAACACCCTGCAGCTGTGTGTTCACGGTTGTGTGTGTGGGTATTAAAATGTACAAAAAATAACTGCAACAAAGTAACTGAGCCAAATCACATTTTTTTACATTATCATAAATGTGCAAAATAACTTCTGCTATTAAATCTATATTATTAAGACACCAGAGATATTGTTGCATAGATACCATATCAAAGTTAGCATCTGGAATTATTGTTAACAAACTATAGATTAGCTCTGCTACCGGCAGTCTGGGCGCCTACACGTTCAATCAGGGCTGGACTGGGAACAAAATTCAGCCCTGGACTTTTTTCTTGACCAGCCCACTACAAGCACATCGCGCCATACATATCACCCCCTAATCAAATGTTAGATGATTGATATTAATAGTTTTCATCTATCTTACCACTAAAGTTTATAACTCACTATAATAAAAATTTACATAATAAAAAAATAACTACAAACAAATATATATATTTCCAACACTTTCCTTTGGGATTAATAGTTCTATCCATCTATCACACACATAAAATTTACAATTTCTTAAATGGTTCTATAGGATTTCCCCATCCTGTCTCATTAAACCGCAAGAAATAAAATTAAACCTTTCTTTCATTAAACCTTTAACACTGGTAAATATGCTTTTTTCGCACTTTTATTCACACGTGATTCACGTTTGTTCCAAATTAGTGCATTGCTCCGATGAGCAAAGAAATAAATACTTTATATGTTGACAAGGGAAATTAACCATGTGAGCTATGCACATAATCACTAAAAATGTCCTGAACAGCTGCATTTTCCTTTCTGTATTATAGAGGACAAGATAGTGTTTACTTTTTCTGAAGAGCAGAGACTAATGGTACCATCTCAAATTATATCCACCGCCCTATGTAGTGCACTATGTTGGACATGACATCATAGAACTTTCACAAAAAAAGTCCTTAAAACGGCTGGTTTAAAGCCCCTGATATCCAACAGTAGCTTAGATAACTACTTATTAATCATCCAGCGACTGTTAAAAGAAATGTTTTGTACTGTTAGGAAGTACCCTAAGTAGGGCATAGGCGACATTTGAGATGGGCCCACTAACGAAGCAGAGTCACTGAACACTAACTTTTCCTTTTCTGCTCTTTGGCTGTGCTGTAGTTCCTCACTGCCAAACAGGTTGTCCAGTGTCCTGCACTTTTCTGCATCTGCTTGCAGCTTTTTCTGTTTTTTATCACGGGCTTTTTCTGCACCTCCTTTACGCCTTCTCGACCAGTTCTCCATCTCGCACTCATTCATAGTTTTTGTACTGGTGATTGTGATTACGGTTTATCCTGGGGGAGGGACATTTCTGTGATTGGCCAATGGACATGCAGCGAGGATACTGTGGTGGGCCAATGCACACTTCAGGATTATTATTCAGGAATATTTAAAACAGAATTTATTTTTCACTCTCTCAGTCTCAGCGGCCCACATACAGAGCGGCCCACCGGGAAAACTCCCGACCCTCCCGATGGCCAGTCCATCCCTGCGTACAATGATTGGCTCATCAACCCTGCCTGCATCAGAGACAGGGGATAATAGATATCAGTGCATGAATCTCACTGTGAAAGACTGAGCCCCATATGAACTCATCTTGTGCTGGTAAAAAGATGCAGTCAGCTACTGCACACGTGTCTGAGGGTGTGTGTGTTAGTCACGACTCTCCTCAGTCAGGAGTGGAGGTCAAAAGCAGTAGAGAGGAAGCGAAATGCAATCTGGTAATTAGACAGAAAATTGGGGGAAATGCACACAAAAAAGAAACTAAACAGAATAGCACTGATTTTTGAATGAGATTACTGCCAACGTAACTTTGTGAAGTTTTTATTCATAACTATTCATGTACTGGGCGTGAAAGTTATGTTGGATGCCCAGGTTTCTGTTCAGATGTTTGTTTGCATATATGCTGGAATCTGCCATAACAATTTTCATTGTTGGATCTAATTATAAGTGGGTGCTATGGTATAAACATACATAAGTCACCCATATAAACATAAACATAGTGGAACATATTAACAAGCAACAGTTAAGCTGATACTAGCTAGTTTGTTGCTTTTGACTTATTTTCTTATAATTTTGTCCATTATTTGCTCCAATCGGTCCTTTACTCTGTTATTAGGATAGATAATCCTAAATAAAACGCAAGTGAGAGCAAGTATTAATAAAACATGGCATCAGTGATCTACCTGCCATAAAGACGAAGTTGACCCTTCATCCCGATTGTACTGCATAATTCACACTCTGCCTGTTTGCTATCTAGTAATTACTGAAAATGAATGAATAAATAAGTTATGGAACTATAAAACATGATCCTGGCAATGCAACAGTCGTTAAACAGACAGAGTTTTATTACATACGCAATAAAATCCCTTTCTGTTAGCTATTAGACACCCTTGTTGAAATCTAATTATTTAGTGTCATGTAAAGTCAAATCTATAATTGCTCCACTGTCTTATGTTTCTACAGACGAACAAAGCCCTGAAAGAGTGGTCTGCTTGTACCTCTGGACCTGCTGTGTGTAATCCCGGCCGTGTCGCACTGTGATCCAGCATCCCCGACTGACCTTTGACCTGGTCCTTGGCCATGTCTAGCCCCAGCAGCAGTCCAGAAAGAGAGGGAGGAGTCACAGGCTCAGTACAGCTGGAGAACCTCTCCTCTCCACCGGGTCAAGAAACCGACCCCCATTCTGTAGGAAGCCCTCTACTGAGCCCAGATTCCAGTTCCCATGATGCTGCTCTCTCTGCACCAGCAGTTTCGCCTGCTGACTCGGAGAATCTCAGCCCTGATGAGCTGGAGCTGCTGGCAAAGCTGGAAGAACAAAACAGGTATGTGTGTTGAACACACACACACAAAGACTGAGCACATTTCTCTTAAAGTTCAAGATTTATATTTAAATGTTTAAAATTACATGGTGTTCTACCTCTAACTGGCATTTAACAATGTTAAATGTTAAATAGGTTGTGATTTTGTCTTTTTTTTTTGTGGCAAAATCTTCTATTAAAAAATGATATACCTTCCTCGAACGCAATTGGGATCCTCAACAGCGGAGGACAAATTGACTACGCTAAATCGGGAACAAAAGGGAGAAAATGCATAAATAAATAAATAAAAAGGAGGTTGTTAGTCGACACTCTTATTACCCTTGTGAGAAGGGTTGTTCCACTTTCAGCAGCAATAGCTAAATTCTATCTATGAATAAATATGTATTTAACATCACTGCTCCAACTCACAGACATGTAATTTATAATACTCTTAATACAATACTATTATTGGTCCTGTTGTACCAAAACACCACCTTGTCATTACACTTTACACTGGTATAGTGATCTTATTATAAAATGCTGTGTTTGCTTATTTACGACTAGCAAATGGTGACCCGTCTTGACCAAAAGATTCAATTCTAATTCACTTGTCTTTGAACAATATCCCAAAATATTTGTCCAACAAGCTCGATCTCTTTGTCCAAGCTCATAGTCAGGTGTCTGCATACTTTTGACCATGCTGTGTTCCATGTGTTGTAAAACATCTTTATCTTTATTTTATGCAAAACTATGGACGTATAGACATTTATCTTTCCTGAAGTATGGAAATGTATCTGGGTGCTTTCTGAGAATCCTGGTGCAGCATTCTGAAACTAAGTGAAACTATGTGCATCCAGTCCAGAGTAGAGAGTCAATAAACTTCCAGGGAATACATGTTTTAGTTTTGAGACACCTGCTGGTTGTTTTGGTAACATGGGCTGTTATATTACCAGAATATAATCTAATAAATGTATGTACAGGGGTTGGACAAAATAACTGAAACACCTGGTTTTAGACCACAATAATTTATTAGTATGGTGTAGGGCCTCCTTTTGCGGCCAATACAGCGTCAATTCGTCTTGGAAATGACATATACAAGTCCTGCACAGTGGTCAGAGGGATTTTAAGCCATTCTTCTTGCAGGATAGTGGCCAGGTCACTACGTGATGCTGGTGGAGGAAAACGTTTCCTGACTCGCTTCTCCAAAACACCCAAAAGTGGCTCAATAATATTTAGATCTGGTGACTGTGCAGGCCATGGGAGATGTTCAACTTCACTTTCATGTTCATCAAACCAATCTTTCACCAGTCTTGCTGTGTGTATTGGTGCATTGTCATCCTGATACACGGCACCGCCATTGGATGCACATGGTCCTCCAGAATGGTTCGGTAGTCCTTGGCAGTGACGCGCCCATCTAGCACAAGTATTGGGCCAAGGGAATGCCATGATATGGCAGCCCAAACCATCACTGATCCACCCCCATGCTTCACTCTGGGCATGCAACAGTCTGGGTGGTACGCTTCTTTGGGGCTTCTCCACACCGTAACTCTCCCGGATGTGGGGAAAACAGTAAAGGTGGACTCATCAGAGAACAATACATGTTTCACATTGTCCACAGCCCAAGATTTGCGCTCCTTGCACCATTGAAACCGACGTTTGGCATTGGCACGAGTGACCGAAGGTTTGGCTATAGCAGCCCGGCCGTGTATATTGACCCTGTGGAGCTCCCGACGGACAGTTCTGGTGGAAACAGGAGAGTTGAGGTGCACATTTAATTCTGCCGTGATTTGGGCAGCCGTGGTTTTATGTTTTTTGGATACAATGCGGGTTAGCACCCGAACATCCCTTTCAGACAGCTTCCTCTTGCGTCCACAGTTAATCCTGTTGGATGTGGTTTGTCCTTCTTGGTGGTATGCTGACATTACCCTGGATACCGTGGCTCTTGATACATCACAAAGACTTGCTGTCTTGGTCACAGATGCGCCAGCAAGACGTGCACCAACAATTTGTCCTCTTTTGAACTCTGGTATGTCACCCATAATGTTGAATGCATTGCAATATTTTGAGCAAAACTGTGCTCTTACCCTGCTAATTGAACCTTCACACTCTGCTCTTACTGGTGCAATGTGCAATTAATGAAGATTGGCCACCAGACTGGTCCAATTTAGCCATGAAACCGACCACACTAAAATGACAGGTGTTTCAGTTATTTTGTCCAACCCCTGTAAGTGTGTGAGGTGTAAGTGTGTGAGGTGTAAGTGTAAGAGGTGTAATTGAGGTGTTAGTGTGTGAGGTGTGGCATTGTGTATCAGTTACCAAAACCATTAAATTAATTTAATGTTCTCAGTAATAAACCCAGAACAAAGAAAATCATTACATTGCTTATCTCTGTGTCTTCTATCTTTAGGCTACTGGAGGCCGATTCCAAGTCTATGCGATCCATGAGCGGCTCACGAAGGAACAGCGGTTCTTCGCTGGTGTCCAGCTCTTCGGCCTCGTCCAATCTTTCTCATCTGGAGGAGGACACTTGGATCCTATGGGGACGCATTGTTAATGAGTGGGACGAGTGGAGACGCAAGAAAGACAAATTGCTAAAGGTGAGGCGACAGAAAGGTGTGTAAATTGACCAAAAATATTCTTGATCTTGCATGTATTTAGCATTGCAGTGGACTTTATACTTTTATTTCATTAAATACATTTAATTATGCTGTTGTTAGGTTACTTCAGGACCTTCACTACCTTCAAAACAAATCACTACAGTTTTTTATTAAAATAGCATGCAATTCACAAATAGAGTCAGGAAATTGTTAATTATGCAGATGACTGTTATGGTTGAAAATGTCTAATATTAAGCAGCCATTAGAGCTGTGTTCCAATTGCACATTTATTCATTGTCTGTTTGACCACTGCTCATGGTCGCAGTGGGTCTGATTCATTGGGCGAAAGCCAATTGCATGTTGTGCTAATCTAAGTTATATTAAAAGACCAATTCATTATTAGAAAACCCTTGTGCAAATATGTTGGGGCAGTTTTTTTGGGATGCAATTAGGCTGGTCTTTTTTGGTATAGATAAGTATCTGGAGCATCAGTGTTTATGGGTCCTCTCATGGTCTAAAAATAGAAAGACCTGAATGAAAAAGCTTTCCCTAGTGCAAACTGGCTCAAACCAGTACATGTGTATGGGATTAATCACCAGTCTCGTATTCAACAGTAAAAAGGTAACACTGGGGTGCATTGGATTGATTTTTTTAAACACAAATCATTATTTCTGACCATTTAAGTGTCTTGATTATTTTATTTATTTTTTTTACAACTTATTTGATGAATAAAAGTTAGAATTTTAATGAAATATGTCCAATATGAGCTTTTATTTTTTGTATTTTTTATATCTATATATCTTTACATTACTATTTTTAATATATATAATATATAATATACTGTATATATATACAGGGGTTGGACAAAATAACTGAAACACCTGTAATTTTAGTGTGGGAGGTTTCATGGCTAAATTGGACCAGTCTGGTGGCCAATCTTCATTAATTGCACATTGCACCAGTAAGAGCAGAGTGTGAAGGTTCAATTAGCAGGGTAAGAGCACAGTTTTGCTCAAAATATTGCAATGCACACAACATTATGGGTGACATACCAGAGTTCAAAAGAGGACAAATTGTTGGTGCACGTCTTGCTGGCGCATCTGTGACCAAGACAGCAAGTCTTTGTGATGTATCAAGAGCCACAGTATCCAGGGTAATGTCAGCATACCACCAAGAAGGACAAACCACATCCAACAGGATTAACTGTGGACGCAAGAGGAAGCTGTCTGAAAGGGATGTTCGGGTGCTAACCCGGATTGTATCCAAAAAACATAAAACCACGGCTGCCCAAATCACGGCAGAATTAAATGTGCACCTCAACTCTCCTGTTTCCACCAGAACTGTCCGTCGGGAGCTCCACAGGGTCAATATACACGGCCGGGCTGCTATAGCCAAACCTTTGGTCACTCGTGCCAATGCCAAACGTCGGTTTCAATGGTGCAAGGAGCGCAAATCTTGGGCTGTGGACAATGTGAAACATGTATTGTTCTCTGATGAGTCCACCTTTACTGTTTTCCCCACATCCGGGAGAGTTACGGTGTGGAGAAGCCCCAAAGAAGCGTACCACCCAGACTGTTGCATGCCCAGAGTGAAGCATGGGGGTGGATCAGTGATGGTTTGGGCTGCCATATCATGGCATTCCCTTGGCCCAATACTTGTGCTAGATGGGCGCGTCACTGCCAAGGACTACCGAACCATTCTGGAGGACCATGTGCATCCAATGGCGGTGCCGTGTATCAGGATGACAATGCACCAATACACACAGCAAGACTGGTGAAAGATTGGTTTGATGAACATGAAAGTGAAGTTGAACATCTCCCATGGCCTGCACAGTCACCAGATCTAAATATTATTGAGCCACTTTGGGGTGTTTTGGAGAAGCGAGTCAGGAAACGTTTTCCTCCACCAGCATCACGTAGTGACCTGGCCACTATCCTGCAAGAAGAATGGCTTAAAATCCCTCTGACCACTGTGCAGGACTTGTATATGTCATTTCCAAGACGAATTGACGCTGTATTGGCCGCAAAAGGAGGCCCTACACCATACTAATAAATTATTGTGGTCTAAAACCAGGTGTTTCAGTTATTTTGTCCAACCCCTGTATATACAGGGGTTGGACAATGAAACTGAAACACCTGTCATTTTAGTGTGGGAGGTTTCATGGCTAAATTGGACCAGTCTGGTGGCCAATCTTCATTAATTGCACATTGCACCAGTAAGAGCAGAGTGTGAAGGTTCAATTAGCAGGGTAAGAGCACAGTTTTGCTCAAAATATTGCAATGCACACAACATTATGGGTGACATACCAGAGTTCAAAAGAGGACAAATTGTTGGTGCACGTCTTGCTGGCGCATCTGTGACCAAGACAGCAAGTCTTTGTGATGTATCAAGAGCCACGGTATCCAGGGTAATGTCAGCATACCACCAAGAAGGACAAACCACATCCAACAGGATTAACTGTGGACGCAAGAGGAAGCTGTCTGAAAGGGATGTTCGGGTGCTAACTCGGATTGTATCCAAAAAACATAAAACCACGGCTGCCCAAATCACGGCAGAATTAAATGTGCACCTCAACTCTCCTGTTTCCACCAGAACTGTCCGTCGGGAGCTCCACAGGGTCAATATACACGGCCGGGCTGCTATAGCCAAACCTATGGTCACTCGTGTTAATGCCAAACGTCGGTTTCAATGGTGCAAGGAGCGCAAATCTTGGGCTGTGGACAATGTGAAACATGTATTGTTCTCTGATGAGTCCACCTTTACTGTTTTCCCCACATCCGGGAGAGTTACGGTGTGGAGAAGCCCCAAAGAAGCGTACCACCCAGACTGTTGCATGCCCAGAATGAAGCATGGGGGTGGATCAGTGATGGTTTGGGCTGCCATATCATGGCATTCCCTTGGCCCAATACTTGTGCTAGATGGACGCGTCACTGCCAAGGACTACCGAACCATTCTGGAGGACCATGTGCATCCAATGGCGGTGCCGTGTATCAGGATGACAATGCACCAATACACACAGCAAGACTGGTGAAAGATTGGTTTGATGAACATGAAAGTGAAGTTGAACATCTCCCATGGCCTGCACAGTCACCAGATCTAAATATTATTGAGCCACTTTGGGGTGTTTTGGAGAAGCGAGTCAGGAAACGTTTTCCTCCACCAGCATCACGTAGTGACCTGGCCACTATCCTGCAAGAAGAATGGCTTAAAATCCCTCTGACCACTGTGCAGGACTTGTATATGTCATTTCCAAGACGAATTGACGCTGTATTGGCCGCAAAAGGAGGCCCTACACCATACTAATAAATTATTGTGGTCTAAAACCAGGTGTTTCAGTTATTTTGTCCAACCCCTGTATATATATATATATATATATATATATATATATAAATATATATATAAATAAACATTTTATATCTCATTCCTGAAAGCTGCTGGAGTTTTTTTAAATGTAAACAGTATTGTATGTTAGACAAAATTGGTTGATGACTCCTTACGTCTTTGCTCAAATTTATTTAAGTAATTTCTCATTTTAGGACATTTAGATGTACAAAATATGGCTAAAAGTATGTGGACACCCCTTTCAATCATTTAGTTCACATGTTTTAGCTTAACCTTTCAATCATTTAGTTCACATGTTTTAGCTTAACTATACAATTAGTTAGCTGCTTTCAGTTCTGTGGTAACAGTTTATTTTTGCTTTGAGTATCAGTGCTGAACTCCAGTGACGGAGTCACACAGCCCTGACTTCAACCCCAGTGAACACCTATGGGATGATTTGAAATCAGCATTCTAATTCATCCCAAAGGTGTTCACTGGGGTTGAAGTCAGGGCTGTGTGCACGTCACAGATCAATGCTTAACCTTAAATGTGCTTCTTTGACTGAATAAACACAAATTCTCACATAAACACTTCAAAATCTTGTGGAAAGTCTTCTTAGTAGAGGCAGTTATAGCTGAAAAGGAAGAGAAACTCCATATTACATCATTAAACATCAAACATGTCATTATCCAGTGAGCAAACATATAATTTGAATTTGTTTTAGACGACATCACAGCCTATCATAACTCTGGTACTCACAAAGTGAGTAAAGAAGTTTCCTCATGCTGGGCACCCTTTATCATATAAGATTATGCAAAACGTTTCCATGATTTTTTTCCTCTCACACATCTTCCCTGTAGGAGCTGATCAGGAAGGGCATTCCACATCACTTCCGGGCCATCGTGTGGCAGCTGCTGGGGAATGCCACAGACATGCCAGTAAAGAACCAGTACTCAGAGCTGCTGAAGATGTCATCACCCTGTGAAAAGCTGATCCGCAGAGACATCGCCCGCACCTACCCCGAGCATGAGTTCTTTAAGGGACAAGACAGCCTGGGCCAGGAAGTCCTGTTCAACGTCATGAAAGTAAGAAGAAGAAATTAGACAAACTACAAACCAGCAATAAAAAGTAGGAATAATTAAATGTATTAAAATGAAACAAATAAGAATGACTAAATTAATAGACAAATACATACAATAAAAATACAAACAACAATATAAAAAATGTATAAAAGTACATCTTTAGCTATTTTTTACATTTATTGTACTTAGTGATCTGCCTGATTTTGCAATTCTAGCTCAGTAGCTAGTCAAATATTTAGAAGGTTAAGTTCTCCCTTGAGCAAGTCCCCTAACTCTCTCAGCTCCAGATGGATAAGTTGCTGTATAAGTTGTTTTTCTCTGACCCCAGTTTCCAAACAGGCTGGGATACCTAGGGTGGCTTGGTGGGTAGCACTGTCGCCTCACAGCAAGAAAGTCCTGGGTTTGATTCCCAGGTGGAGCATTCTGGGTCCTTTTTGTGTGGAGTTTGCATGTTATCCCCGTGTCTGAGTGGGTTTCCTCCCACAGTCCAAAGACATGTGGTCAGGTTAATTGGAGATACTAAAATTACACTTAGATGTGTGTGTGTGTCTGCCCTGTGATGGACTGGCGTCCTGTCCAGGGTGTTTCTGTGTTCCTTGCATCCACTGAGAGCTACGATTGGCTCCAGCACCCTTGGCGACCCTGATTAGGATAAGCAGCTTAGAAAGTGAGTGAAGTGATGGATTCTACTTCCTTTTTTGATAAATATGAGTATATTGAGGAAAAACTGCAGCACTGGATCTTAGTAAACAATCTGTAACATATGGGGCCAGACAATCTATAGTTTTAGGTTCTTAATTTAATAATCTGGTCCCAGTGCATAAGTTTCTGAGAGTGGGGGTTTGGGGTTCTGATGGAATGAATCTTGCTCTGAATGCTTGAAATTGAGCCATATTCAGTATTGTGTGGTAAGTAGCTATTTTTGCATGTCAATTTGTGATTGTATGTGGGTTTGTATTTGACAGGCATACTCACTAGTAGATCGAGAAGTGGGATATTGTCAGGGCAGTGCCTTCATTGTTGGGCTACTTCTTATGCAGGTACATTCAAACATGATACACATAAAGAACTTTATTTTTATACTTTATCTGATAAACAATCAGGTAAATCTGTTTATTCTTTATTTCATGTGTGTGTAGATGCCGGAGGAGGAAGCATTCTGTGTGTTTGTGAGGTTAATGCAGGAGTACAGACTAAGAGAGCTCTTTAAACCCAGTATGGCAGAGCTGGGCCTCTGCATATACCAGTTTGAATATTTACTGCAGGTAAGAAAGACACTTTGTAAAGGTTTGTACTATTTTACTTCATTGTGTTGCGTAAATACAAACACACTTTTGATTTTGATGCCTACAACATCTGTGCCTGTGGCATGAGTGACTTGCATATGTATGAAGGTACCATCTGGCATATATTGGGATTTTTAGAGAAACACATGCTGGCATCAGTGTGACATTTTTCTCCTGGAAAAGCAAGACTATGCCAGGCCTCATTCTGCACATGCTACAAAACACCAGCAGACACAGAGTGCATTGCAGTTGCAGGAATCATTGAAATCCTAGACAAATAATACATACAGTGGTACCTTGTAACTCAACGTCCCCTAAACTCAAAATCTTTGAAACTCAACGCCTTTCAAAAAAAAATTTGTACCCTTAAACTCAACGTTTCCTTTAAACTCAACATGTTGTTTGTTTTTGAAAAATGTATTTATTTCAAACAATGAACAGTTGCTTTGTTCAGCGCTCTGCATTTGTGTGAAATAACCATCAAACCCAGTCTGAAAGCTCCACATGTATCTGTGTTTATCTGTATTTCCCTCACTGTTTCACTTTTAAACTTGTGTTACAGCTTGAGGTTCTGAGAAATTGTGAGAATCACCTTTTTATTTCAGTGTTTTTATATTTTATTTGTGTTATTTTCAGTGTATAAGTGTCAAAAACAACCCCATTATTTTACATAAGCCTAAAATATGTGCAAGTCCACAGGATCATCTAACTCATTAACCTTGAAACTCAGCACCTTTTAAACTCAACACCAGTCCCAGAACCAATTGATGTTGAGTTTCAAGGTACAACTGTATATCCAATGAGTGCATGGGAACTTCTGACTTACCACAAAGACTGCACAGAATTGTGGGCCAGGTATTGTGAAACGTTGTAATTGCTTACACTTATGTGAACCTTAACATTACAAATTTGTGCAGGGGCTGTAGTGTGAACCAGCTGACCACAAAATAAACATTTTCTATTTTATTTTCACCCTTGTATGACACAGACTGATGACACTATTGGTATAGTTTCATAGTTTTTTTTCTGTCATACATTTTGGTGGGTTTTTAAGCTTCAGGTATTATGGTCATTTCTGCCGTCTAAAAATTGTCCAACAGGTGGCAGCAAATATTCAGTGTAAAAGAACAAAAGCCGTCTCGTCACCACATTTCTATTTATTTGATTTGATTTGATTTTGTTTTATTTATTTATTATTTATTTTTGGCCTCTTGTCATATCTTGCATCTGTCCTTGCAGGAGCAATTGCCGGAGTTGAATGTGCATTTCCGCTCCCAAAGTTTTCACACCTCCATGTACGCTTCATCATGGTTCCTCACACTCTTCCTCACCTTCCTGCCTTTGCCCATTGCCACACGGATCTTCGATATCTTCATGTATGAGGTAAAGAACAGTATGAAGTTTAGAATTGTATGAGAGAGCGTGTGCTTGTGTGTGAGTGTGTTTGGGGTGGGGGAAGGAGGGTTGTGCTGTCTACTACTGAAGAACTGAAAGTATAGATATGCATTTGCTCCTGCACAAGTGTGACTAAGGTGTGAGACTGTGAGTGAGTGTGTGTTTGGGGTAGGGTAAGGAGGGTTGTGCTGTCTACTACTGAAGAACTGAAAGTATAGGTATGCATTTGCAGGTTTGCTCCTGCACAAGTGTGAATAAGGTGTGAGTGAGTGTGAAAACATAGATCCACAGTTATGCTCGGACATAATCAGTTCTAAAAGTGTTCTAAATGTGCATTTTAGGGTCTGGAGATTATATTCCGCGTTGGAATGGCTATTCTGCAGCACAACCAGACAGACCTCATACAGCTTGACATGGAGGGCATGTCACAGGTTTAAAAAGCAAATTTTCTCCCACATACTTGTTTTTGTTTTAACCTCTTAGATGTTTAAATTGTTAGTACAGTGCTGTAAAAAAGTATGTGTATCTCTCCAATTTCTTATATTTTTTAATATTTGTCATACTTGTTTCATGTTTCAGATTATTAAACTACTTCAAATATTAGACAAAGACCCAAGTAAACACAAAATGCTTTTTTTAATGATGATGAAAAATGCTCAGCCATACCTGGCACTATGTAAAAAGTAATTGCCTCTTTAAAGAAGCTAGTAAATCAACCAGTTAACCAACTTCAAATGATAACTGGGTTTAGTTTGACTGGCCACACCTAGGCGTGATTACTGGCAGACCTGTTGTATCTAAACAGCTGTAGCCTAGTGGTTAAGGTACTGGACCAGTAATTAGAAGGTTGCCGATTCAAGCCCCACCACTGCCAGTTTGCCACTGTTGGGCCCTTGAGCAAGGCACTTAACCCTCAATTGCTTATATTGTATACTATCACAACTGTAAGTCGCTATGGGTAAAAGCATTTGTTAAATGCTGAAAATGTAAATGTAAACAGCACTTAAATAGAACCTGTCTGGCAGTGGTTAGAAGGTCTCAAAAAGCAGCACACATTCTAAAGATTCAATACAGATGTGAAACAAAATGATTGAAATCTACAAATCAGATCTAATCTGAAGTTACAAAGCCATTGTAAAGCTCTGGGACTTCAGCAAACCACAGTGAGAGCCATTATCCACAAATGGAGAAAACTCAGAACAGTGCCGAACCTTCCCAGTGGTGGTCGTCCTACCAAAATATCACCAGAAATGCATCAACGATTCATCCTGAAGGTCACAAAAGATCCTAGACTAACATCTAAACAACTGCAGGCCTAGTTTGACCACCGCTGACCGAAAGGAGCACAAAGTTTCAAGTCACATTTGCCGAAAAACATCTAGATGACCCTTAAGACAGTTGGGATAATATTCTTACTGGTCAGATCAAGGTGGAACTTTTTGGAAGACATGAATCCTGTTACATATGGTGTAAAGCTAACACCGCATTTCACCATTTCACTATTTATGATTAAAAACAGACCAATGATGATTTACCAGTTACTGATTTTTATTTTGGGCTGTACTGTGGCTTTGTGGATAGAACTGTCGCCTCAGAGCAAGAAGGTTTTGGGTTTGAGTCACAAGTGGTCCAGGTCCTTTCTGTGTGCACCCTTCCTTGCATTTTCTTCCCCCACAGTCCAAAGACATGTACTAAGGTCAGTTGGATATACTGAAGTCCCTTTAGACATAAGTATGTGTGTGTGTGTTTGCCCTGTGATGGTCTGGCGATCTGTTCAGGGTGTTTCCTGCCTTTTGGCCAGTGAATCAGACCCTCTGCGACCCTTTATAAGATAAAGCGGTGGTAAAACAGACAATGAATGAATGTTTGTACAAATGAAAGTTTGTACATAAACAGGATTTTTATAACCATAGTTTCTTCTGGTACTACTATGTTTAGCAGATTTTTTAATAGAAGCATTTATTTTAAGTACATATTATTAATACTTATTAAAGTCTTTATTCTAGGTGCTTTAAAAATGAATCAATAAAAATGCCTACTAAGTTTTGTAGAATAATTCACATATACAACTCTGGTGTAAACACACTTCTAATGTATCGTACTTCTGTCACCTGTTATCAGCACTTTCAGAAGGTGATCCCTCACCAGTTTGAGAGCTGCCCTGATAAACTCATCTTCCGAGCCTATCAGATTAAATACAACCCTAAGAAGATGAAAAAGTGAGTAGCAAAGATGAGAGAAAATTAATCAATAGGACAAGAAAATCATGCATTGCTGTACTATTACTCACGTTTAAATGATTGACTACAGGTTGGAGAAAGAGTACACCACCATAAAAAACAAAGAGATGGAGGAACAGATTGAAATTAAGGTGTGTACAGCTACATTCAACTGTAAGAAATTGCTGGATAAAATGTGAGGCAAAAAATTTAGTTGTTTCTTTTTACTGGAACAGAGACTACGTACAGAGAACCGGTTGTTAAAGCAGAGGATTGAAACACTTGAAAAGGTTAGAGTTTTTTTTACTTTATTAACTGTAACCAATACATTAGGGGCTATAACAAGTGATAATTACTTAAATAGATATGGGGGAAAGTTATTTGTATCCAGAATTGTAATTAATCTGCAAGAAACATGACAAAGTACTTCTAATATAGGCTGGGTGGCATATGTGGGCCTTGTGTAAACATCCTGTACTATTGTGAACTGAATGCTGCAAAATAATCCAAAATTATATTAAATTATGGACAATTTGTACAACTGTTTATTTTTGTAATATCATAATTATATGAGCAGTAGCACAGCAGATATAGTAGGTGCCACACAGCACCAGTCTGGGGACCCAAGGTCAATCTTCTCTGGTAATTTTTTCAAGTTCTGTCCATATCTTTGTGGATTTTGCTTCATGCCTTATTTCATCCATGTGAAATGGCTTCCCTAAATTGCTCTTGAATTGGCTACCTGTCTCAGCTGTGCTATCCACCAGGCCGAGCCTTCAACAGGCACAATCACTTGGCTGTGACTGTGAGAGGAAGGTTGAATGGCTGCACAAGGGTTGGGCGAGCGATGACTGTGAGGTTGTCGGAGGTGACGTCTGATAGGCTGCTGCTCCTTTAAACAAGTAGAACCTAGGCTTACTGTACCAGCTGAGCCACCGGATGTTACGATTATCATTAGTAGTAGTATTACATCGTCACTCTACTGCCTTCTGGACATCATTTCAAGAGCATCAGTGTCCGTACTGCCAGACTGAGGAACAGTTTCTTCCCTAAAGCAAGCAATAAACCACCAGTATTGTAGGTATATTATGCAAAATATGGTGTAATATGTATATCAATCACTATTGCACATAGTCTACTTTGACAGTTGAAGTTGCCACATGGTTGATGGCATTGCTATCGCCCATCTATGCATGTAACTATACTGTATGTAACTATGCATGTAGCAGATTAGAATAGCTTAGAGAGGGTTGTGTGTATTTTATAAAACAAACTGAATGTTCTTGGTACTTGTTAAGGTTCAACAGTTTTGCCTTTTTACCCAAATGAAGTTGTGAAATCTTATTCATTCTCGATCTCTACTTTTGTCTTTTCCTTAATGTTTGTCTCTGGGTTATTTTCCTTTCTGCTGTTTCCCCTTATATATCAATCCTGTTATTCTTATTTCTATGTCTGCAATCATTTTGTCCTGTTTGACCATTTCTCTTCTTGCTGTCCTTCTATGATGATGTACTTTTTCCCCTTTCCTGTCTCTCTTTCTTTATTTCCTCTTCCACTCTTTTCGTGGTGTTGTAGGAAAGTGCCTCACTGGCAGACAGGTTGATCCAGGTAAACGACTATCAATATTAAACCGGCAGCTAACAAATCCATCCTTCCTCTTACCTTATAACTCAGTTTGTCTTTTTTTCTGTTTCCCATGTTGGCATCTCAGTCAGTTTCATGCTTGCTTCCACACCATTGCTCCCCAGAGTGGGCCCGTTGCATGACAGAATGTTTTTGGTTGACTGATATGTTGTGGTAATGTTTATGCACATAAGAGCATGCACTATACATGACTGGAATGATATTTTGAATATTATGTTAAAATTAGGCATTAACAATTTACACAAACCTGCATGCATACTGTGGAAGTGCATCAAATGTTACTCATGGGTCCAGTGATGTTTTCAGGTGTGCTTTATGAAATCTGAATTGATAGGTAATGACACTGCATTTATTAAAGCTTAGATCATTTCATGAATTAGCAAGAACAACTAGGGTTATTACTTAGGTCAGTCTAATAACAGGTTAATAAAATTGCATTCACAGTTTTATTATTAAGGTTTTATAATGTTAAAGAAAATTTAAAGAAAATCCTGTTTGGTAAGATTAATTTAAATTAATAGTATTAGTATTTTACACTGATAAACATTATGCATGTGGCTGAAGACCTCAAGAAGAAATTCTGACCTCCTTGTTGTGGCATCAATATGTGATGCAGCCCTGCTTCTCTGGCCACTTCTGTCATATTGGCCCAAATCAAAAAGGCCCGGATTCATGAGTTAACATCCATTAGTATGTTAAATCTATTCCTGTCTCTGATGATTTAGCTCACTGCAGTGTCTATTTACAATTTAAATAAAATGGTGTATACAGTTAACTCTTGCTAATGCCAAAACCAAATTCACAGCATTGATTTAACTGATGTAATGTCACTCATGCATCTCTTTTCTGTTTTTGCCCGAGACACTGCATTTTATACTAATAGCAAAACAGTGTCACCTGTTGGCCACTTCAAACATTGCCAATCGGTTTATGGTTTCCTGAAATGAAACTAACAAATCTACTAAGCCAAATGTGTTGGCACGTAAATGAAAAAAACAAACGCATCAAATAAAATCTCACAAGTGTTGCTTTTTAAAGACCTTAACACTTAACAAAACCTTAACAAATATTTAATCTCTATGGTTATTACCATTCAGTCCCTTTCAGTTCATCGTTCCTTGAAATGTCCAAAACCACATACTTAATAATAATAAACTCTGTCTTAAATTTTAGGGACAGGTAACAAGGGCACAGGAAGCCGAGGAGAACTACGTGATCAAACGGGAATTAGCAGTTGTACGGCAGCAGTGCACAACAGCCAGCGAGAGTTTGGAGAAAGCACAGGACACCATAAGAGAACTACAGCAACACACGGTAAGACTGATCTACTAGCTGTATGACTTTATTTACAATAGAAACAATGATGTAAAAGCTCTATAGGTTAGTTTGCAGATAAAGCTTTCGGTACATTGATCACATAGTGCCATATCAACTTCAAGTTTAATTATCTAAAAATGTGTAATGTTGGGCACTCAGGTGGATTGCCAGATGAGATTCCTCATAACTGATGCAAATATGACCTCTGCTGGCTGATTGATGGTGCATGCACAGAAAACGAGGAATAATGGGGATCAGTTTGTGACCCTTTGTATGTGGTACTAAAAGCTATATTAACTCGTCTCGTGCATGTGAAAAAAGAGGTTGGCTACTGCATATGTTTAGGATGGGGGCATGTTAGTTACGGCTCTCAGCAGTCAGGATCATTAGATATGACTAAATTGGGAGGAAAACTGAGGAGAAAATGCTGGGTTTTGTTAAGTAGTTAACATCACTTTAAACAGTCCACAATTACTGGCACCCCTGGACTTTTAATTATTGGCACCTTACTAAAACCTACATAAATTAACCAAGAAAAAAATTAGGTGTTTTCTTTTAATCATTGTACTTCTATTAAAGTGTAGTTTTTTATTATTTATTATTATTTTAAATAAAAAAAATTTTAATCCTTGTACCCAGGATAAATGACAATAGACATTAGCTTGTCAGCTGGTTATATATCTAATTAACTTAATTATCCAGTCAGTTCTGGTAAGACTGCCAGGCCTTGCTGCTAAAACATATTTACATAACACAATTCCACTTTATAGGATTGCCATGTTGGATTTACACTACGTCCTGCTTATGATTAAGACACAAACATTTCACTTTTCTCATCAAAACCCCAAGACCACAATGTTGGGGAACCTAAACCGTTTTGCAAATTACAGCCACAGACTTTTGTGCAATTCTGACACTGTCACACAGCCAAGTGTGCTTGTAGTTCTTTAGAGTTAATAGGGGTAACCTGACCTAAACAGTGTATGTTTAAAGCTGGTCTTCAGATCTGTTCAGTCGTTATTTGTCAGTTAGATTGTGATATAGCACTGAAGTACATGAGTGAGAACAAAGTGTGACAGGGTGTATTCAAGAAGAAATGGTGTGAGTGAGATTCTTCACACTAGTCACATTCTTAGTATTTGGGTGTGTGTTTTGTATATGTGTTATATTAACATGTGTTTACTGGTCGTCATCACTAAAAAGTAGATAAACAAATCTCAAAAAGTCTGATTACTAAAATTAAATTTTGTTAATTAAAACTCATTTAGATTTCAGTGATAAGAGTGTAGTGGCGAGGTTGCAGCTTTTGTGCTTTGGTTTTAGCTTTGTTACTGTCACACAGGCTGTCAGATGAATCAAATAAAAATATCTGTTCATTTTTTTTTACAGTTTGACTTAATACTAGAATAGAACTGATATAGACAAATTCTACTTAAATAGGAGACCATGTAAGTTATGTTCTAGTAAACACTACAATATTGTAGTAACTTTACATACTGTATTTAGTGAACACAATATTAAACTATTTTAATAAACACTACTAACCAAAAAATCATTTTAGTTTTAGCATTGTATTGTAATTTAATTTTGAATAAAAAGCCTATAATGTAGGACTGGCATATATAGAGCGTATATGAGCATCACCTTAAATATGGAGATGTGAAATCTAATAAAAAAAATTACATGAAGTGATCACATGAATCTACATTATTTATAATTATCCACACATCCACACACTTTACATGGGATTTAGAATGTAATTTAGTCCTTACACAGTACAGCTCTCAACAAAATGACAGTAAGATGTAATCACATCAAAAGATAATGTTGTCTCATTCCAACACCTTTTTATTTTCCAGTGAATGAAATGCATTGTCAGTATGGTGTGTAAGCATTAACAGAACAGAAAAAAAAACCCAATTCTTTACAAATTAACTTAGGAAAGTATGAGCTGCCCGGCTGGTGACATCCCTCACATAAACATTATCTGTGGAATGAGATTGTATTGCCTGACCATTACTTATTAATGTGTGGGAACACTACAGTTAAGTCATGGCCACTAGATCATTTAGTTGTGAACGTAACTGCAAGTGACTCCAAAATAAAAAAAAAACTCATTCACTCTTCATTCAGACAAAAGCATATTTTCTCCCTTATGAGCATAACAGATGATCATGCCTTATTAAGCTATTTTTGGCCATATATTATTTTTATTTATATGTCATTAGTGGGGCTCCATGGATAGGAGTAGAAATTAAAATTTCCCACAGGTCATACAAATAATAAAACACTAATGTAAATGTAATAAAAATAAATGTACTGCATTGCTAACCATCATTTTTTGCTTGCTGGCTTTTTTATTAGTGGTTAATATTGTAAAACTGTGAAACCTTAATACTTTTTTTGGCAAAGGTTGTTTTACAGTGACATTATGTTTAAGTCTAAAATTTGCTAATGCATTTAACTTACAAACTAATAACTGAAACAATGTATTTTGTTTGGGCAGAACAATTCTAAGCTCATCATGTTTGGATAAAGTAGGGTTACATATGATCTCAAAAACACTTTATCGGCTGTGTAGGTATGAAGTATGAAAGTGGAAGCATCATGATATGGTGCTGCTTCTTTAAAATGGCACTGGGATATTACACTTTAGCGAAGGAAACATGGATACAGCGACATCCAGACAAATCTGTAACCAATTATCTGAAGGAAATAATAATATGTATTCACATAAAACGATGTGACAGGTCATTTGTAAATTATATGTCCATTAATAATGATGTTACCTCATTCCAACACCTTGTTATTTGTCATTGAATGAAATGCATTGTCAGTATGGTGTGTGAGCATTAACAGCATTAACAAATGTACAAATTGTGATGGGTAGTTACTGGGTCCCAAACTGTTTGCCAAAATGGGCCAAAACTGAACCACGGAGGTGCTAATATTGAATTTTTTCGTGCTTTTGTTCATTTTTACTCATAAATACAATGTAGTCAGAAATGAATATATGCAATGAAAATAAATTTAAATAACAACAAATATGACTTTCACTGTATGGGAGTGCATCTTATTCATGTTTTTTTTTTAGTAATTAGGTTTTTCTTTGCATGTATTTGATCCAAATTAGTTGATTGTGGGTTTTCACTCCGAGCAAGGGGGTTGCAGTGGTTAGGATGAAATGACATTTCTACAGTGTGAACAGCAGTTCAGGCCCCTCTTAGCTACTGACTCAGGCTTGTTCAAGATCTCGTCACACTGAATATGGACTTCCATTGAAGTCTCATGCTGGAGGCGGGGGTTTGACTAGTATTCTCTTTTAAACTGATGTGTTCATTCTGGGTACACTGTGGTAACACTAACCTTTTGACACCGTATTGACAGAAACACGGTGTGCGTGCATGAGAAACACAAAGATGACTGAAAGTAACGTAAGTGAAGCGAGCTGAGCGGAAAAGATGGAGGGAGTTTAAGAATGAGAAGTCGAGGTCTGTGAGAACGCTTGGCCGCAGCTTTTCTGCTAAAGGCCGCGTTCTTACGACATGCACGGTGTTACATTCAAACATGAAGAAAACACTGCTGACCATGCTAGTGCTGATGGGAGGGTAACATGAGCGTATGTATAAGCTAGTAACAAAAGTGGTAAAAACAAAGATCACGGTGAGGCAGCTGAGAAAGTATCACTTTGAACACTTTCATTAATAGGTGTGATGATCGTCAGTTTTGGGAAATGAGGTTTAGGCAAATTCAGGCTCGTAACTTTCTGTACTCTGATTAGTGTCAGATTTCCCAAAAACACAAAGTTTTATGCTAATCCAAACTGTCAGTGACATTATTTCAAATGATAATCACCTCATTATCATGCATACTTCTGTAAAAAGCTTTTTTTAATATAAAAACAGAAGGTTGCTGGTTTAAGCCGCACCATTGCCAGGTTACTGCTCTTGGTCCCTTGAGCAAGGCCCTTAACTCTCAATTGCCCAAATATACTTGTATACTGTCATAGTACAAGTCGCTTTGGATAAAGGCGTCTGCTAAATGCCAAAAATGTAAATGTGATTTTTGCCGTTCTGCCTCCATTTGTCTCTTATATGGTCGGGTTATTTTTATTAATTCTCTTTATTATTACATTTAATTAAATTTCTTTCTTACTTGTCTTTGTGTATGTCTAGTACACGCAGCAATTTGTGACCAGGCTACAGACTCAGTTGGAACAGTCTCGGTTGCAGGAGACTGAGCTACTCGGTGCTCTGAAGGAGATGCAGGATAAGGTGCTGGACCTGGAGAAGGTCAGTCATTTTATATCTGTGAGCTTGTGCATAGAACTTATCCTCTGTCATTGTATATGAGTGTAGACGTTTGTTGTTAGAAATCATATGTGTTAGATCACAGTGTACCGATATGGTGTGTGTGAATGTGTCTGTGTGTGTGTGTTATTATAACTCATACTGTATGTGTGTGTTAGTCTACTATGTACTAATGTGTAATGTGTGTAAGTATGTGTTAGTCCCCAATGTACTGAAGTGTAGTGTGTGTGTGTTATTATAGCTAATACTGTGTTAGTCTCCAATGTACTGAATGTACTGTATTTTAACTTATAATGTATCTGTGGTAGTCCACAACATACTGATCTGTCGTGTGTGTGTGTATGTGTGTATTTTAACTTATACTGTATCTGTGTTAGTCCACAACGTACTGAAGTGTAGTGTGTGTGATTATAACTCATTCTGTAACTGTGTTTGTCCACAATTCACTGATGTGTAGTGTGTGTGTGTGTGTGTTATGTTAACTCATACTGTATCTGTGTTGTTCCACAGCATACTAATGTGTAGTGTGTGTGTGTGTGTGTGTGTGTGTGTGTGTGTGTGCAGAGAAACAGTTCATTACCTGATGAGATGAACGTAGCTCAGCTGCAGGATGAACTGAAGCAGGTGAAGTTGAGAGAGTTGGAGACACTGAAATCCTTCAGAGAACTTCAGGATACAGTCACTGAACTAAACCAGCGCTGGCAGGTAACAACACACACACACACACACACACTTGATCTGAGACTGAACTAATTAAATATTTCACTAATATTCTATCAGTGTAAGTTCAGAGCTGTTAACTAAGCTTACTTGCATACAAATGCTGTTTTTAGGTGTTATGAACATTAGTTACAAATGAAAAGATAAGAAAGATACATTTATGTATACCCTACAATCCAAAATAAACACTAAGATTACAGTAAAGAAGGAAAATGGAATAGAATAATAAAACATAATTAAAACTACAGAAGATAAAAGTATGAAAAAGGTTAGGTAACAAAGACAAAGGAGAAAAACGGATTAAGGTCGGAGTAAATCTATTTATTATTATACCACTACACTATTTCATTATAGTCCACTTGCATTATAAATCTGCAATTCATGCAGTTCTACATACATACTGTAATTCTGCAGATTCTAAAATGCTGAAAACAACTAAAAATATATTTTATAAGAGGTCTTAACTCACTTTTTGACTTGTTTTTTGTTATTCTCAGCAATACATGTCTCGTGGAGGTGGACACTGGAAGGAATCTCCTAAGAAGAACGCTCTGAATGAGCTGCAGGATAAACTGATGGGTATGAGACTGAGAGAGGCTAACAGCCAGGCCGAGCTCAAAGAGGTCAAACTCAAAAACCTGCAGCTGGATAGCCAGGTCTGAATCACTTACACACACATGCCCATACACACACACACCCACAGTAAACCCATTCTGATATTGTTAGAAAAGAGTGAATAAAAGTAAACTTGACAGCCCCTGGGATTTATTGTAAATAAATAAACTCAATAATGTGCTTAGTAGAGCAAAAATAAGTTACTTAATTACTTTTTACGTAGTGTTCAGAGCATTATTAAGAATTGGAAAGTGTATGGCACCACCAAAATCAGGGTGTCCCTTCAAACTGGATGACCATTTGGGCAAATATTCTTTAATTTAGGTGTGCACAACTGGTAGGAACACATACAAACAGACTGATTGTTGTAGTAAAAGCAAACTTTGGGTCTACATTCAGAAGTCATGAATCAAATAACAGGGAAACACAGATCTGAAGAAATGATACAATAACGTCTTAAATGCACTAAAACATGTCAGAGCTCAGTTGGTTCAATCGTAAGGAAGTAGAGAAAATA
Source organism: Trichomycterus rosablanca (assembly GCF_030014385.1). Lineage (NCBI taxonomy): Eukaryota > Metazoa > Chordata > Actinopteri > Siluriformes > Trichomycteridae > Trichomycterus > Trichomycterus rosablanca. Next base: position 9,449,360 of record NC_086002.1, on the reverse strand, counting down.
TAAAACTGCATGTCAGACGGCCCCATTTTAAACCTAGTCAACAAACCTAAAAGGGAACTGGTAAGAATGGTTCCTGTGACACTAACTGACACTCTCACCGAGTTGCAAAAGTCAGTGACTGTGGCTAAAGACAATGTTCATGAATCAGCCTTATCCAAGGGGTTAAATGACCTTTTTGGTAGATTTGCAAGGAAGAAGCCCATCCTAAAAAAAAAGAAACATAATTTGAAAGAGTTGCGTAGAGGGATGGTAGGGTTTGTAGTCTGATCACAATAAAGTAGAACATTTGGGTATAAATTTCAAGCTATATGTATGGCATAAATCAAACAAGGTGAATTAGGTGGTGGGAGCATCAAACAAGGATTGGCAACCATTCAGGGTCTGAAAAAAAAAATGATTGGTGAACAGTTGAGAGATCTTGAATGAACAAAACTGTTCCCTACTGCCAGACAGCTTAATCTGTAAAGGAGATTTGAGCCCACTGACTAAAAGCACATTGTCAACGGAACACTGGAATCAGTACACTTTAGTAATAGGAAATTGAACATCCTTATTGGTACTGACTCCTGGTTATTTTTTCCATCACTGGAACAGAATCTGGGTCTGAAATGGTTAACCTAGTCAAACATGACTGAACTTTTGCACACAAATCTCTTTGGTATAGAATCAGATCTACACGAAGGCGATGAGCCGGCATGAGCAGGAGTCCGCCACCCAGCAGGAGAGACTGCAGAATGCTTTATCTCACAATAAAACTCTGCAGAGCCAGCTGAACGAGATGAAAAGAAAACAGACTGAGTCTGACTGCAAGGTAATGCGTGCTCAGGTGTAACCCCTAGCCTACATACAAACCCTGTGCCTGTTTTTGTGTTTTTCTATTTTTATAGTTGAAGGTCTGTCATAAAAAACACAGTGAAGAAGAAACAAATATTTAAGTACAGTATTCTATAAAAATATTAATAAAATATTAATTAGGAAATAAATTATATACATGAGTATATGAGTATATAAAAGTGATGCTTATAAAACCCATTTCCAGAAAAGTTGGGGACATTTTGTAAAATGCAATGAAAACTAAAATTTGTGATTTTTTTTAATTCTCATAAATCTTTATTGAAATGAAGAGAACAAAGAATGAGGGCTGACCAACTTAAATACATTTTGTTAATATACTGTATACACAAGTTTTGTATTTGATGTCTTCAACATCCTTAAAAAAGTTAAGACAGGGCAAAGTAGGAGTAAAAAGTTTATGAAATATTTGAGATATACCATTTTGAAACATTCCACAAGCAGGTTAATTGGTAGTAGATAAGTATCATGATTTGGCATCAAATTAGAATCCACCAAAAGCTCAGTTTTTGCAATCAAGTCAAAAAACATTTCCTTAGCAAGACTGGAAGACTGGGCACTCACTTGGTGCAGCGGTAAAACACACCAGCACATCAGAGCTGAGTTTTGAACTCGACGGAACTCTGCCATTCAGCTGGGCTGAGCGCTTACATGAACAACGATTGGCTGTTGTTCATACAGAGTAGGAGCCGGATAGGGACCTCATAAATGATGCAATTACAAACTTATGGCTGATTGAAGGAATAATGCATTGATCAGGGTGTGGCTCTCCTTACACAAAGCTGATCCGCATATGAACTCACCTCACGCAGGTGAAAAGATGCAGTCGGCTACTGCACACGTGTCGGATAGGGTGTGTGTCAGTCCCGCTCTCAATCAGGGAGGGGATCAGCATAAGTAGAGAGAAAACATAATGCAATTGGGTAATTGGATACCAGGTGTATATTGGGAATTTTAGAGAGACACATCCTTTCATCAAGGTGACATAGAAAGTGAAATATATGAAGTAAATATAGGCCCTGGATGTATACTAAATAAGAATAAAAGTGGAGAAATACAAGTTTACCCTCACTGTACATGAAAAAAAAAAATCCAGGTGACATTTATTATGTAAATAAAATGAATTCATAAAATGAATGAATGCCCATATAACATCTATTATAATCTCACTTTCAGAGTAAAGAGGAGGTGATGGCGGTGCGACTGAGGGAGGCAGACAGCATGGCCGCAATGGCAGAACTCCGACAAAAAATAGCAGAGCTAGAATTACAAGTATGTGCATTAACATGAATGTATACATATTTTTTCAAGTGTATTAGATTATCTGATGCACAATGTTTTTGTGAACAAATACCTGTATGTATGTGTGTTGTTTACAGAAAGAGGAAGGACTAATACAGGGTCAGCTGAATCACTCTGATTCCAAGCAGTACATTAATCAACTGAGAGATCAGATCACTGAGCTCAAGAACGAGGTAAGACTAAGGTCATTCTCACACTTAGTCTACATACTCAGATCTGTAGACTAGATTAATGTTGGGTTCTTTTGAGGCAGGACATGATTGCTGAGCTGTGTTCTCACAAAAACAGTTTATCCTAACCCTGGCATATTCTAACTTTAGCAACTCTTTTTAGCTGTTTATGAGCTTTGCTTACTGTTAGTTGTAGTTACTTGTGTTTAATGATTTCCTTTCTTTGTTAAACTAAACAGAAAGTCCTTTTGACCAAACACAATTTCTAAACACAGGAGCGGATCACTTTACCACCATAAACACCAAATGCACGAAAACTGCTTTCTCACTTTATTTATATTTATTTTTATTTTATATTTTGGAATTTTAATGCTATGTGTTACACTTTACACAAGATTCATAGAATAGAATAGTATCCCTTGTACAGGGATTTGTACAGACTTGTACAGTACAAGGAAATTATTTTTCTGCATATCGGGTCAGCTCGGGTCAGAGCGCAGGGTCAGCCGTTGCACAGCACCCCTGGAGCTGAGAGGGTTACAGGCCTTGCTCAAGGGCCCAACAGTGGCTGCATGGCAGAGCTGGGATTCAAGCTCTCAACCTTTTAATTGATAGCCCAGAGATCTACCCACTAGGCTACCACTGTCCCTTTCAAGTTCCGTCCATCTGTCCAAGTTCAACATCAAACACCATCACAGGCAATTTTGCATCTCCAATTCACATCCACCAGATAGTAAGGAGAGGATTTACCATCTGACCTTCCCTTCCAGAGATACAGGTCAATAGTGTCTGCTGGTTTGCTAGCCAAGCTGAGATTCAAACTTGGGTCTTCACTGTGTTGAGCTAGTGCATTAGACTGCACAAACACCTATTACTTAATTTCTTATTAATTTAGTTTATTAGATCAAGTGCGGGAAAAGACATTTAGTATATTTTTTAAGTTGGTGGCACTGCTGCCTTACAGCAAGAAAGTCCTGGGTTCAGATCCCAGGTGGAGTAAATTGAGTCTTTTCTGTGTGGAGTTTGCATGTTCTCCGCGTGTCTGCATGGGTTTCCTTTGGGAGTTCCGGTTACCTCCACAGTTCAAAGACGTGTAAGTGAGGTGAAATGGAGATACAAAATTGTTTGTGACGATGTTTGTTGTTGAACTTGAACTCATGTGACCTGTAACTACCTGTCCTTTCATGAATGTAACCAAAGTGTAAAACATGATGCTGAAATCCTAATAAATGAACAGATTAATAAATTCAGATTTCCACAACATACTGTGGTAATTTTTTTAAGCTATTTTAAATTCAGCAAGTGCAAAGGGTTTACCAACATGACGTGTTTCTCTGCATCTTAGTAACAGAATGGCATGAAAAACCACTATAAAGACCACACAAAATATTCCTCACTTTTACCAAACAACCCAAACACACAGAGGCACGCAGGAGGGCTTTGATGTGTGTGTGTGTAAAATCCTGACGAGCTTTCGTACCCACACGAACAGAAACACACACGAACACTCCCGCACATGCATAAACACACATGCACACATACTAATCATGTCTAAGTGAGTGGTGCTTGCTCATCCAGAGACAAGCATTTCGTGACTGAGGGTGTGAGAGTATTTTGACATTCACCATTCTCTGCACTGCTCTCACTCTTGGTCCTCGTCATCTTCCTTTTTTGATTTTACCTCTCACCCCTCACCACGCTTTCACCACACACTCTTTTTTTTGTCTTTCAATCAGTGTGTTCAAGCTTTTCATCCAGTGTTTACATACAAAGCTACAAAGGAAATCCACTATGAATGAACAAAAAATGTATTTTAACTTTGTACTTACAAATATAAAATAAATGTTTTACAGAAAAAAAATTACATTTTAATACACAATTTGTTTTATGCTGACTAACATATTGGGAACGATAACATTAAAATGTGGCAAGCGCAAAGGTTCACCAATAATAACACTGTGCCCTAAGATCAGCAGAAAATGTGATAGAAAATTCACTTAGCAAATCAACAAAAAATTTAATTTAACCAGGGGTGTCCTAACCTTTGCCCAAGACTGCAAAAGTATAAACAAACATACTGTATATTAAATAAAATAAAAATAGGTAAATAAGCATTGTGCTTACTTTTACTTGTGCATTGTGTCTTTTTGACTGATTAAAAATAAAAATATTTAGAAAGCAACTGTGGAAATCTTATTAAAAGTAGAACCCCAAATCAGAAAAAGTTGGGACAGCATGGAAAATGCAGATAATACAAAACACAGAGTTTCTTCACAATACACGTTTCCACTGTGTGATGGTCCATCTTAGATGCCTCCGAGCCCAGAGATGTTGACGGCATGCACAGTAAAGTTTTAAATGGCATTTGTGCATGTAACTCTGTATTGTAGTGCGTGACAAAGGTTTGCCAAAGTAATCCCTTGCCCATGTATTTCTGAGTGGCGGTTCTTGATGCAGTGCCGTCTGAGGGATTGAAGATCACGGGCGTTCAGCTTAAACTTGCCCTTGACCTTTACGCACTGACATTCTTCCAGATTCCTTGAATCGTTTAATGATACTATGTACTGTAGAGGGAGAAATGTGCAAATCCCTTCCAATCTTTCTTTAAGGTACATTATTTTTAAACATTTCAAACATTTTCTCGCACATTTGTTGACAAACTGGAGATCCTCTGATCATCTTTGCTCATCAAAGACTCGGCCTTTCCTGGATGCTGCTTTTGTATCAAACCATGATTACAATCACCTTTTGGAATTACATCATTATTTCGTTTTTCCACCTCATTACTAGCCCTAAACTGCCCCCATCCCAACTTTTTTTGGAATGTGTTGCAAGCCTGAAATGCAGGAATGGATGTTTATCAATAAATGAAATGAAGTTAAGCAGACAAAACATTAAATATCTCTGTCTGCAATCAAATAATCATTTTCCATACTTTCCCAACTTTTTCTGATTTGCGGTTGTAAGACTTGCTGTTTTACGAACCCAAGAACTAAAGTGCATGCAGTATGTAATTCCCAAAAGAGTGTTGTTAAATTACCTTTTTTAGTATTTAGGCATATACATGTGGATGGACATAATTTATTCATTTATTGTGTTCAGAAACTGCTTCATTCTTAGTCATAGCTTTTAGAGACACCCTGTACAGAGTGCAAATCCTTTGAAATCTATACACTTACACCTAAAAGCAATTTAAACAGCTAATTTCAAATTCATGTTTAAGAAGGTAAGAAGAAACCCAAGAAGTAAAAAACCCACATGGACAAACAGAAAACTCTGTCCTCATAGACAGCGACTGGAAGAAAAATTAAATACAGGTCATTAGAACTTTGGTGTTGTGTGGGACCAACACAGCTTGCTGTGTCACTATGACGACAAAATTAAATAAATTCAATGCCAGCTTTTAAGAGTTTGAGAGTCTGCAATCAGACATAAAGAACAATACATTATACTTAAACTCTACAACCAATCAGATCAGCTGTTTATGCTTTCTGCACTGTTTACATATATGACTTTAGCAGACATTAGCAGACTTTATTCAAAGCAACCTTACAATTGTGACCATGTATAATCCAAAAAAATGAGGTTTAGGGATCTTGCTCAACAGTGGCAACCTGGTGGTAGTAAAGCTTTAACCAGGGACCTACTGATTACTAGTCAAGTACTTTAATCTCTGAGCTACCACTATCCTGCTTACTTGACTGGAGTCATTAAACTACATTGTTTAGACTTGTTAATTTTTTTTTACAATTGTGGCCTCTCTTCTGCTGCTGCAGCCCTACACCCCCCACCCATATTTGGAGGAGCACTGAGGAAGTCCTATTCAACCATTTCCGTACTCTACAGACTAGGGATGCACCGATCCAACTTTTTCAGTTCTGATACCGATCCGATACATATACTTTGCATATCGGTCGATACCCGATACCGATCCGATACCATTGTTGAATTAATAAACCGTATACTTTATCATGTGGGAAAGACTTAAGGCATCAGGATTGACTTAAACATTACTAAGTTTGCAAAACTAAATATAATTAACACAGATATAAATGTACTGAACTGCTATTTATTTGTCAATAAAATAATAAACAATTGTGCAGGACCTTGGCACAGCATTCAGATTCAAAATAAAAAAGGGAAACTTCTTAAAACATTTAAAAAAAAATTAAATGTATCAGCTGAAACTGAAGTAGTTACACAAACAGTAATCAATCTTATTTTTTAAATATGTAGTGTAAACAGTAATTCAAAATAAAATCTAGCAGCGGAAGAACCTGAGAATAAACGAATACCTTGGTACAATACAATCAGTAATCAAACACCGTAAACAAGCAAACATCTACGTAGTGCAATTCAACATAAAGGGTGTGTTGGAGAAGCTAGCGATCTCTCTACATAGATGCATTTTACGTCATCCTGTGCGCTCCCGATAAGGAGACTGTTAGAAATCCTAGATGCCTTAAATTCCTCCCTTCTGAGGCATCTTAATATTTCAATGTTATTTTGGCTCAAGAACGAGTGAGCGTCCGACGCTGCCTTGGTGATCAAGGCAATCCCAGCATTCATTGCGGGTCGGGTGCTCTTCTCTCACAGAAAAATAAACATGGCTGACGGGGCGGAGAAACGAGTTATTATCAAACGTAAATAAAATATTACTGATTTTTAACCTGTATAAACTTGTACCGAGTGTTTTTATTTGCAAGTTCGAGCTTGTCAGGAAATGTAACCGTTATCGGTACATGAAGGGAGGTGTTATATTGACGTTAGCGTGCTGTGCTAACTCAATTCATTGGTTTTAATGGCAAGATGCTAAACGCGAAACCAGAAACCCGATGGAAGCACTGTCTAAGTAGCGCGTTCGAATAATATTGACTTATTAGAATCCTCTCTACTGAGGCAGCGTATCGGCCCCATGGATCGGCCTAATTATCCGATACCCGATCTATCTCATTTTGGTAATATCAGGACCGATATCCGATCTTAATATCGGATCGGTGCATCCCTACTACAGACACAGCTAGTCATGTCCGTGTAGGAGTCTGGCCAATTGATAACACAGCTGAGATTCAAACTCGGCTCTTAGCTGTCTAAGGGCTAGCACATCTTTGATGTTATTACCATTATTTTTACATACTTATTTCTTTGTGTTTATTGTGCAGTTGAGCAGTGCAGGTAAATCTCAGTACTGGCTTGTTTCGTGCGGGTTACACTAACTCTAGCATTGTGGTTTACTCTAAACGCTGAGAGAGAGGAAATGAGAGGCGGAGTCTGCCCCGATTACAATCTTTGAAAAGGTTTTCCATTGGTTAACCACCGTCCCACCCCCGTTTACAGATTGTCTAAGCGCTCTTTGGGAATTCCATTATGTCAGATCTGAGATTTGCTCCATACCTGTATCAACTTCTCATGCAAAGTTCAGTGAGTCACAATAAGAGACAAGAAATGAGACAGAGAATTGTGGTCCACTGTAGTCACGCAACGGATACTCGCTGACTCTGCCATTCACACACTACATCACACACATCAACATTACACATCACATAATACTGTATGACATACACTATATTGCCAAAACTATCTGGACAATCCTGTCTACAAATATTGGGTAGTCCTAACCCCTTTTCGACTTAACAGTCTTCGTTATTTAAGTAAGGCTTTTGACCTGATTTTGGAGTGTGTCTATGGGAAATTCTGGGTATTTATTTAATAGAGCATCTATGTGTGTGCTACACATCGACACATCAATTCTTTCCTCCAGGCACTATGAATGTAATGTTCTTTCCTTGACTGTGTGAGTTTCCTCTCACCTCTCAAAACATAAAAATATAGCCTGGCTATTCTAAATGACCTCTAGTTGTGAGGTCGCCCTATTACACTATGAGCTTGTTGGTCATCTAATTCCAAAACACTGGTGATTAACCTAGAACTTTCACTTATATAGTGTAATCTTCCACTAGATTTTAGAGCAGGTATGTGGGAATTTGTGCCTATTTAGTTGTTAACATATTTGTGAGGTCAGGTCCTGATGTTGAACGAGAAGGCCTGACTCGGTTTCAGTGTTACAGTTTAATGTTTAATGCAGTAGAGGTCAGGGCTCAGTGCAGGCCACTTTAGTTTCACCACTCCAGATTTATCAAACTATGTCTTTAGGAACCCTATTTTTCACACCTGTGAGCAACGGGCATGGCAGAAACACCTGAACTTAATAATTATGGATGTCCACATACTTTTAGTCATATAACATAGTAAACAATTATCTGCCAACAATATAAAATAATTTAGCAGTAAGTTACTAATACATCTCATCATTTACGGCATTAAGCAGATGCTTTTATACAAAGCGACTTACGATTGTGACTGAATACAATTCAAGCAATTGAGGGTTAAGGGCCATGCTCAGGGGCCCAACAGTGGCAACTTGGCAGTGGTGGGCTTGAACCGGCAACATTCTGATTACTAGTCCAGCAACTTAACCACTGAGCTACTACCACTGCCCATCTAAAAATGTGTCAAATTAGGGTAACCATTTGTTTTAGATACTTGTATAAACTATAAATGAACAGTTGATGCAAGCATTTGTTGGTGTGTGTGTGTGTGTGTGTATGTTTTGCGAATAAAACGATAAACACCAAACTTAAAAGGTTCTTTCCGTTGTGCCACATGGCATCATATGTAAGATCTTTGATCTGTGATTTTTTTAATTGACCCAGGTAAAGAACAATGTGAAAACACTTAATTACAGTAATAAATGATCTTTACAAAGTTTACTTTGTTACTGTACACCACATCATGCCAGGAATATGTCAAATCTACATCACAACCACAGACCATCATTCCTACTGATTTACACAGAAATAAATCAACCTATTTTATCTTCACCACTGTGTAAATGTGTCATTAGTGTGTGTGTGTGTGTGTGTGTGTTGCCCTTACCTCAGTATTAGCAGCAAAGCAGTGTTACAACACGTTACTATGACAGCCAACCACTAGTCTCTAGCTAGCTATCCAAACCTGTACCAGTGAAAAAGGTTACAGAATGTCACGAGTACAGAAAAGGAAATTTAAACACGCTAACATGAACTTTATGTTCTATGTACAGTTTAGCCATGCGGATATTAAGCTGGGTAATTTTATAGAGGAAAATAATAGTTCAATACTAACAATAGAAATAATAGAATAGAATAGAATAATAGAAAATAGTTTGAATACAATTATTTGTAATTAATTTGTATACTTTTGTTTGTAGCACATTTTCAAAGATATAAAGATAAAAAAATATATAAAGGTAAATAAACTAGCCAAGTTCTCCTAATGATTTATTGACTATAGATCTTGTAGTAAATTTATTAATCATAGAAATAATTAATCCACTTTATACTCATATTATATCCATAAGACCCCATTTTTTGGTTCCAGTTCAATGTTTCAAGTAGCATCTAGTGAACCCCAGACGATTACTGAACATTTCTGGTTTGATAAAAGACAAGTTTTCTTTTTGCACAGTTTTCAAATAGTTGTTAAATCATGAAGGTGGTAGCAAATTTAGATTTAGAGACTTGGAAACCACAAAATGCAAATTTTTGAGAATCTCCAACAGTAAAATTTCAAACAGTATGTGCACTACCATCCTCCTAATACACATGTCCTTATACAGGCAGCATCATTCAATGTTTAGCTGTTTTTTAATGCCACTAACTGTTCCATATAGGTGTTTGTGTTATTATTTTTATTTTTGGCTTTGACTCACCTCACATTTTACACTCATAAGAAATCATTACTGTTTAAGAGTTTATAAATGGTGAATATGTACATACATGGACATACTTCAGTTATAACTTTGTCATAAGAATTTTAGGGGTTTCAGTAATTGTGACACATTTGTCTAAAACATAATCAGAAAATATATATATTATTTTAAACTCACCAAGGAAGGTGAACTACTCTAGTCTGTGTTGTGTAGCGTTGTGTGTAAGGTCCTGATCTGCATTGCAGCTGTCAATACTTTAGTTTAGGGATCAATGAGGCCTCAGCTTTATTGGTTATTATCAGTTAGCAGAGTCAGTCACCAAGCTTTGCAATGAACTGCTTCTCTAAATATTTTGGCAGCTGGTTCTTTGTTCTGATGTCTTTTCATGTCTTCAAAACATGGCATGATTGATTTTTGAGTTACCGTAACCATTACATACCATTAGCATGTGGACAACTTTCCTAAATATTGGGTATAGGTGGTACAGTCACAACCATTGTTTTTTAGGTATATGAAAGAAAATAAATGAAATGATTTGATTTGCTTTACAGCAGTTTGGGAAAGGTTTAATCACAACTGTGTGCTGTGCTGTGAAGGAATCCCAGTGACTTGCACAAAGCCCCCTACTGAATTCCTTTGAGCCAGGTCTTCTTGTCCAACATAACTGTGTGACCTCACGAATGCTCTTTTGACTAAGACTCATTTAAGAATATTGGGAAAAGCCTTCCCAAAAGAGTGAAAGCTGTTAGCCATAAACCTTCACATGATCCTGAAATAGGATGTTCAAAAAGCTAAATAGTCAGTTTTCTACATACTTGACCATCCAGTGTTAATATTTAGAAAACCCTGCAACTGTGTATTTGTGGGCAGATTGTGCTGTAATACTCATTTTCATACAATTCATTTTATTCTTGCTTTACATTTTTGTTACAGATCAGACAGTTCCGTGGTCAGCCGACCAAATTTCAAAACCCTGAGAGCGGAGCCTATCCGGACCTGTGCCTGGCAAGTCCAGCCTCAGCAGAGGGAGACTACCTGAGTTCAGACGACGATCTGCTACAGATCTCGCTGCCTGGCACGGCGATGTTTCCGCACCATCCTTCGGCTAATCTGGACAGCGAGGGCAGCACAGAGAGCGATGGAGATGAGAGAAATGCTTTACCAGGGCATGGTTTAGATGGAGGGCCCAGGTAAGGGGACACTGAAAAGATGGAGGAGGTGGAAGATTTTGGAAATGAGAAACACTGCACATGGACATAGGCGGTACTGAAGAAGGGATGAGTACACACACCTGATCACAGAGTCAAGTAGGTGAACGCAGGAGAAAGACTACATGTAAATAGAAGTAACGACAAATTGTTTCTGCTGAAACAGGGGTCGTTATTTCGGCCGTTTATCTCGGTTTCGTCCTAATTCCTTCCCTCCTACTTTCCTACCTTGTTTTACTCTATGGGCCACACATTCTTACAGATATCCACTACTCTATTTAAAACTAATACTAACACCAACATTGAGGTGTTTTAAATGGAGTTACATTTAAATTCATGGAATTTAGCAGAAGCTTTTATCTGAAGCGACTTACAATTATGACTGAATGCAATTCCAGCAATTAAGGGTTAAGGGCCTTGCTCAGGGGCCCCACAGTGGTATCACATATACTCAATCACAAACATCCAGAAACACATTATCACTATCAAGGATGGGAATCCAAATACACACATATTAAATGATACCATATCCCAAAATAAACATATCAGGTTTAACTACATACAACTGAAACTAAACATATCAAAATAAAATAAATGTACGAGGGATCTTCAAAAAGTTTCCGCACTTGAGGATGGGAGTAGTAGTAATTGGTCTTATATGAGAGACTGAAAGAGCTTATGGTCTGGATTTATCGCCATCTGATTTCCACCTTTTTAAACCGCTCAAAGAAACTTTAAGGGGAAGAAAATTTGATGTGATGATGTGAAAGCAGCGGTGCATCAGTGGCTACACACTCAACCAAGAACATTTTTGCTGATGGCATTAAAATGGTACGACGCTGGGAAAAAAGCATCACAAAGGAAGGTGACTGTAGAAAAGTGATGTCATTTGTTTTTGGAATTCTTTATAAATAGAGTTTAAAAAAGTGCAGAAACTTTTTGAAGAACTTATGTATTGTATAAGTACAGAAATTGGCCTTAATTCTATTCATACAGGGTCACATTATATGGGGATCTGGATTAATCCTAACACTACTAATTGCGCCCTGCGATGCATTAGCACCCTGTTTAGTGTGTATTCCTGCCTTGCACCCATTACACCCAAACTAATTCTCTCCATGAATTTCCAGGCTAATATCACCTCACCTCTTATGCGTGGGGGTGTTGACAGCAGTTCCTGAACAGCTGGCTTCAATCCATATATAAAAAACAAAAAGATAGATGCTCTAAAAGTTACCTAATCAGCTACTTTTTGGGTTGCTTTAAAAATAAAATGAAGTGAATCAGGATAGTGCAGGTGAAAGTTATATGCTGTTAAATGAACAAATTGAACTGTTTATGGTTCTGTATGGTTCTCCATGTTTAAATAAATATTACTAAGTCTTGAAACACAAGAATCACATGCTTTAAAGTAAGAAACGAAACATCCAGCGAAATTAATCTCATTAAAATAGGGCTAAAGGCCTGCTCAGGTGGCGCAGCGGTAAAAACACACGCTGGCACACCAGAGCTGGGATCTCTGGTTGGAATACATCGTATTGAGTCTCAGCTCTGCCTGCCTGCTGGGCTGAGCGGCCACATGAACAACGATTGGCCTGTTGTTCATATAGGGGCGGGGCATTAAGCTAGATAGGGACTCTCTCATGACTGATGCAGTTACAACCTCTGCTGGCTGGTTGATGGTGCCTGCACAAAGACGGGGAAAAGAGTGCGGATCAGGGTGTGTCTCCCCATACACAGAGCTGATCTGCAGCTGATCTCGTCTAGTGTAGGTGACAAGATGCATACAGCTGCTGCCCACGTGTCGGAGGGGGCGTGGGTTAGCTTCGTTCTCCTCAAATCAGAGCCGGGGCCGGCATTAGTGGAGAGGAAGCATGACGCAATCGAGCAATTGGACGCACTAAAAAAGAGAGAAAATGCATTAAAAAAATATATATATATAGATATATACGTATATATATATATATACTGTATATACATATATATATAAATAGGGCTAAAGATGATACAGTTACATTAGTTCACCCGAACACATAGAAATAATTCCTGTTCAACTGACAGTTTACAAACAGTTGTTTGCAGTGATCATAGATCAGTTGTAAAACAGTAATTTATCAGTAATACAGTAATACTGAATTGGAAATACTGCCTGTCACTGACTGCTGAGATTGGGAGATACTTTTTCCTGACTTTTCATCTGAGAGATTTCACTCCTTCACTCTTGAGACCTTTGGTACCACTATAATACATCAATTTTGTAGCATCACTTTTACAGGATATGGAGAATTGAGCTTAGTACATACTGTATGGTACAGTGAGAGAGCAAAAAGGTGACAACACATGGTACCAGGACCTTGGCAGGAATTGAAATCACTATTAAACGTCAGTAATGGCTAAAACATTTTGTCACCGTCTTGTAGCAGTCTAAACCAGGTTTATTTCTAACTCTTTTTCATACACATCTCAAAACGTACCAAACTTGATATACTGTACTAGGAGGAAGAGATAACCTGGACTGAATCTGACATACACATATGCTTGTGGTATGTACTTGTGTTAATAGATGTTAATAGATATGTAGCCGGAAAAATATGAACTGCTATAAATAGTAGCTAATCTGTGTGTTTGTATATGTCTTAACATCATGCAAAAAAACAAGGCAATCAACACTGTTGGACAGTAAACATGAAAAACAGTCAACACACACAAAGTTGCCACTTATGACATTTTTATTATTATTATTTATGTTATTTATTTGAAGTTTTTATTTTTATATACACCTTTTTATTGCTTTTCATTTTTTCCACTTGTGCCAAATGCTAAAAAATTATTTAGAATTTGATTTTGAAAATATACATTTAATTTTACTATGTGCTGCTCCTTTTAGAGATTACTTGTTCTTTTATACAGACTTATGCAAAATATCCAAATCCATACTCAAATTCCATGTTTGTTTGATTAGATAACTCATAGTTTAGGGAAAATGTAAATTTAATATTTTGATATGATTTCAATTCCACATATTGGGGGAAAATAGATATATTTTATGTGCCATAACTTTTGCACATGTCACATTTTTAATGTGCAAAAGTCTGCTTCTGTTATCTTATTTCCACTTATTTCCAAACAGCTAATCAAAAGTGTACATGCATATATGTACAACATCTACCACATCTCTTATACCATAGCAGCCACACTGTAAAGAAATCTTACCTGAAGGAAACTTATATAAAATTATCTGATAGATTTACTTTTACTATGTATACAGTATTTGCCCAGGACTAAACACATGAACATTTGGATTTTAAAATGTTATTATTTGACTACATTTACACTTACATTTTCGGACTAAAAGTCCAATATGTTCACTTGGTTCAACTGGATTGGATTTGGTACGAAATATACTCTATTAAACACAGTCAACTTAAGAATCCTCCAAAAATGTCTATATGTCAAGGCTATACAGACTACTGTAAGGCTTTGTATTGTTTTGTATTTTTGTATTGTGTAACTTTATTATGGTTTAATTGAACACTGGTCACTTCACTCATGTTCTCAACTTTATTGCTGCTTGTAAATGTTCTTAAAGACTCAAAACAAATTCAGCTATATATGTATAGTATATAAACATTTAATTTATCCATTGATTTATTAGTCCATGAATTTTAGGCTGTTAGAAAAGTCAACTGAAAGGTGCTAAAAGTATTTTTTTTTCTACCTATCCAGATTATAAAAATTACCTGTGTGTGGTTCACACCTATTTTACACAAAAATTGTATGTCATAAAGGTACTGGGATTTAAGCTTATATTATTTTATTTGCATTTTACAAAATGCCCTAACGTTTATTTAAAAAATTTCATATTGGCCGCTCAAGTGGCGCAGCGGCCACATGAACAACGATTGGCCTGTTGTTCATATAGGGGTGGGATATTAAGCCAGATAGGGACTCCTCGTAACTGATGCAACTACGACCTCTGCTGGCTGATTGATGGTGCCTGCACCGAGGCAGGGAAAGAGTGCAGACCAGGGTGTGTCTCTCCGTACACAACTCGCCTAGTGTGGGTGAAAAAATGCATATGGCTGCTGCCCACGTGTCGGAGGCGGCATGGGTTAGCCTCGTTCTCCTCAAATCAGAGCGGGGGTCAATCGGACAATTGGACGCGCTAAAAAGTCGGGAGAAAAAGGGGAGAAAATGCATAAACAAAATTTTTAAAATGTCATATTAATATGAAGACTTTATTTTCAAAACTTAAAGATTAATTTTGTTTTGCTGGGATATTATAGCTTATTTTTAAGTAAAAGTGTTTCTACACTCACTGTCCATTTTATCAGCTCCACTTACTATATAGAAGCACTTTGTAGTTCTACAATTACTGACTGTAGTCCATCTGTTTCTCTACATACATTTTAGCCTGCTTTCACCCTGTTCTTCAATGGTCAGGACCCCCACAGTACCACCACAGAGCAGGTATTATTTAGGTGGTGGATCATTCTCAGCACTGCAGTGACACTGACATGGTGGTGGTGTGTTAGTGTGTGTTGTGCTGGTATGGAGTGGATAAGACACAGCAATGCTGATGGAGTCCTGACCATTGAAGAACAGCATGAAAGGGGGCTAACAAAGCATGTAGAGAAACAGATGGACTACAGTCAGTAATTGTAGAACTTTAGAGTGCTTCTATATGGTAAGTGGAGCTGATAAAATGGACAATTTTGGAACAAAATTATTAATATATATATTTTTGGTCTCCAGTATTCATTGATTTAAACGTGTCTTTAATTATATATTGTACAATATTGTACATTAATACTGCTTGTTGGAATTGACATAAGGAGGAAATGTAAAGTGTAAATTAAAAATCCTGCCTTAAAAATAACATCAGAGATAAAATAAGTGTTATCTGCAGTTTAAATTCTATATATTCATTTCTGCCTTCAGACTTTTAACATTTTAATATATGTTCAGATTTTTAAATGCATCCAGTATGTCTTTAAATGTGTATGTGAAGGGGAATATAATAAAGAACAGATCAATAGCTAGAGTAGATGGATGACTCTAAACTAAGCATTGTTTTTGCACATACAGTATATGTATGGTACGTTATATGTGACAGATGTATTTTATGTATTCGACATGGTACAAAGGAACTATTGAGCCTGTTGTCACAGAGCAGCATGTCTGAGACTGTTCTGAGAAAAAGTTTTTAAGCTACTGCACTGTTATGTGCAACCATCCAACTTCAGATTAAACAGTATATTTAGTCATTTCATCCTTTAAATAAATGTTTTATATCATATTCACATCGTATAATGTACGTCTGTATAATGTCAGTCTTTGTAAAGTATTTTGCACAATATGAAAACTAACTGGACAGCATCATTTATCATTAATGAAGTCATTAATTTTAAGTATATTTCAATTATAAATATGTCTTATTTCCAGAACAGTTGGAAGAACTTGCAATAAAACCAAGAATCTGTGATTTCTCAATTAATAAGCAATTTATCAGTTTATATACAATGAAAAAATGTACAGTCAAATAATCACCTTAGTTGTTTTTTTGTAAATATAAACAAACTTTAAATAGATACCTGCAACACACAAACAAAACCAAAAGTTGGGACAGAGGCATGTTTAGCATCATCTTAACATCACATTTTCTGTTAGATTTTAATCATCTGGGAACATTTTTCCTGTTGCAATTCTTCTGCCAATTGCACCACCTGTAGACTGGCTGGGTAGAGCCGCATACATGCACACACCCAATCTGACATTTGAATGGCTTTTGAAACTTTTGCTGATAACAGTCTGGATTTTTTTAGCTCTGGCATGTAAAACTTAAGCTAGAACAAGTGAAAACATGGACTCATATGACCACAGCACGCATTTTCACTCTTTTGGTCCATCAGAGAATCCAGCAACGCTTCTATGTAGAATGAATGCATAATAAAGTTTCAGGGTTTACTACTTGATGCAGCGGTAGACTGTGTGTTAAGTGACAATGGTTTTTTGAAATACTTCAGAGCACATGTGGCTATATTTATCACAGTTGCATAGGTTTCTCAAGCCATTCTGTCAGAAGATTTTCTGAATCTTTTTACAGTATTATGTACAGTAGATAGCAAAAGTCATACACATTCTTTTTGACTCATTTTACACTTTGTAATTGGCTGTTACCAATTTGTCTGCCTACTGTGGAATGTTTCAAAATTGTCCCAAATCCAACTTAAATATTCTATAAACTTATTTTTTAAAAATATTTTGCCACTTTTACAACTTTATTTGGCTTCTGCAGGCATCCCTTTTTTGGCACTTTGAACTCATCGGTTCAAACTCGCTGGTTTCAAACACTGCCATCTGGCTAGGCCGGGCGGCTACATGAACAACGATTAGCTGTTGTTCATACAGGACGGGAAGCCGGACAGGGGCCTCATAACTGATGCAATTACCATCTCTGCTGGCTGATTGATGGTAGCTGCACAGAGTCGAGGGATAATGTGGAAAGGGTGTAGCTCTCCATACACAAATCTGATCCGCATATGAACTCGCCTCGTGCAGGTGAAAAGATGCAGTCGGGTACTGCACACGTGATGGAGGGGGCATGTGTCAGTCTCTGCACTGCTCAATCAGAAGTGGGGATCAGCAGTAGAGAGGAAGGGTAATGCACTCGGGTAATTGGTACAACTAGATTGGGAGGAAAATTGCACAAAAAAGCACAATAAAGTCAGTCTTAAGTCAGTTTATATAAAGGTTTGAAATAATTAACAAATCACAGATTCTTGTTTTTATTGCATTTTACAAAATGTCCCAACATTTCTAGAAATGGGATTGTGTAATAGGATACACAAGCTAATGCTCTGGGACAAGGTGACAGGACTGAGACAAAGGTTTTAAAGCAGTGCCATCTGATGTCCTCTATGTGAGTGTAAGGCACTTCTGTAGCATTTGTGAAATGTTCAGAGGAAATTGGGTTAATAACTTGGTATCCTTTCATCATGTCTAACTGTTCTGTGGTTGAGGTTTGACTTCTAGAGAATGTTGACCAATTGTTCTGTTGTGTACGGCAAGTACAGTTGCAAGACCCTTTTGTAAATACTTTATAATTCTGCATTGGTTTGGTTAGTTATTAATACAATCTGACAAGTCCTAATATTGAACAAACATTTTGTAGACATGCAGCCTGGACAAATATGTGCACCTTATTTAAGAGGGGAAGTTATTTAGGGGGGAGGTTGTGCTAGAGCTTCTTTAATAATTATTTCAAACCATTTATGTAAAACAAAATACAGAACATGTGAGTATTTATGTCATGATGTCTGTAATAGCATTCAGCTGTAATCTGCCTCTGTTTTGATTCTTTGGAGGTGAATTCTGCACCTGAATGATACAGACATTGATGCTGCTGGTGCAGATTTCTTTTTTCCTTTACATTTCATTCTGAGTAAATGTAGTTGCAATTTTAAGGAGCTCTGACTTGGTTTTAGTGCTGCCTTCAAATACCAATTTACCAATTTTTTTGTCTCCTCATCAGTTCCTAGAACATCGTCCCAGCTGCATTACAACTTCGTATTAACACTATCTTTGTTCATATGTCTGGACATATGAACTAAGACTCTGCTCTTAACCTTGGGTTTCCTTTTTAACTTTGAACATTGTGCTTTTGGTTTCAATTTTGCAGGACATTATCATGGATTCATGGTAAACACCCCAATATTTGGATATGCCTTTTGTTTTATAGTTTCTTGTATCTCTGTGTTTTTTATGTTTTGATTGGTGCATGTTTTAATTGAGCAGATGTTACTTGAGAAAAACAGACTCAGATTTTACACTTTACAATTTACTGGAAAACACACGACTAAATTAGTTTCAGGAGCAGTTACACCAGAGCTTAGCTACTGTTTTTATTTATTATTTTTTTATTTTAACCAAAAGGTTAAAGTTCAACTGGTGTACTTAATATTGACATGACGTGTACTTGAATTATTGGTTTTATGCAGATCGTGCTTTACAACCTAGATAAATATTTGACCACAACTCCAAAGAGTTCAAAACACTTGAGACCATTTTTTATTACAAAAAAGACACCTCTTTAATTTTAATATCTATCCAAATGTGGCCTGTTAATGGAATCTAGCTAAATAGATGTTGGTTTGTAACACAAACTTATTAAAGGACCTACCATTGTAGATAACCTACATTATTACCATGGTGCTTAGAAGTTAATATTTAAATACATCGTTTTACCTGCTATATCCATCACTGTGATATCAGAACAATCTCTGATGTTTACATTTATTTGTTTTTATTTTATTTCTTTTCGTTTATTTATTGCATTACCATGAACTCATGAATTCTGGAGAGGAGGGGTATGAATAATTGACCCCTATTTGTGCCATAAAACCTTCTGTCAGAAGAGACTGACTACATATGAACTACATATTTGGAGAGACTATCTGTATATTATTTTCTAATTTCCCTTGCTTGTAACATGGGCACCACCAAAGACTGTGACTATTATCAAAGTGGAATAGCAAGAAAAGTAGTTTTATGTCCCGTCCACTTTGTTGGTGTTCTTGTAATACTTATTGCTTCTTTCCTTATTATGTGGTACATAAAACACAATAATGGGCATTTTTCTTACCCACACTTTTAACTACCTGGTCTGATCAACTCATTAATAATTACTGATGTTTGAGTAAGAAGGCTGCAAAGTGGTTTGGAACAGGGAAGTTTGCCCACGATTGTGACTTCAGTAGTATTGAACTCTTTGGGCCTCCTGTAAACCATCCACACCTGGTCCACTATTCTCTTTACAGATGTGTTGTTGAAGATTATGATTAATAATAAAGATGATATTAATGAAAATAGTGTTAAACGATGAATTCTGTGTTCTGTACTTAATGAATAAAAATGAAAAGGAATAAATATTTACACTATTCTCAGAGAGCACATGCTTGATGTGTTTTGTTTATTCGTGTAATAAATTATTCAATCATTTTTGGTGCCATAGTAAAGAATTGACCCCTATCTACTCCACTATTGCATATTTGTCACTAGATCATTTTAGCAAACAAAACAATTTACATAAAACCCTGTATTACAAATGTATCTATTTAAACACAAAACTGCCAAACACTCATATCACCATTGTCAATAAATTACCTCAAAGTTTATACAGGGACACCATGCCACAATCTTAAAATTACAAAAAATCTACAAGCAGCTAGGCGCTCAGGTGGCACAGCGGGATATTCCGCTAACACACCAGCGCCGAGATTCTGAACACCTCAGTTCGAATCTAGGCTTTGCCACTGGTTGGCTCGGCACCATGTGGCACATTTACAGCAGACAATAATTGGCCGCTGGGTGGGATGATCAAACTAAGTGGGTGGGGGTCTTCAAACTATTATTATAATTACTACTATAATATATATGTATAAAGGAAGAACCAAAACCACAATGCAAAATAGGCCACCCCCTTTCTTAAAATTATAGGTGCTAACTGTACATGTACATGTTTAAATTTGATTTTGCTATATTTGTTTTGAAATGCATAAATAAGTAATGGGAAATGGGATAAATAAGTACCACAAATCTAAAATCATTGCTACTCCTCGCTTTGGCTTCACATCTTTGCAGCCTGACACAACAGTTTATCACTTTTTTTGCATGTCATCATTTTCTCTTAATTTTGCTTTCTCTTTCTCAGTCAATTGTCAGAGACCGTTACAGGCCATCAACTGAGTTTCTACCATTCTAACTAAAACCGTGAGTCCCCCGATGGTTTGTGTTATGCTAGACCTCACAATCTCTCAACCCACAGCACTTCTACCCCCAAACACGTCAGTCACGAGATCAAATGTAACACTATCAGCTAACAAAGCAAACTCCTGTTTTAGACAGTTAAGTTCATAAGATTAAATACGCATGTTGGAATGTTATAACAATCTTGGATATTTTTGTTTTACTTCTACAAGTGCTCTTTATCTGTGAATGAATAATTGCAACACATGCTTTGTCAAACAAAATATGAATTTTAATTTTCATAATTTTTTGCACTTACAAGTTGGGACGTTTTGTAAACTGCAATAAAAACAAGAATCTATTTTTAGTTTATTCTCTTTATCCTTAATTTGATGGGATACATCTGCAACACATTTAAAAAAAAGTTGGGACAAGAGCAAAAGCAGGTGAATTAATTAACCGGTATTTTTCAGACTTTGCAAACAAATACTGATTGAGACACTTTGTGAGAGAATTGTCAATAAGTTCAAAAGCAACATTTCTCAATATGAGATTGCAAATATTTAAGCTCACCATCTATCCCACATAATGTTTTAAAAGGATTCAGGAAATTTAGAGAAATCCTAAGACAAGGGTGGAAACCAGTGTTAAATGTGTGGCCTTTCAGCCCTCAGAAAGCATTTCAGCTTTTCATAAGAAACTGTCATGCTACTGTGGTAGTCACATGGCCTCAAAAGTACTTCGAAAAACCATTGTCACTTATCAAAGTCCGCCGCTGCATTAAGAAATGTATGTTCTATTATGCAAAGTAAAAGCTTTACATCAACTTTTCACAGGAGCTCATCTCAAATGAACTGAAAGACAGTGGAAATGTGATGTGATCAATTAAGTCAAGTTTTAAGCTTGTTTCTGTGAAAAATTAATGTTTTATTGTGCCAAAGATGAAAAGGAGAGGAGGAAAAATAGCAGAGGAGAAATTTTATTTATTTATTTATTTATTTATTAGGATTTTAACGTCATGTTTGACACACTTTGGTTACATTCATAACAGAAACGGTAGTTACTCGTTACACAAGATTAATCAGTTCACAAGTTTATTGTCAAACACAGTCACAGACAATTTGGTATCTCCAATTCACCTCACTTGCATGTCTTTGGACTGTGGGAGGAAACCAGAGCTCCCAGAGCGGACCCACACAGACATGGGCAGAACATGCAAACTCCACACAGAAAGGACCTGGACCTTCTTGCTGTGAGGCAACATAGCTACCCACTGAGCCACTGTGCCGCCCAGAGGAGAAATAACGGTCTTAGATCAGCAATGATGAACTAAACTGGCCCAGGTGCAAGGACATTTTAAAACCATAGAAATCATTGACAGAATTGTGTTTCCAATTATATGGCAGTTTTTTTAAGCATGTCAGTGCTAACATACACAAAGTGACACGTTTGGTGTGGACAAACTTGGCTGGCCTATACTAAGCCCTCAACTTTTCACCATATACGTTAGGTAGAATGGCATCTGTGAGCAGAGTAAAGCAAAAATCCTGCAGTTGCAGAACAGTGATGTTATTAAAGCAATAAAAGGGACTAACATCATCTTTACTACCCATGGTTTTGGAATAAAGAGTTAAACAAGCAAATATTTTATCCCACAGTGTGTCTGTAAATGATTGAATTAGTTTATAATAGATTACACAGATCAAACAGCTGATTTTTTCAACTTTGGTTAGAGTTCTGTGTGACAGCTAACGGTGGGTCAGCGGAAGTGACATGTCTGTGGTTGCTCATTGCTTAGCTCAAGCGTTTCCTCACCAAGTTTCAGTTTAGTTTGTGTGCTGCAGCGCTCTGATTTATTACTAATCACTCACACAGTCGGAGAGGATACACAACCCCTTTAACCTGCTCTAACCAATTGTACATAGTTATTTATTTATTAAATATATATTCATATAAATATAACTAATCTTTGACCATGTACTGCAACCAGTTCGGATAATTCTTATATATTTACATTTGGGGAACAATATAATAGTGAATGTGAAACCAGCAGGTAAGTGCAAATAAGTCATTTCAGTAAATAAGTACTAGAAATAGTAAGGGAATTAAATTGTAACAATGCTTTTGGTGCTATAAATTGTAAAACACTCGTTTTACTTCAATTTAACCATCTAACAACACAAAAACACATTTAATCAGCACAGATTTGCATAAAGCAAACTGTTTATGCATTGTTTTTAAAAATAAGAAAATTAATTTCATGTTTGTGTTTGTCATTTAAATGCTTAATGTACAGTGGGCTCATAAATTTAATTATTTGAAAAGATATGCAAGCAATTGACAAAAAATACTTAATATATTTTGCTCTTTGACTTATATCGTTATATTATTAAATGCAACTTGGTGACCATAAAAAGTGTTTAGAACTGTTCAAAATGTATTTATTTCAAAAGAAGTTCAAGCTGGTTTTAGTACCCAGTTTGAAATGTCAGTTAGATAGATTTTGAAGTTTATTAAATTGGCCTACACTTTCATATTAGCGGTAAACTGAGGAGCAACTCTAATAATAATGATTAGGTAAAGAATTTGCAAAGCAGTTCCAACTTATGTTTTTTTTACAATAGATAACCTCACATAATGCCTTTTATTTTAGGTATATTCTCTACTGGTGCAGATTTTTTGGGCTCTTTTGGTCAAATATCTCATTGTTAATTGACATTTGTATCAATTGTTTACTTACTTTCAATCATAAATTCTATATCATTGGTCAGGGTTGGCCAATTGTGTGATTTTGATTGTGGCATCTGAAAACATGTAACCACTTATCTGCATAAATTATGACATCTGACATTCAACAAAAAAAATACATAATGCATGTGCTTTGTTTTGTTTGATTTGTCTTTATTGTTCTGTACAGACACACTGCTGTCAATCAAAAGCAAGAGTTAAGGCAAGAACAGAGTTGAGTGTGAGGATTTTATTTTCTTAGGAGACAAAACACTGACTCCTTTATCATCTGTCCCACAGGTAAACAAAACCAAAACTTTTAAACCATTTTAATATGTGATGGATATCAATTATAATACAGATTTGATGTGGTCGAGGATGAGCAATAACAGATGTAACAACAAAGAGCAACTGCTGTATTGAACATCTTGTGCTTTTCAAAGAAAACACAATTTATTACACACCGATTTTAATTATTTTCTCTAGTACTGCGTTTTAACCAATTTGATGAGAACCCTACGGGCCAAAAGGACTTGAGAGAAAAATATGCAACATATTTTTTTAATTAATATATTCTTTCCTTATTTAGTACAAATAAATAAGATTTATGAATATAAATATGAACACCAATATAACAGGATTTGTGTCTACAAATTATGCAAAACCCTTAATGTGCACTTAAACCACTGGTTCTACTTTAACACTGTGCAACCCTTAAGTTCCTGCCTAAATTAATAATTAATAAAATAAATATAAGGCATGAAGTCAAGAATTTTACAGTTTTCCATCACAGATTAAGTGTTACTTCTCACAGTTGTTCAACAAAAAAAAAAATCTGAAAAATGAAGACACTCTTCTTTATTTCTTTTGTATATTATTTTCAATGTTCATATTTTATATTACTATATGGTGGTGAAAATAAATTTAATCAAATGTATCTGGGCCTTTCGCAAAAATTGTTTAATGTTTTTTAAAATGTCTTCTTACAATCTTTCTAAAGTGGCCCACTTTAAAAGGTCGAAAATTAGCCGATCTGTTTACAGCCTCCCATTTCGATGTACTTAGTTGAGCATGATATGCAGATACGCCGCACCATATTTGTGAATTTACATTCACTGTAATACTTATACAGAAACAAAAGAGTTAAAAGCTAATTAAAATTATAGCATTCATGTACATTTAAAAAAACACACAACACACTTTTACTGCATTATATATAATTTAAAGGTTTAATACTTACTGTTTTTAAAAAGGAAGAACGCATCTTTCGTGTAATGTTAAAGACTAGTGGAGAGGTGTTGATTGACACAGGTTTCTATTGGTTGTATACCATAAGCATACCAGATGAGGTCAAAAGTTTACATACACTTACAGGCATAGTCATGCCATGCCAGTTTGTGGATTTTTTTTAAGTGACTGATACACATACTTGTTAACTTACATATTTGATGTTTTTGATTTTGAGTAATTTAAGAAGTTTGCTTTCTGATCATTCATGCTGTGCAAAGTTTTACTATTTTACCATGTCCAATACATTTTACTATGTAACCTAGCATGGTCTTCTATAAATTCTTGTTAGTAATTAGGGTAATTTTTAAGAACTCTGTACATGAAATTTTTTTTTTTTTATGTCAGACTGTCACTTGATGACACTGCTAAGCAACTTCTGCTTCCAAGATCATCTTTACAAGTAACTGTCTGCAAGTAGAAATTACATGGAACAGTAGTCTTTTGCCAAGATCAGAATGACAACAGATCTTTACCTTATGAGAGGAAATCTGTCAAGTGGGTCAGATTTCAAAAAACAAACCTGCCATAATTAGAAGCTGCTGAAACACACGTGTAACGGTCCACACTCAAGAAAGCTTTACATTGTCTGTCTAATAAGCAACAGCAACATTTAATATATGGCAACTGAAATATGGATTAATTGCCAGATTACCAGAATTACCACAATTATGGAGGATATATTTTGAGGCATTTAACCCTACAAGAGTGTACCCCATGTCAAGCATGGTGCTGGATGAGTTATGCATTGGAGCAGGATTGTTGCCAATGGAATTGGTGCACTTCGAAAACTGGATGAAATTCTTGAAAAATCACCACACACATTTGGCCAAAATCACAAGCTCACCCACCTCAATGTCATTCCTTTTTGCAAGTTACATCTTTTCAGCCACACAAATGAAGACTTATTTAGATTTAAGTCTAAAATTGATGGCAAATCAAAAACATAAACATTTTAATAAGATTTAACATGTTGCATGTACTCTACGCTGAATAGCTATGAACTGAAACTGAATTGCCGACTCTTATTTTACAAAATAAACAAATACATATATTTAGGAACAGATTCGAGAAAATTAAGCTCTACAACAATGTTGCAGGACACGGCTTTTCTTTCATGAAACCATAATTTGTCAGCCTTCCTGCAGGTGTAGGCCCAATAAATATCCCAATAGTAATTTCAGAAAATAACTTACCTGAAATTAATTTAACAATGATTTATCTGTACTTCAATGACCTCCCCAGTTACCAGATTTCAATCTAATAAAGCAATTTAAGAGAACAGGAGATTTGTAGCATATAAGTAAAACTGCCAAATATGCAGTAGTTGTGTTATAATAGATAAAACAGGGCCAAACAGGTCAAAGAAATGTTTAACTGCTTAACACCAGGAACTGGATGGTGGTCCTATGAATGAGGACACTGTATGTGTATTCAGTGTTGACTACGCCAGTAAAACACACCCACAAGAAACAAGTGAGAACTGGTGAAATTAGTTTAATCTGATATAGTTTGATGCTCCAATCATTTGATGGCAGTTCTAATTATAAGTTAGTTTCATGTCAGCAGATTTAATGAGTAACTGTGGCTTGATTTCTTTCTACCTAACAAGTTAAAACTGTGGTGAAGGTCCAGTGCAGCATATTTTGATGACTCATTTACAGCAATACAGTGGTTATCAGTCCCACTAACTACACTTTTGTGTTTTCTCACTTCTAGCACAGCAGAATCAACTCACGAAAGCCTAACCAATTCGTTCTGTGTGGCAGAGCAGGGGGAAATGTGCACTTTGTAAAACTGTCAGCACTGATAATCACGGGTGTAACTCAATAGGCTCTATCTATCTATCTATCTATCTATCTATCTATCTATCTATCTATCTATCTATCTATCTATCTATCTATCTATCTATCTATCTATCTATCTATCTATCTATCTGTACTGTATGTATGTATGTATGTATGTACAGTGTATCACAAAAATGAGTACACCCCTCACATTTCTGCAGATATTTAAGTATATCTTTTCATGGGACAACACTGACAAAATGACACTTTGACACAATGAAAAGTAGTCTGTGTGCAGCTTATATAACAGTGTAAATTTATTCTTCCCTCAAAATAACTCAATATACAGCCATTAATGTCTAAACCACCGGCAACAAAAGTGAGTACACCCCTTAGTGAAAGTTCCTGAAGTGTCAATATTTTGTGTGGCCATCATTATTTCCCAGAACTGCCTTAACTCTCCTGGGCATGGAGTTTACCAGAGCTTCACAGGTTGCCACTGGAATGCTTTTCCACTCCTCCATGACGACATCACGGAGCTGGCGGATATTCGAGACTTTGTGCTCCTCCACCTTCCGCTTGAGGATGCCCCAAAGATGTTCTATTGGGTTTAGGTCTAGAGACATGCTTGGCCAGTCCATCACCTTTACCCTCAGCCTCTTCAATAAAGCAGTGGTCGTCTTAGAGGTGTGTTTGGGGTCATTATCATGCTGGAACACTGCCCTGCGACCCAGTTTCCGGAGGGAGGGGATCATGCTCTGCTTCAGTATTTCACAGTACATATTGGAGTTCATGTGTCCCTCAATGAAATGTAACTCCCCAACACCTGCTGCACTCATGCAGCCCCAGACCATGGCATTCCCACCACCATGCTTGACTGTAGGCATGACACACTTATCTTTGTACTCCTCACCTGATTGCCGCCACACATGCTTGAGACCATCTGAACCAAACAAATTAATCTTGGTCTCATCAGACCATAGGACATGGTTCCAGTAATCCATGTCCTTTGTTGACATGTCTTCAGCAAACTGTTTGCGGGCTTTCTTGTGTAGAGACTTCAGAAGAGGCTTCCTTCTGGGGTGACAGCCATGCAGACCAATTTGATGTAGTGTGCGGCGTATGGTCTGAGCACTGACAGGCTGACCCCCCACCTTTTCAATCTCTGCAGCAATGCTGACAGCACTCCTGCGCCTATCTTTCAAAGACAGCAGTTGGATGTGACGCTGAGCACGTGCACTCAGCTTCTTTGGACGACCAACGCGAGGTCTGTTCTGAGTGGACCCTGCTCTTTTAAAACGCTGGATGATCTTGGCCACTGTGCTGCAGCTCAGTTTCAGGGTGTTGGCAATCTTCTTGTAGCCTTGGCCATCTTCATGTAGCGCAACAATTCGTCTTTTAAGATCCTCAGAGAGTTCTTTGCCATGAGGTGCCATGTTGGAACTTTCAGTGACCAGTATGAGAGAGTGTGAGAGCTGTACTACTAAATTGAACACACCTGCTCCCTATGCACACCTGAGACCTAGTAACACTAACAAATCACATGACATTTTGGAGGGAAAATGACAAGCAGTGCTCAATTTGGACATTTAGGGGTGTAGTCTCTTAGGGGTGAAGTCTCTTAGGGGTGTACTCACTTTTGTTGCCGGTGGTTTAGACATTAATGGCTGTATATTGAGTTATTTTGAGGGAAGAATAAATTTACACTGTTATATAAGCTGCACACAGACTACTTTTCATTGTGTCAAAGTGTCATTTTGTCAGTGTTGTCCCATGAAAAGATATACTTAAATATCTGCAGAAATGTGAGGGGTGTACTCACTTTTGTGATACACTGTATGTATGTATGTATATATGTATGCTAGTGTCTTCACTTAGACAACTTTAATAGAAAAACTGGGTGGGACTTGCTTTGTAATAAGAACAGCTTCAATTCTTTGTTGCATGAATTCCAAAGGACTTTGGAAACATTTCTTTGAGATTTTGGCCATTCACGTAATTGCTGCACAGTCCTGCTGCATCTTGTTTTATCACAACTCAAAGATACTGGATTCAGGTCTGCTAACTAATGAGGTCATTAAAGTACACTGAACTCATTGTGATGCTTGTGAAGCAAATTTAAAATGACTTGTACTGTGACATCATGCCTGAAAAAGTCATCATAAGCTTGTAACTTGTGGATTAACATGGTCAGGACCAATTGACAGGCTGTGGCATTCCTAAAATTCCAGAGTGGCCTTAAAAATCCTGATATGTGCAAAGAAAACATTTATCCAAACAATTAAGAACACAAGCCTGAATTGTGGACATTAGAAATCTAAG
Source organism: Trichomycterus rosablanca (assembly GCF_030014385.1). Taxonomy (NCBI): domain Eukaryota; kingdom Metazoa; phylum Chordata; class Actinopteri; order Siluriformes; family Trichomycteridae; genus Trichomycterus; species Trichomycterus rosablanca. The sequence goes on along the minus strand of NC_086002.1, from coordinate 9,420,208 downwards.
GATTAGTAGTGTTTACACCAATTTCTTTTCAATATCTTCACATATAATATTGTGTTGGTCCCCCTTTTGCTGCCAAAACAGCCCAGCAACTGTGATGCACTGTGCATTCTGACACCTTTCTATCAGAACCAGCATTAACTTCTTCAGCAATTTGAGCTACAGTAGCTCGTCTTTTGTATCAGACAACACGGGCCAGCCTTCGCTCCCCACGTGCATCAGTGAGCCTTGGCCGCCCATGACCCTGTCGCTGGTTTACCACTGTTCCTTCCTTGGACCACTTTTGATAGATACTGACCACTGCAGACCGGGAACACCCCACAAGAGCTGCAGGTTTGAAAATGCTCTGACCCAGTCGTCTAGCCATCACAATTTGGCCTTTGTCAGACTCACTCAAATCGTTACACACATTTTTCCTGCTTCTAACACATGAACTTTGAGGATAAAATGTTCACTTGCTGCCTAATATATCCAACCCACTAACAGGTGCCGTGAAGAAGAGATAATCAGTGTTATTCACTTCATCTGTCAGTGGTCATAATGTTATGTCTCGTCTGTGTATTTATCATTTGCACAACGCTGTGTAAACAGATCAGATCAATTCCAGATCAGCAGCTTTTATATGTTATTATTTAATGTAAAATTAAAGCTAATGACCAATGTCTGTATAAAGGCTGGCTGATTACATGAGTTTGTGTACAGGTGATTGTATATTGCATACAATTCTTGCACCACAGCTGGGCACTACACACTAACAGCAGCATGTTTTGTTAACGTGGGCGAGGTTATAAAGTGAAATAAGTACTGCCACCTAGTGGAAAAGGTATTAGCTTTTCGTTTAGCTTTTAGCAATAAATAGATGTACTGATACACAGAACAATTGGGATTAAACTTTAAGTTTAGCCACTCATTTCTAACAAATGTATAAAATGAGTTCTATAAATCAGAAGCTTCCTGTGCCAGCACAATTATGAACAAAAACCATTTGACGAGTTTAATGTGAATCATTGCCTGACCTCATGAATGCTATTTTCTACTGAATCAAATAAACTTCAGGAACTTATGGAAAGCCTTCCCGAAAGAGTGGAAGTTTTGTCATGTCACCATTAAAATGAATGGTTAGGCAATTTAGAAATGCCTCAATGTATTACTGCCATCTATATTTGCCAGAAAACTTAAGTAACTGCAGGTTTTTTTTTTTTTTAAAGAGCAAGCAAAGTTGTACCTGCTACATACAGCTTGTGTAATCTGGTTCTGCTCTTCAAACGATTGATCTTTTAAATTACTTGTAGCTTCAGCCTGGATTGTAAATTAGCAGTAGATAAAGAGTGGGATGTTGCTATGTTAGCAGTGTTTATTTTATAAGGATTTTAATGTCATGTTTTTACACTTTTGGTTACATTCATGACAGGAACGGTTATATCAAACACAGTCATGGACAATTTAGTATCTCCAATTTACCTCACTGGCATGTCTGTGGACTGTGGGAGGAAACCGGAGCACCCGGAGTAAACCCACGCAGACACGGGGAGAACATGCAAACTCCACACAGAAAGGACCCGGATCGCCCCACCTGGGGATCTAACCCAGGACCTTCTTGCTGCGAGTTGACGGTGCTGCTACCCACTGAGCCACCATGCCCCAGCCCCCATGTTAGCAGTGATTTATGGTATTAAAAGAAGTAATAGCAAGTGCTTCCTGCATTCCAACCATCATACAACTCCCATGTATAGTAAAATTAGTACAATAATAAGTACTTAATATTTTAAGAACACCACGTTCAATTTGCAAATAAAAGACAAAAAAGCTATCTGTCTGGCAAATAAGCTTGTATTGTTCCATTGTAGAAATGACACTGTTATATTCTCAGCAAGTGCTTTAATAGCCAGATCACATAGCCATCTTCCAGCTAAATTAATTTGTGATTATTAAGCTAAAAACCTAGGTAAACAACTAGATCACATTGAATATATTCTTTTTAACAGTAGCCAAACATCAAAATAAACCAACAACTTGATGTATAAAAGATTACATCTAACAACCAGTAAAACTATGTTTGTTAAATCTCAAGTATCATTCGATAAGAACTTAAATATAGAATGTAATTTACTCTGAATAAAGAACCATTAAGCTAAACTGTCCTGCTCCAAATTGGTGTTTATACTAGAGTCTTAGTTTTGAATAAAAAAATGTGGTGTCTTGACTGACATAAAAAGCCTTTTTGTATATATTCAAAGACATCTAATTTAAGAGAAAGAAACAAAACCACATTTTTAGGTTTATTAGGATCTTAAGGTTTTATATTCCGGTTACATTTATGACAGAACAGGTTACACATGATCCATCAGTTCAAGTTTAATATCAAACACAATCACAGGCAATTTAGTATCTGCAGTTCTTTGACTATGGGGGATCCTAGGGGAAACTCCGAGATTAAAGTGTTTTTACGTTTAGGTTGTCTTAAAGTAAAAACAAATGTGCTTTTTTTCCAGTTAAGCATAATTCTACCTTATACATTGATCTTTTATTTAATTTTCACCCTACAGTTATTGTACACCATGCCTCGTTCATTTCTGGTGAAGAAGCGTCGGAGGGGAGGATCTCGATCTTCTCTCCATGTGGACTATACGTGTTTGGGTATTACACACTACACAGACACCTTTACATCTGCTAGAAGCCAAGAAAAAACACACCCAAGTGGGGAGACTTTATCCTCACAAGACATTAAGACAAATGATGACTCTCTAAGCACCTGGACAACAGGTAAGACCATTATGGACTTTGGCTTTACTGATTACAGTTACGTTCTCAAACACTAGTTCTGAACAACAAAGCTTTTATATATTAAATAAACTAATTAGCATTGCATGTTTAATGTTACGTATTCCCTTAAATGTATGTTGTACCCAAACAATGACAATATAATTATTTCACTATTGGTAAAAGTGCTTTATCTTTTTCAGTCCCAGGAATTATGGGTTTTAATGACTGTCCTTCACCGGGCACATGGCATCACCTTCATTCCAACACAGAGGACAAAATGGGCATGGGTATTGTGTTACAACCCAGCAGCAAAGACAAAGACTTTTCCCAGTGTTTCAACTCGGGCATGAAACACTGCCCCTTATGTGGCAAGGTAAATAATTTTAAATGAACAACATTCAATTTCTATCTGCTCTGTGAACTTCAGCTGATACTGACATCAATTTCCTCTGGTTTACAGACCTTTTCTCTTTCTGAATTGGAGACACACGTGTACAAGTCTCATGAGGGTCACAAACTGCCTGTGGTCTGTTTAAACCCCAGTGAGCCTGAGAGACCACACAGAACAAAGGTGACTATAAGACTGATCGAAAAATTTCTCAGATGTATTTATTTATTGGCATCCCTACAAAAACAAAAAGCACAATATGCAAATGGTACCAGGCCAAGAACTGTAATCAAATTTAATAACTAGATACAGTATGGGTCAATTAGCAGTGAAAACAGCCTCTAAATGTGGAATCAAATTTCAAACCGGTGCATAAATTATATGGTTAATAAATAATAAATGCCAAGTACACCCTTAACAGTGTTCATACATTTCAGGAGAGGACATTCGAGTGTAAAGTGTGTGGGAAATTGTTTAAACGCTCATCCACTCTCTCAACACATCTGCTAATCCACTCAAACACGCGTCCCTACCCCTGCCAGTACTGCGGCAAGAGATTTCATCAGAAATCTGACATGAAGAAACACACCTTTATTCACACTGGTAAGAACACACCACACAACACGATTCAAGCTCAATGTCAAAAAAATATAAAGTTATAAAGTAAAATTTTAAAGCTGCCTATGTGCGTCACAACTACATTGTACACACATTGCACAACGTAAATATATATATTTAAAAGTGTAAACAAAAATGTATAAATGTGCTCAGTGTTTGATGTGGATGTTGATTTGAATTTTAGGAGAGAAGCCACATGTGTGCACAGTGTGTGGAAAAGCCTTCAGCCAGAGTTCAAACCTCATCACACACAGCAGGAAGCACTACAGACCCTTCAGCTAAACTCACACATGTACAGCTTGGTTCTGGATTCACCCCCCTTCCCTCATCTGTATATATTTTCAACTTTCGGACCAATAAATCTGTGCATGTTTTATCTAATAACTCAAATCAGAACACGAAGTATTTTTGAAGGTTTATTTTAGTAAATAGTACCAGAATTTAGTTATTTTGTACACTTTACATGTCAGATGTGTTTATGAAGACTCCTGCATCATCATCGGACTTCGCTGGTGGGAAATCATCAATTCCTTAAATCCAATAAAAAAAACAAAAACAAACAAACACATGCTTTCATGGGTTAAAAACACCACTAAAATGTCATTTGAAATTATTAGGAAAATGCATAAATAATACATTTTAGTATGCTTTTTCATTTTTTTATGTCCTTAAATATTAGGGGCCAGGATCATTACATCAGCAGTCTTATATACACTAGCAATTGACAATAGATAGAACAGAAATTTGTTAATAAAAATGCATACAAGTATAAATAAATAAAACAAGCATTGTCTCAGGAACAAGATCACATTTTGTGGAATTAGAGCAGAAATTTAGATAATTTAATAAGGTACAGGCGTCCACTTTGTACTTCAGAGTACGTCAGTGTTTTAGAATCAATGGTTACTGTGGTAAATATAAATAGGTGCTCTACCCTAATGTGTTTGCTTTTACAGCAAGAGTTTTGCAATAACCTTTCAACCTCCTTAGAGACCCAGTCATCTTATAAAAGTTTTTATTAATACTAAATGTGATTGGCCAAGCAGTGATTAGTAGTAAGGATAAGCAGAAACAATGCAACTCTGACCTGTATTTGCTAAAAGTTGAAACAAATCTAATTACAGAATAATTCAAATAAATCACATTTTCACCAAAACATATACATCATTAAATATTCTGATTTGTAATTAAGGCTTTAAGGTACAAACTTTTTACTTACGGTCAAAACAGCCCTCTACACATGGTCCTTCAGAGGGCAAACACACCTCGGTGGCACACATAAAATAGATCTAGGAAAGAAAAGCGATAGTCAAATGAAACCCTACTTTATACTACATTAGCATATTTCATTCATTTTTTTTTTTAGCTTGGCTGTAGTGGAGTGTGTCAGTTTAGAATATAAAAACACACCAAAAGCATGCAGGGCAATTTTAGAAAATTGTCTCCTTCTCTTTGAAGAACTGGACTGCACAAAGCCATGACCTCTAGCTCAACCAATACCATACAGCACAACATTAAAAGGTTGCTTGAACCCTTGTCCCGTCTAGCAGCAAAATGTGGTGGGGGGTGTCAAGTTCATATTATTGTCCCAGGATTTGAATGATGTTTGGGCGTAGACTAAAAGCATATATTTTATTTGTTGTACACATATACTAAAAAGGCACAATTCCCTTCAAATCACTCTAGTCTGTTTAGTGTAAGTGAATAAGAAATTACCTCTTCCTCCTCCTCTTCCTCGCCAGGATTCTCATCTATCTTGCCACTTTGCAGGAACTGGAACGTGTTGACAGTAAATCGTCTCACGTGATTCGCCATATCTTCTGGCGGAACTTGAGGAGGCTCATGGGTAGAGATTAAATCAAAGGGATTTGGACACCTACAAAGAGAAAAGCGGGGTAGAAAGTATGCATATCAAATACAATTACCAAACTGAAAAGCACATGCTTATTGTAACTACTGGCATTAACAAGTATAAACGATCTTATCTGAAAATCATACCCATCATATATGAGGACCCATGCAGACTGGGCTGAACGGGGGTAAGCCACACAATAATGCACCAGTAACACTGCACTGGGGTCAGGAGGGTTCAGCAAACGCACCTCCAGGTAAAGAGGTTTCCCCAGCAGCTTGCGCAGGGGCCGGTGGTATTGTGGGTAGTAGCTACTGTACTGCTGGTCTAAAATAATAAATAAAGTCATTTAATAGACAGCGATTTTTTTGAACTTTTAAAAATCTTTATACAAGAAACTAAAAAATGTTAGCAGGCTGAACACTTGAGGTTGATTCAACATATAGATGTTCCGAATAGACTATATTTGGAATTAATGGCACTTTCTGTAAATTGGTGGCTTTGTTGTTAAGAAACAAGGGTTCAGGGTAAAATTTATATTTTACATTTTTGGCAAATTCATACTAACCAGGCTTGATTTAGGCAGAATGGCACACATAATAGATTTGGTAAACTGGTTGGTTGAGTATTCAAAGGGACTTTTTCACTAGGGTGATTGGATGGGTGTTAAATAACTGAACATTAAATCAGGTGGGTCACAGAGAAAAAAAATAATAATTAAATAAACTTGTATGTGAACGCCCCCTTGTGGAGGCTTTATGTTACATCTTGTAAACCATAGTGGGACCAGATTGTACAGAGCAGCGAGTAAGATGCATTGTTTGTGTAGCCTGGGGGAAAAAAAGAGTCTGAAAAACCCTGCCTTAAATAAATGTAAAAGCAACACATTATGAAATTATTCAGTGTGACTGAGTTTTACTTGGTGCATTTAGTGCCTTTTACTGGCTTAACAATGGTACTTCTGCGATGTGGAAAAGTAATGGTCTCCATGTGCGACACTCACCTTTAGCAATCCTGAGCTGAACTCCAAACACGCCCTGGGCCTGGATGGACGGGCCGAGAGAGGGACTTTTCACCAGGTAACCCACACTGGCCACAGAGCCAGGCAGATACCGACACTCAACCAACAACCTAAAAGAGAGAGCTGATCAGTAACCAAAGATTAAGCAAGTCAAATCATTTTTAAAAGAGGAAACTGTTATGAGCAAGTACCTAAAAGGAGAATCTCTGGTTATAGTTCCGTAGTTTAGACTTAGGGACTGAAGCTTGTTCAAAATCTCCAGCATGTAAATCACAGTCTTACCCACTTCCTAAAAAGACAGAAGAACATCAAAATACTCACATTTTTAACCTGGCCAAAACTCCTAAAATGAAGAGTTGCTTATGTTTGCATAAGGTGAGTAATTTTTGAAATCTTTGCACTGGAAACAGATTAGAATCACTGCATTTAAATTCTGTGGTCCCTTCAACAACTAGAATCATTTAATAATAAAGTATTTGAAGAAGCCTTTAGAAATATGCAACATAACTGCCAGGTATGTGGCAATGACCCTTTTTTCTTTCACTTCAGTGAGTCCTTCATCTGCTGGCAGTGAATCAATATGATCGCAAAATGAAGACTCTTATAATTCATAAAGATCGAATATAAAGACCACTATAATTTTAAAGTACAATGAACAGGGGGATTTTTGACAGGGGTACCACAAGTCTCGTCATCTTTTATGGTTTAGCACATGGTGACTATTTCAGAGACCATTTCTTGTGTTTCTTAGACTTTGTGAACCTGCCATAAGGCAATGACCACACAACTCAGGCACTGTTTTGGCATTTAACTCCAGAGGATAATTTGTTCTATATTTGCCTTCAGGTTTGTTGTTATTTGTGACGCCTATTCAAAATACCCAGGTACCTACATATTTATGAGCACCACAACCATCCAGTGGAATTTTAAAGAGAGCCAAGCCCTTCACCACCCTCTGAGGAGTACATGAAGTGTTGCCAGCAGCCACCAACAGTGTAGGCAAAAGGGGTGGGTCCATAAGAGTCGCCGGTATGGAAAAGACAAAATGGCGATCGGACGTGCATTCTGCAGGGAACAGACAAACCATGTTAACAAGTACAGAGAATCTCCAAGCTACCATTACTGCTGGTGAAAAAAAAACCTTACCATCCATGGGGTAGTAGCAGGTAGAAGTAACTGGACTAAAACAGCAGCCCAGCTCTCTGCACTCTGTAGCTCCAACAGAACTGGGTCCACAGGGTAACCGCTGCTCAATTGGCAGACTGCATTCTGTAGACAGGGAAGCAGTCAAGCCAACTACGTTTTAGATTTTTAAACTTTAAAAGCAAAGATGCTAAAATAGCCACTTCCTGTTTTTGGTTTTCTGACTGTACTTTAAGTCAACTGAATACAAGTATAAAACAATTATGGTCTGTAAAACATGTTAAGTTACATTTAATCAATGTATTTTGAGAAGATCTCTGCTTTCACATGGCTTAACTTTAGCTTACAGAAATGACTATTGCTTTAGTTTTCATACCATGACTTGAGGGAACTTGGCACGACAATAAGGCCTCAAATGTACGACCATCTGCTGACTGGTATGTCAGAACGATCTGGTACTGTCCATCCTTGGAAGAACAAAAATATGCATTATACTAAATTTAATTTACCAATACAATAAAATGCATAGCCCATTAAGAGTCCACATATCTAAGCAGGTACATGTAATCATCCTATCCCTTGAGAGGAAAAACCCCTAATTAAATATTTGTAGTCATTAAAAAGAGAGTAAAAAAGGACTGACTTTTTGTGTTGACCAGGCACAGTTACATTGCAGATGTACAGCCATTAGTGATATCTTTTCTCATAAAAAGTTTAAACTACAAACACAGACCTGATTATCCATATGACAGGATTTATAAGGCAGATGGATGATGATGCGTCCATGTTGGTTCTTATTTATTATGTATCCACAATGATTCGGGGCTTCCTCGAGCAGCACTGCTTTTATGTTATTCTTGGCACCAAGAGGAGCTTAAAAAAATGAAATAAAGAAAACTTCAAATGTATCAACAATAAATCAATTGTGTCTCTTATTTTTTACAATGATGTTGATAAAGCTGTTATTGAACACAGTGCATTGATGGTATACTTTACAACAGTTTGCCTTCTATGCGTATGTGTCATGTGTCTTACCTTATCAGCAGTAAACAGATCAGTGTGTCTGTCCATTATTTGACAAAATTACAAATTGTCACATGAAAATGTACATTTGTTTAAGCAACATGTTGATAAGTGACTCAATTACAGCACATCCACACTGATACTGTTACCAAATAACACAGGACTCAGGAGTTCAGATAACACATAACACAGTTCACGTCTCAATGGGTCAAAGTTTTGGTTGCATATTAGGTGGGTGGCACTTATGTTTTGGCTTATCAGTGTAAATAAAAAAAAGCATGCATTCAACCAGGTTTAATAGGCAAGATACCTTAGAAGTGTTCTTTGAAGCAGATAAACACCAGATAATTTAAATAAATAAATCAATCAATCAAGGTACTCACTTTGAACTGTCAAGTCTGAGATTGGTCCAGGAGGTAACATAACGCTCATTTCCTGAGTGTGGCACTGGACTTGAGGTTTATGGCCATCGGAAGAAAGAGGGAGAGAAATAGTTGGCTTTGTCTCTTTGGTTAGATCTAAAGTCATGACTGTGGGTTTGAAGGGGACAAGTGGTTGCTGCTGCTGAAAAGGCGGTTTCTTTGATCTTGAATTGCTGGGCTGGTACATTGGTTTTTGATCATTAGAAAGTGAGCCACTGGGCCCTGATTGTTGAGAAGGAGATGTGGGTTTGAGCACCATACTGGTTGACTCAATACAAGGTGCAGGTGACATAGTTGTTGTAGAAGGTGGTGGCGAGTAGGGGCACTGAAGTTGTAAAACATGATGTCGCTGAAGAGAAAGATTCCAAAACTTCAAAATAAGAGCAATTCGCAAGGAGGACTGCAGGGGGTAGAAAGAAAAAAGAAATTAATTTAGACTTAAGAGAGGACTGTATACACACTATGGATATAAAAACAATATAAATATAGCTGGAATCCTATTCAGAATAATTACTGGTGCTGTAACAAGATTGGCAGAGTGCAGTTTAGAAAAAATATATCTTGTTACAGTCAATTAAAAAGTTCCTATTACAGTATCTACATCATAACAGTGGAATGTAATAGACTGCCAATACCTTACCAAATTTTCTACATATTTGGACAGTTAAAAAAGAGATGATAAAAAAAAACTACAAACTGTTAATATGATTGCAAATACTGGCCAATCCTACCTGGCACCTGATGGGGCAGGGGGTTATAGGAAAGTGAAAGATACCAGAGTCCTTTGCTACAAAAAAGCTTGTTTGGGTCAGAGACCATTCATGAAAATTAAGTCTAATCAGCATAATTAAAGTAAAAGTACAGTTTTAGAACTTGATGAGTTTAGGCAGTTGATGAGAGCATGCACTCAAGCTAATATAAACAAAAACCCAATCATCCATGATTTCACACTGTTCCAAAGAACATCTTCTGATGTCCCAAAATGCTTGGCTTTCTCGGTCTTCAAATGCTCTGAGGTTTTGGTCAGGTGACTGATGAGGTCCATGACAAAGACTTAAGATCAAGGAATGCCAAATGAATTCTGCCACACATGTACACGCAAGTTTTTAATGCTGTAATAAAATCTTAATTCTAAAATCTTAACGCTTTAATTAATGTGCACACAGCTAGTTGGGGTATGGTGTTATTAATGGGGTTGTTATGACATACCACAACATGCGAGTGGCAGGCAGGAATAGGGGAGGAGAACACTGCACCCTTGCCTTCACGCTGTACTGAGTACCCACAGCTTGCTGGAGTAGAGGTCACTAGCACCCAAACATTCTTCTTCAAATCTATAAACAAAGGCAGATATAGACAGAGAAATAACCACACCTGCATTCAAATATGTCTACTCTGCATCCAAGCATCTACTCCACTCTTGTAGTGCCATCCTGATTCTATGATAAGAAACAAGAAGCGTCTTACCTTTGACTTTAATAGATTCCATTTTTGCTGAAGGCAACTCTACTACTAAATGATCCTCTGTGCAGGTGAGGGATGGTGACATCTTGGAAGAAGCATTTGGGAACACTGGAAATCTAGATGGAAGTTGATGCACAAGAGGTAGTTGAGGCACTTGTGTCGTTTGAGGCACCTGAGTGGGCTGAGCAGCATTCGGCACCAGAGGAAATTGAGGCCCCTGAGGCACCAAAGGAAGTTGAGGAGCTTGAGGCCACCAAGGTATGTGAGCAGGTTGCACATTAGGGGGTAGCCTGGCAGGAAGAGGCCACTGAACAGTTTGTTGCTTTGGAGTTTGTGCCACTGCTGACATTTTTTCACTTGTGGATTTGGGATAATGCTGTGAAATTGGTGGCATGTGTTTGTGATGGTAGTAAGGAGCATAATATGGGTACATGTATGGATTTATTGGATAATTAAAATAAGGGGGGTACATCATAGGCATCATTGGTTCGTAATGCCCAACTGGAGACTGAAAGGGCGGGACAGGTTGGGAAACTAGAGGTGGCTGAGCAGACTGGGAAACTGAAGCTGGCTGAACAGGCTGAGAATCCTGAGCAGGCTGAACAGGTTGAAGATCCTGAGCAGGCCTAACAGACCAAGGATCCTGAGCAGGCCTTACAGGTTGAGGATCCTGAGCAGGCTTAACAAACTGAGGATCCTGAGCAGGCTTAACAAACTGAGGATCCTGAACAGGCTTAACAGATTGAGGATCCTGAACAGGCTTAACAGATTGAGGATCCTGAGCAGGTTTGGGAACTTGAGTCTGTTGAACATTCTGAGGCACTTGAACAGACTGAGGTACCTGAGTCTGTTTAATATGATCAGATTGTTGAACAGACTGGGGAACCTGAGCAATTTTACTATGAGTAACATCTAAAGGTAAAATCTGAGAGGAATGTGGATGGATTGGTTGAGAAAATGAAGAATGATGATGATACTGCATTGGTAAAGAAGGAAGAAGTTCCATTGACTGACAGGAGAGTGTGTACTCGTTCCAATCCAGGAGGACATTAAAGGTACGATTCCCATTCTAACAAACACAAAATTAAAGAATTAATCATTAATTATTTACATGTTTTTCCAAATCACTACATTATTCCAATTCCCTTTTTAAGCAACAAATCCCAGTTTCTTGTTTTTATTGCATTTTACAAAATGCTACTGAAAATTGGGAGTCGTTTAATGTAATACTTGCTTAATTTACAACAAATATGAATTTCAAAAACTCACCTTGGCACACGAAGCTGTAAAAGGGATGAAGAGGATCAGTTCAGGTGGCAAATTTACAAGAAATGCACATGTATTGGACTCCAGAGGCACCCACTCCTCATTTGCTGTGGTAGAGGAAATCAGATCAGAAGTGTATCAAAATGTATTTTTAAAAATCTGCAAATTAAAATAGTTCATGACAGACCAAATCATAACATAAAAACTCTTCCAGCTTAGGCGGATCCAAATCTGGTGGTGCATTCATCCATCCTGGGTGCACACACTACTAGTTTATCCACCCCCGCACAAAAATGGACTACACCATAGAAACTGTCGACCTAGATAATAATACAATTATTTTGGATTGTTTTAAGCTCTGATTTTTGTCTATATACTTCTTTATACTTCAAATCTACAGAAATAAACCAATCATAAACCAGTTTAATTAGATATTTTCTGATCGTGAAGTGTGAACTCACGTTGTGTTGGCTACAGTTTTAGCTTTTACACCTTTGGACACACAGAAATTACCTTTGATGTAAAACTTCTCAGTGTTTCTCGTTGGTCCACTTATCTTTATGGCCATGCCAAATTGAGAGCAGAAGCCAGATGGATTGGACCGAGCAGAACCAGGAGTCATAGGGCATGAAACCTTTACAGGTCTTCCCCACCACAACAACGGCAAAACATAACTTCCATTCTAAAAGAACCAGTGGAAAAACACTTAAACATTTAGTAGTATACTTGTGGTTTCTGGCATAAAAAAACACAGTGATGTGATGGTTTAGTTACATTATATAATTTTTTTTGTTCTGTTGAAACTGTGTACAATCTTACAACACAAATGTATCTTGATAGAACTCATTTAGAAAGTCATTTCATAGTTTCCAACTAAAACTAACTTTTTCCAACAAAAAAAGCATTTAAGGAATCGAGCCAATTTACTAGAAATACATTTTTTTTTACAAATTTCCAAAGAAATCAATCAATTTCTTCAAAAAGCAAATAGACAAGAATAAGCAATAGCGTTACCTGTTTTACAATGTAGCATCCATCATATGGAGCCATCAGGACCAGCTCTCTCCACGTTGCCTTCACAATATAGCCACAGTATGAAGGCAGCTGAAGCACAGACACAGGGGTTGCACCCTCTAAAATTAAATCAAGTCACACATGATTCAGGAACTTAGAACCACACCAAAGCAGCTAAGCATCAATTTCACCATGAATAAATAGACTAATGAGGAAAAAGAATGAATTGAAATGACAGGCCAACCAACCTCTGTCCACAAGAAGGTGAGGGTAGCTCCTTCCTTTGGCTTTTAGAATCATGGCAGCTCCAGAACAATGCACCAAAGGTCTCATATCTAACCATTCATCAGTAACTTGAGAGGAAGGAAAATAGATTTGTCCACTGACCTCCTGCTGCTTGGATCCTACAAAGAAAGTACTTTCATTGTTGTAGAACATTTTGCAGCAACAAATTTACAATTGCTCTATACAATACACTGATTTTAGTATTACACTAGGTGTAAGAATAGTAACGTGAAGGTCGGTGATACATGTTAAATATCCTCTACTACCAGGCAGAGGTACAACACATGTTGTTGGTCGCATCATTAAAAGTTTGAACATGTTATTTAAAAACCTATTTTAACAAGTAGTTTAAATCCAGCATAGTGCTCTGACCAAGCACAATGCCAGTCAAATGAATCATACAAAAGACTTTATTGACTTTAAAATAGCTATTTTGTAGGGTATTCTCACATTTCCAGCATATGAGACTTGAACATACTCCTTTTTTTTACTCCTTTTTGAATACAGCAATGGCAACCACAGTTCCAACTTTTGTTAAACACTAAACTCCATACATCACAGTACCTGAAGAGTCGGATTGAAGAATCGATACTGGAGAGTAAGGTTGAAAGAATGATACTGGAGAGTCGGATTGAAGAGTCGGTTCTGATGAATCGGATTGAATTCCTTGTTCTACGTCCAATGCCACATTTTTTAAATGATCAAAATACTGATTTCCTGGTGGATCTAAATCTGATACAGAACTGTAAGCTTGTGAAGAAGACAAGTTCGTGTTAAATTTCAGGTTTTCAGGTGTCTTACTTTTACTGGATTCATGAGAGGACAAAACAAGTCGAGATTCTGTAGATAGCGAGTGTTCAGCTCCTTCCGTTTGTGTTTCGCTTATCTGATAGAAAACTTTATTTTTTGCTTTGTGGCTTCTCAAATTAGTTATTTTCTCTGCACTCCAGTTCCCATTCATGACAGACGTAACAGCTGGAAAACTGGAAAATAGAGCTGCTGTTAAAAGTAAAAACGCTTTTAATCTTAATTTCAGTCGCTTCGACATCGCCTGTGTTTTCACTCAAGTACACGCAAGCGCAAACCGTCTTTAGCACGGTCAATTAAAGAAACCGCGCAGGCGCAGTTACTACACCTACATCTGCACTAACCAATCAGCAGTGTTAATTAAAGTTAAGGTAATATCGCACTTACGCGCTTTTACCACTGGATGTCGCTGCAACGAACGTTAATACGTATAGGCGTGTAGACGATACAGACAGGTAGGCAGACAGGCAGGAGATTTATTTATTAACTTTATTATAACTTTTTTTTTATTGAGGGATAATGTTCTGTCGCAGCAGCATACTAGGCAGAATAATTTGTTTATCTATTCAGTCATTGTCTTTTTCCCACTGCTTTATCCTGGTTATGGTAGCACTTATTACACACAAGGCAGGAAACACCCTGGACAGGTCGCCAGTCCATCACAGGTCAGACACACATGCAACACATGAAAATTTTAGTAGCTCCAACTGGCCTGACCACATGTCTTAGATCTTGTGGAAGAAAACCAAAACCAAAACATACCATATGCTGTATAAATGCACCTTATTTACTTACTTACTTTATTTGTATTAGTTTCTCTTCTTTTGCTTGTTAAACTACTGGAGACCAATAATTTTATTTCGGGATAAATAAAGTATCTATCTATCTATCTATCTATCTATCTATCTATCTATCTATCTATCTATCTATCTATCTATCTATCTATCTATCTATCTATCTATCTATCTATCTATCTATCTATCTATCTATCTATCTATCTATCTATCTTGAATCTAAAGCATGTACACCTTATTATACTTAATGTGGTACTGATTAAATGATTACCTAACCTAAATCTTATTTAACAATAAAATATTTAAGAAAACACTATTTGCAACAAGATCAGCTGGGTGCAATAATGATGCTACTGGCACCTCAAAAGTAAAGTGGAAAATAGTTCTGAGTAAGAAAAAAAGGGTTTTATTTTGGCTTTAGGTCAGGTTTTATTCTGGCCTCATCAGGTTGCTTATATCCCTAAAATTACGAAGATGTCAGTTTATAAGAACAAGGTCAAGCAGCAGACTTTGGGGAATGTAAAGCTAATGACCAACAGAGTGCAAAAATGGCTCTCTACTGCCTGGGATGACCGCCACCTTATTCTAATGTTACTCAACAATTGTAAGATGACATATAGTGACCACAACAATAATAGCAACAGCAGCTGGGGTAAAGTGCACAGCAAGGACTATTTGAAACACACAGGGCTGAAGTTGTACAAAGCTAGAAAAAGGCCCATCAATGAGAAACAAAGAAGAATCAGGCTTAGGTTAACTGTAACACACAAGGATTTGACTGTAAAGAACTGGAGTATGGTCTTCTCTGATTAGTCCAGTTTTCAACTTGGCCCAGGTCATCTAATGGTTAGATGGAGACCTAGAGAGGCCTATAAGTCACTGGGTTGGTTTCCCAGACAGGGATTAAGGCTAGTCCAGGACTACATTTTGCTTTAAATGGAGAATCTCCATTCAAAATGCTGTGTAGTCTAGGACTAGGCTTAAACCCTGTCTGTGAAACCAACCCACTGTGTCTAGCACCCACTGTGAAATTTAGTGGAATGCTTATGCAGTATTTTTCTTAGCAAATGTATTAACATCGTAAGTAAAACACAATGTCCCGCCTATCAAGTGTAAACTTGCACTAGGAATGAAAGAATAGTGTATAACAATTTAGCAAGCACACACCGTTGATCAGGGCAGTGCGCGGTTTGGGACGCAGCCGGAGTTTTTGATTGGGTGGGGTTAGTACTGCAGCAAACCGGACGGGCGGGCGGGAGGGAGGAGGGAGGGAGTGAGGGAACAGCCGAGGTGTGAGGATGCGACTCTGCTTAAGATGTTGGACCACCAAACAATAAAAACAAGAAATACATTCAGTGGCAAAAACTGATACAGGTAACATTCTGATAACACAGTCGCGTCGCATTTTGTGTTTTAAATGGACTGATGTGTCATGCAGAGCCATTCAAACTCGGAATAACCGAGATGACAGAGCAGAAATGATATCAGGTGATGTAATGACATTGCAACTTAATTCATGATATCGTGCATTCAGAACTGAACTGCATGCAATAACTTTACATTGCATTTAAGAAATGTAGGATATAGGATTAACCTCATTAAAAAATAATACGTGATTCTGATGAATCTGCGTTTTTAGAAAAAGAAACAGTACAGTTATTATACATCGTCCTGTACAATAATGTTCAAACAATGTTTAATACTATTCATACTATTCAGTTATCTATCTATCTATCTATCTATCTATCTATCTATCTATCTATCTATCTATCTATCTATCTATCTATCTGTCTATCTGTCTGTCTAACAGCTGGATGTCTGTCCCACCTATATATATATATATATATAGGACAGACATCCAGCTGTTAAACACAGTGTATTTCTGTAAGCAGAGCATGCTACAAACAAACCATATTGTGTGAAAGGTGGTCACCATACATGTACAAATGCACCAAATGGCATTGTACAAAAAAGCATTTTGGGCTGTTAATAAAACGTATTTGTTTATTTAAACACTGTACTCTTTCACAAACATGTTTTAGGTTTTGCTTTTAGCTTTGCAGTAAATTGGGATCTACTGTACATTCTGTGCTACATACATTTATTTTTGTGTGAGATATTTAACATTAAACATTAATACACATAGAAGACGATGACTGCAATTATTATTTTATTCCTATAGCTTCAAAGTATTTGAACTTTTTTCAAATGTAATTAACATTTTTAGGGTGGGTAGTTTTAGTTTCTGTCATCAATAACCTTTTTCTGAACTCCTCACTGACTGCAAATTTTTTTTTTTTTTATTGTAGGTTAAAATCCCAAGACATTTTCTGAGAGTATGTTGAAAGCTTTGATTGGAATCTGCACCCTTCACCTTACAACCATCTTTTTACTTTTTTGGGCTACTATTGATGATGTAAGTGGTACTTTGTATTATAATAAATATATTATAATGACAAGTACATTTTCTGTAATAATAATATGTATGTAATTAAAATATAGTATATTATTAGACCACTAAGAATGTTTTGGACATAATTTATGTTTTTCAAGTTAAACCATTACTTTGCTGGCTTGCTATTTAAATGTCATTATATATTTACTTTTGTTTACTTTGTAATACATTATTTGCACTGTATTTCCTACCACTAGCCTGTGTAGGTTTTGTAAGCTTTGGTTTTCCAAAAACAAATTAGGCTTAAAATGTCAATAGTTAAATAGGGGAACTTTGCTTTGTTTCCAGGCCTGGTGGTTTACCAGAACCCAGTACACAGACCTATGGGGGAGATGGGTGATGGAGAATGATGATGATGTCTGGATATACGTGGACATTCCAACTTCCTACCGAAAAGGTGAGCCACAGACAAGCAACAGTCAATAACACAACGAAACGTTAGGTAAACAAACTTTAGGTTTTTGTTAGTCTATTGACCATAAGTCCCGAGTAAGTAAACAGTTTACCGATTTAGGGCTAATGAAGCCTTTGTTAATAAAGTTTCTACATTCTTCCTGTAGATTATCTGCAAGCCGTGCAGGCATTTGTCGTGCTGGCCTGCCTCTTTGCAGTCGTCTCCCTGTGTGTCTTCCTTTTTCAACTCTTTACACTAGGGAAAGGAAAGAGGTTCACAATTTCTGGTATCCTGCAGCTCACCTCATGTGAGTATTCATTTGTTCAAAATAACTGAACCCCACATGAAAGAAGCCTCATCTTGATGTGACAGTCACATAAAAACTGTTTGACCTTTACAAAGCTGGAATTTCAGGCAGGACTGTCCTTTTTCCAGCATGACTGTGCCTCATTGCACAAAGCAAAGTCCAACAAGACATAGCCTAATGTGTTTGATGTGAAAAAACTTTAGTGACCTGTACAGAGCCACTGATCACATTTCTGATCTCAGAAATGGGCACAAATTCATAAAAACACAACAAACATCTGGTGGTTGTCTGATTCTATGCTCATAGCTTTAGAATCAAGTGTCTTAAAACATTTTATCCTGAAAATGGCATTGCTGTTCTTGACCAGGACAAATCCTTACTATCATATCAATCAAAGCAAGCATGGTCAGTTTCTATGCTGAATTTCTGGTGCACTGTTTTGGGATGTGCTCTGATTTTTACACACATTCACCAGTGTGAATGCTGGGTAGGACACGAAAATGTAATACACATTCAGAAGGTGGCAATCTGTATGGGTAACATGTTGTCACTGAGCTCTCCAGTCAGTACAACCCATTCTGGAATTTACTTTGTTCACCAGGCTTCTGTATTATGGTGGCACTTTCTATTGGCAATAACAACATTGGAAAATAGTTGATTGAAAAATCAAGTCAATGGGATATGGGTAGCAAAGGTTCCTAAGATTTAAAATAAAATATATACTTTAAAATCATACAAATTATGTCAAGAGTCATATAGACCATTTACAGTTTGATTTTAAGACAGTATGAAAAAACAGGTAGTCAATTCACTGAATAATATGCATTTAATTAGGCTCTGATTTTCACACACATTCACCAGTGTGACTGCTGGGTAGGACACAAAAATGTAATACACTGGCATGTCAAAAAGGTGGCAATCTGTATGGGTAGCATGTTGTCACTGGGCTCTCCAGTCAGTACGATCCATTCTGAAATTTACTTTGTTCACCAGGCTTCTGTATTATGGTGGCACTTGTGATCTACACGGACCACTTCCATAGAGACGAGGAAGATGGCTGGTACGGCTGGTCATACATCATGGCCTGGTTCAGCTGGATACTTACTCTCATCAATGGTGTCATCTATGTCATCCTGCGCAAGAGGGTGGAATAAACCCCAGAGAACACCAATACGATTACAGGAATGTGGAATCTGAAAATGCTAACATTGCTCATAACCAATGAAAGCTAGATAATGCTATTTAGCAACTGAGGACAAGCCATCAGGTTTAATTTACCATCAGGACCTTCTAAAAACCCATTTAGTTTCACTATTTCTGCACATTGACACCAGTTTGTCGTCGGTCTCATTAGAATTTTAAACTAGCTTGTTTCTTGTAAAATATTATATCCGAACAGACTTATTCTAGGACAACCTGAACTCAAACATTCATTGTAAGACTATGATTAGAACTAGATCAAATCATAGAAGATACGCTTAACACTAAACATTTTCATGCTTTTACTAGAACATTATGCAGGGCTTTGTAAATTTGTTTCTGATCACTGAGTTGCCAAATATTATTCAGCAAACTGTTTGGATCACAGTTTGCGGCTCCCCAGTTGCTCACTAAAAAACGTTTGTATGGAAAAAACGAAGTTGGGTGATACATTTTCATCCTAGAAAAGGTGGCTGGCTTGTCATGTTGGTAGATGTCATTCATTAGGGGAGACCACGCAAGTGGGTGGGAATTGGCAATGACAACATTGGGAAATAATTGATTGAAAAAGTGAATCAAGTCAATGGGATACGGATAACAAAGATTCCTAAGATTTCAAATAAAAGATAAATGTTAAAATCATACAAATTATGCCAAGAATCATATAGACCATTTAGTTTGATTTTAACAACATGGAAAAAACAGGTTATCAATTCACTGAATAACATGAACATTTGTGTGAAATGCCATTTAGCATTGTTAATGATGTAGTCCAATGCTTGCCATGTTTCATTTATCATTGCTAATAGGAGAGCAAGAGGGAAGCCACCATATATTACATAGGTTATGCAAAAGAAGTTGTAAAGAATATCTGATATGTATAGAAAGTGTATACAGATGAGTGTAAATATACAAATTCTAAATATAAAGATGAACATTATAAGAATATAGTTTTGAATAACAATTTAAAAAAAAATTCCTACAGCATGTGTCACTGAAACCACCACACTGTTGATTTTAGTTTCTGCAATTTATTTTGATTACTTGTCCAGAGATTTACACATAACCATAATGTGACTGCACAAATGTTAATCAGGACTACTAGACATTTAGGAGTGGTCATCTCCATTTTGGTGCTGTAGAGTTTTTGTATCTTTTCAACAATCTGGTCCATTCCCAATGACTTTTGGGCTGGTAAATTATGTCTTTTTTATTTATTAGTCGTTAGTGTATGTGTACTGTTCACATTGTGTTTTTATAACACTTTAGATCCTGTATTTAATTCTGGAGGACCCACTCAGTAGAAATTAACATTTATATACCTAACTGTCAAAAAATTAGGCAAAACAATCACAGAAAACTCTGACAAACATTTCTTTAGTGGGGGGGTCAAGTAATGAAGTCAAGCATATTTGACTGTGGGTCCCTAATTCACTTATTTGGTGAGTTTACTCATTAACGATTTCATTAGAGTGGTTCCTCTCAGATCAGTGTGGTGTCTAAATTACACATTTAAATTTCAGTTATTAATTGTTATACTTTTGGTTTATCAGGTTCTGTTGAAATAAATTAATAAAAACATTCTACCACAATCTTTTGACTGTAATGCCAGATCATAAATCAGTAAATACAAATAGCTTTTTAAATGCATTTTCCCAATCTCGTCATATCCAGGTACCCAGTCGCGTTTTGTTTCCTCTACTGCGGCTGACTTACACTCCTGACTAAGGAGAGCGGTTGTACAGTCGCCAACTGCATTTTTTTTTCATCTGCATGAGGTGGGTTTATAGAAAAATTGTGCATGGAGAGTCATGCACATATATCCATTATCCCCAATCTCTGTGCAGGTGCCATCGAACAGCCAACAGAGGTCATTATTGCAGCATTCATGAGGAATCCAGCATATCCACCATTGGACAAGCCAATCATTGTCCTTATGGGCGCCCGGCCTGCCAGTAGCAAAGCTGACATTCGAACTTTAGAGTCTGAGATGTCAGCTCTGCTGTGCTAGCGTGTTTTACCGTTGCGCCACTCAAGCGCCTAATGATTGCATTTTTTTTTTTATTACAAAAAGTTTACAGTAAGCAATTTATGTCAAGTAAAATTCAATAAATATTAAACTTGTTACATATTTTAACTGTCATGATCCAAACTAAATCAAAATGCAAGACAAAACAGATTTCAGTTCCAGACATTTTGATTAGTATTTTGTGACCTGTTAAAATATTTAATAAATATCTAAGCATACTTAACACCCATGTTCAGTTGCACAGCTGTACACAGCTGCCTGACTGTCCTGTGAAACTGTCATTATAATGCAGCAGCAGTGGAAGAGGAATGTTACACTGAATGAGATTACATGGGGGTGTACAAGACTGAACTAAACACCCTGACCAGAGGGGGTGATTCTCTCCTGCACTACTAAATGAAGAAGGTGATTCTGTTCTGCAGTGAGGAGAGGCCTGGAAAAGAGAGACAACACGTAAAGCGTGAACAGGGGCACAAAAATAGATCTACATTAAAATTTAAAGTGATTCATTCTGAATCAGTTTTAATCAGTATTCACCCATACTCACCATAGTTCTGTCTGGAGAGATTTGAGTGATTCTGTGTCTTTTTCCTGACATGCCATCTACATAAAAAATACACAATGTTAACACACAATTAACTCAAGCAGTGGTAGCTCAGTAGTTAAGGTACCGGATTAGTAATCAGATGGTCTCTGGCTCAAACCCCACACTGGGCAAGGCCTTTAAACCTTAATTGCTTGCGTTGTTTTTAGTTAAAATTATAAGTTGCCTAAATGCAGTCAATATAAATCTAAAATGTACGCCAACACACTAGTCCACCAATGTAAAAACCAGAGGCTAGGGTTCAAGTCTCAGGTGTGTCACCTGGTTTATCTCTCAACAGACACAACTGGACGTGTCAGAAAAAAACAGCTGAATTGGGAATCACCTTTCTTACTCTTTGGTTAGGGGCTGGCATGAGGGGCAAAGAAATACAAATTGAGTAAGGTTTGTGCTGAAGCTATCCATGAAAATACAGTCCCCTCTAACATTTATGTATTCATTATTATGATTGTGTGCTTACCACTACAGACTGCAGCAGGAGGAAAACATCTTCTGGCAGAAAATTTACTGAAGAAAAAAAAAAAAAAAAAAAAACTCAGGTTTAACCACTAAAAGGTCTAGAAATAAAGTACAAACTAATAATGAATATTTTAGTATTGTAGTACAGAAAATGTTAAAAAATAAAAGTTATATATATACTCACACATGCAACAAATAAAAAGGCTTACTTTTAATTGCATACCTATTAAATCATGCTAAAAGGCAAAAACTAGGTCACTTCGCCGTCAAAGTCCCTTTGTTGTAACTGTGAAATTTACCATTTTTTTGTTTTTGGTAACCTAAACATTTTTAACCTTGAAGTTTTATCTTAAATGTGTACATTTTCTGGTTATTCACTGGTCTTGGGTTGCTTAAATACAGACAAAAACTGGGGGTTTTAAAACTTTTGACCAGTGGTAAACATACTGTATTTCTATCACTCGGGATGTGAAAGCCATGCAGAAATACTGTTTGGCCAGGTGTAAATCTGTTAAATTAAAAAAAATTTATGCATAGCATGATCCATGCGAGGTAGCCAAGTAAGTGGGCCACACAATGTATTTATACTTTAAGATAAAATGAAATTTGAAACTTAATTTTACCTTGATTGTGTGAGTCAAAGGACTCCCAGGCATACCGCTCCAGGGTCTGGGCGTGTTCGGGTAGTAGCTTTTGTGGGGGAGGCTAAAGCGAAGCATACAGGAGCTAATGTAGGTAAATGCACATCACAATAACACAATACTTAATTTTCCTGTTGTTGGATACACTACATAGGCAAACATATGTGAATTCCACTCTTAAATTATTACATTCGGGTGTTTCAGTCACATCCACTGCCAAAAGGTGTACCACAAAGGTTAGCAAAAGGCTACTTTCTGTTCCAGCATGACTAAGCTCCCGGACACATTTATTTGTCCAACATCGGTGCTTAACCTCCCAAATGCGCTTTTGAATGGGTACAAATTTCCACAGACGTACTCCAAAATCTTATGAATTTCTGCTATAGGCTGTTATAACTGCGAAGAGTAGGTGGCTGTGTCTGAGGAGGGGAGGTTAACTGGCCTGCATGAAGGATGGGGAAATCACAGAGCAGTTTAGTGCATCTGCTGATACATGGTACAGCTCGTGAGAGGAAATAAATTAATAAATAAGAAAATGAATGTCCATGGTTTTGGAATTGAATGTTTTGCCTAACTGTGTTTTTTCTACTATAGTGGAATCTGTAGTAGCCACAGTCTCAGCCTTTTTCTAGCTATCACACAGAAACAGGCCACTTCATTAAGCCATAAAACCATTTGATATGCAGATCAATATTGCTGTTGATCTCATATAGAGACTAGTCTTCTATTTACTTTGTAACTTTTCATCATGCTGCTAGTATGCAGTGACAGTTTGGAGGTTGACCTGCCTCAACAATTCCTACATTTCCTCATGCAAGTTACATCTAGCTAAGCAGTAAATGATCAGTTTAGGCTTACCTCAAGCAACATGAGCAGAAGCACTCTGGAGATTTCACACTTTGCTATTATGTCCATAAATGCACCTGAGTAGGTAAAGCATAACTGTGTATGAAAACAAGAATTCAGTGTTTTCAAATACATGGCAACAAAAACAGTCATCCATTTACCATGATCTTAAATTAGTTAAAGTAACCACCAAATCACTATTGTTTATAGAATAACAGAATAACTGCTCCAATACTGGACATGTATATAGTGAAAATTAAACAAGAATTACCAGTCCACCTTGAATATTTAAAGCATATCACTGTGAGAGCGGGAAAGGACCCCGTACGACCTTCCCTTCCTCATACATGGCCAATTGTGTTAGTGTGGACATCTGGCCAGGTTGTGGTTCTGCTAATTAGGGCCTGCAGTTTTTTAAGAAAATATGTTTTTGGCTTGTGGGCCTTACATAGGAATTATTTATTAGGATTTTAATGTAATGTTTACACACTTTGGTTACATTCATATCAGGACAGGTAATTATTTGTCACACAAGATTCATCAGTTCAAGTTTAATGCCAAACACAGTCATGGACAATTTTGTATCTCCAATTCACCTCACTTGCATGTCTTTGGACTGTGGGAGGAAACCGGAGCTCCCAAAGGAAACCCACGCAGACACGGGGAGAACATGCAAACTCCACACAGAAAGGACCCGGATGGCTCAACTGGGAATCAAACCCAGGACCTTTTTGCTGTGAAGCAACACCCTACATAGTTGCAGTAAAAAGGTGGCCCTTGGCATAAGGTTAAAAATCCCTGGGATAGCTAGATGGATATGACAAATTAAATAAACACTCAAAGGTCTTTCAAACATGAACAATTCATTGTTCAACAAACTTATTTAAGCATCTTTGAGTATCTTGGAAAGCGCTATATAAATAAAATGTATTATTATTATTATTATAATAATTAATCCATTATGGGCTTACCGACAGGAGTGTTTGTGCCAGGCAGCTGCAGCCCTCTTTCTTGACTCATAACTTGCATTTCTGAAAGGACAGCCAGTGCACCATCATAATCACCTGTCAACAAATAAAAAAAGTACATTTTCAAAATAATCCATATAAACACAGAGTGCTCTAAAGCAAATATGTTAGCGTTATAAATCAGTTGCAGGGAATATTGTTGTACGCACGGGTCAGTATTTTGCAGGACGCTATCTCCCCTAGAGACAACAAGGCCTCGATAGGTATCTGAGACTGAAGCTCTGCAGATCTCTGAAAGTGAACTATAGCCTCACCAGGTCTATTCATTTCCTGTACACACACATAATAATAAGAAATAATAGACTGTATTCCTATCATTCATAGTTAAACAGCCTTATACAAATGCCCTGAAGTGTTTCTTTTACCTTAAGAGCTTTGCCAAGTTCAAGAGAGAGACTTGCAGCCATGACCGGCTGATTCATCTCAATATGGACCTGTAAAAAATTACAGAATCATCAAAAACTCAATTCTTTTTAAACATGCTCAGCGGGTTTGCTTTGCTTGCTATTACCAAATTCAATAGGATTCAGTAGAATCTTAAAAACGACATCTGTATTACCTTTATGGCAAAGCTGTAGCAGTTTAATGCAGCTTGCAAGTGCTCGTCAAAACCCGGGGCATGCAGTGCTTGAGTTTCCTGCTCAGAGGCTAGAAAGAGTCGGGCAGCATCGGTCAGTGCCAGTGCCTCTCCTGGGGCATTAAAAAGAGTCTGCTCACAGCTGGGGGTTAAAAATAAAGCTTTGTAATGACATGCATAATGAATGACGAAAGTCTTAATTACTTACAGGTGCAACTGGAAAGTATTTGAATAAAACTGAATAAATAATCAGTGAAGAAAGTAATTTGTAACTACATGAAAATACTTTATATCTCTGCCAGTAACACAATTGTTTATACAATACACTTCTACATGGTTACCTGTTTCTATTAACCATCATATTACTATGTTAGCCTATCTTGGTAAACACTTTTTTTTTTTACTTTTGTGTCTTTATAAACATTTGGTATTTGTAGAGTCCTTGTATGTAAATGTACATTGTATGGTGTTGTAATGCTTCAGTAAGGTTTATTAAGTTAGGTGTACCTTGCCATATTGCCCACCTAAACCCACCATGCTATGTCCACCTGGATCTAAGTACTCACCGAGCCATCGCCAGATTACAGAACGCTGCATACTGCAGACAGTCTTGTTGTTTTAGCTCTTTAGCCAAGTGACCTGCAAAAAACAAAATAACTACTTGATAAACCTGTATGCTGCATTTTAGTATACTATGACTTTCACTGAACAACAGCATATGATTTTCAGAAGATGATGCCTGACATTTTAAATATGCAAAACTAGTTAACAAACTCACCAAACTGCTCACTTGCTTCAGCAACATTGGGTTTCCGTAGAAAACGCCTTTAAACAAGATATATCAAAGATGTTAGATGTATGTTCATTTAACAGTCAGCTTACGTTTTAGTGTCTCACAATAATAACCTTATAATATACATTATGAATATGTGCTTCATTAAATCAAAAAGCCTTTAAACCAGATAATACAAAAATACATGCACTCAAAAGTTATTTAAATAAACATATCTTCCATCATCTTACAAAACACTGTAGATTTATGAATACTGTAACAATGTTGTCATTGCATACCAAACTTTTCTAAAACGCATACAAAAAAAATGCAATTTTATTTTTCGGCCAACATATGATGCTCTGGTGTTTCAGCTACAGTATATAATCATGCAAAGTCTATGAATAATATATTTGAATATAAGCGTTTGAAAATATATGGTTAGAATTTGCACACTTAAGACAAAAAACAATGATCAGATAAGAAAGATGAATCTTTGGCAAATTAATTTACATACTACTGATATTAATTTGTTGTGTACATTTTTTTGTCGCAGGTTTATTCTATAACAATATCAAGATTGTCGGATAAACGATGTGAGAAGTCTTTCTAAACCTCTAAAATCCAGACACTGCTTATGTTAGAATGTATGAAACATTATAACCACATTCTGTGTCAGAACAGGCAGGCTAAAAACAATTAGCAAACAAGCTAACCTAACCGTAGTTTTCTAACACCCAATTTGCTAAAATATCAAAGGCAAACAAATTAATATAGTTTTAATTCGAACATTTAATGATACTTTTTAATTGTGCTTCTGCAAAACTAGTGACTACAAAAGTTGCTACGGTTGTGTACAGAAAAGTATTAGTCAAGCAGCTAGCAGAGCTTAGCTAGGATGCTAGCTCCTACGAACAGTGTTTTATAAAAATAAAAAATGCTCATGTGGTAAAACTAAAAGCTGATTAATAAAGTATTAAATATGACTACAGTGGATAAGTGAAAAGGCAGCTCTTACTTTTTGAGCTTGTTTGACACAGCTCGATAGCGCGTTAGAAAATCTCCCTCTGCTGCCATTGTTGATATACTGTACTATGATTCCTGTGATCCTATTGGTTAGGGTTGAGCGGATCCATCCAAATATCGATCGTAGCGATACCAACAACGATATTGGAATCGGATCGATACTTTAGTTTTACTTTTTCTCCGCTACATTGAGCACATTTCCCCCTTTTTATAAGAAAGTAGAGAACGTGTGTGTGTACAGTCACCGCTCCTCTCACATCTTACATGCACACCTGCTCCTCCCCTCCTGCTCTGCTGTGTTTTGTTGTCGTTTGCACATACAGAAATAGGGGTATTTTTTAAATAAAATAATAGTGTAAATTATACGTACATAAAGTACTAACGCACCCTACGCAAATTCGAACTACGCTAAAAACGTGAATCAGCCGTAACATTAAAACCTCCTCCTAGCTTCTACACACACTGTCCATTTTATCAGCTACACTTACCATATAGGAGTACTTGGTAGTTCTACAATTACTGACTGTAGTCCATCTGTAAAAAAGTCCATAAAATCATAGCAGTAACTCACGGTCTCGAGTGGCTTATTGCTTTAGATAAGCTTTATTATGTTCTTATTTTACATAATAAAAACAGATTTTTACTAATAACTTCAATAGCTTTCAAAGTATTTGTCATATTGCTTTAAAGCAAGTTGTATTTTATCAAGTGTAACCCACATTACATACTACAACTCTTATACTGACACGGTCACCCTTTATTAAATAATAAAAACAGATTTTTATTAAGAGCTTCAATAGCTTTCAAAGTATTCGTCATATTGCTCTAGAACAAGTTGCATTATATTAAGTGTAACCCACATTGCATGCTACAACTCTTATACTGACACTGTTACCCTTTAGCATTGCACAACATGCACACATGCCTGTTTATATGTAAAATATAGTATTGCACACCTTATACACATGTCTACGTTATACATAAAAAAAGCTATTGTTGTATGTAATGTAATATGTAATGTGGGTTACACTTAATAAAATAAAACTTGTTTTAGAGCAATATGACGAACACTTTAAATCTATTGAAGTTATTAATAAAAATCTGTTTTTATTATGTAATAAAGGGTAACAGTGTCAGTATAAGAGTTGTAGTATGTAATGTGGGTATGTAATGTGGGAGCACCCAACCCCAAATGTGCCCTGGGAGCACCTCAGCCCGAATGTGCACTGGGAGCACCGCAGCTCGAATGTGCCCTGGGAGCACCCAGCCCAAAAGTGCCATGGGAGCACCCAACCCCAAATGTGCCCTGGGAGCACCCCAGACCGAATGTGCCCTGGGAGCACCCCAGACCGAATGTGCCCTGGGAGCACCCAACCCCAAATGTGCCCTGGGAGCACCCCAGACCGAATGTGCCCTGGGAGCACCCAACCCAAAATGTGCCCTGGGAGCACCCCAGCCCGAATGTGCCCTGGGAGCACCCCAGCCCGAATGTGCCCTGGGGGCACCCAACCCCGAATGTGCCCTGGGAGCACCCCAGCCCGAATGTTCCCTGGGAGCACCCCAGACCAAATGTGCCCTCGGAGCACCCCAGCCCGAATGTGCCCTGGGAGCACCCAACCCTGAATGTGCCCTGGGAACACCCCAGCCCGAATGTGCCCTGGGATCACTTTAGC
This sequence comes from Trichomycterus rosablanca, assembly GCF_030014385.1. NCBI lineage: Eukaryota > Metazoa > Chordata > Actinopteri > Siluriformes > Trichomycteridae > Trichomycterus > Trichomycterus rosablanca. The sequence continues at coordinate 9,391,340 of NC_086002.1, read as the reverse complement.
CTGAATGTGCCCTGGGAGCACCCAACCCCAAATGTTCCCTGGGAGCACCCCAGCCCGAATGTGCCCTGGGATCACCTCAGCCTGAATGTGCCCTGGGAGCACCCCAGAAGTTTGTGCAGAATAGGCATAATAAAATGCGTTATAAAGTCTGTCTGAGTGATATATAATGTAATATTTGTCCTGTCTGCATGAGGGTCCATGTCTGCTCTCTTCTTTTTTACGCCTGAGCAGCAAAATTGCCCCTGTTCTGTATATGCAAAGCAAAGTATTCAAAAACTTACATAAAACGTACAATCTTCCACTGCCTTCCAATGTACTGATGCCTGTTAAGATTTTAACAACATAACAATGTGACGGTACCACAACAAAACACAGCAGAGCAGGAGGGGAGGAGCAAGGTGAGCATGTGAGATGTGAGAGGAGCGGCGTCTTTACTTTCTCATGAAATTGTAGAAACGTACTGAATGTTGCGGAGAAAAAGTAAAACTAAACCATCGATCCCATGACACTAGTATCTATCCAATTCCAGTACCAACGCTCACCCCTTTTTGTCAACGATAAAGTGAAAGTAGCAGCAAAGACACTTTCATTACTTTTTTTTATTCTTTCATAGCAGTAAAAGCTGGAAAAGCAGACACTAAATGAGAGGAAACCATACCGAGACAAACGCAGCAAGGATGCCAGGGATCGTTATTTGGATAAATGATCATCTGTTAACAGCATTGATAAGCTAAGTTGGTTGCTCTTGTAGCTGTAAATGTTTGTATTGTTGATGCTGCTTATTTTGCACAAAGAGTGTTTAGTTTTTGTCTGTGTTTATTTATAAGTACAAATAAAGTACATACAGTATATTGAAATTTTACATAACTGTACTTGATTACTGTCCTGATTTGCACACACTTAAAAACAATGGTTCTTTAGTCGAGACGATGGTTAATTTGTGTACTTAAAGAAATAATGCAAACCACATTTAATGTTGGTCCATGGTTTTGTTTTGTGTCCTTGATGCCAGTTTTAAAGCTAGCAGAAGCAAAGATCAATCTCCCTGCTGAAAATTTTTCTTGGATCTAATTAATATTTTTTTCATTTTTCTTTCATTTTGACAGGAGAGTGTAAGTTTCTGAATACTTTGCATTTTACATACAGAAATAGGGGCAATTTTTATGGAAATGATAGTGAAATTATACGTATGTAAAGAACGAACGCACCTTATGCACATTTACGCTACGCTATACGTAGGTCAGTTTCACGAATCGGAGCATGTGTAGTGAGGCTCTCATTCCGTGTTTTTGTGTTTTGATGAATAAGTGCTCCTTGCTTTTGAATTTGTGCTTATGAATGTAAACAGATTTTAAACTGACATAAACAAGGGCAGATATATTCGGCCTCTATTTAAAACGTACATATTTATTCACCCGGCAAACACACTTACGTGGTATGAGTTAGCCGCTTGGTGGTGAGATGCCATGATGGTAAGAAGTAATGCACCCAGAAACAAGAAATCTGACCGCTTTAAACATCTGAATTTATCTACAACCCTATTGAGAGCAGCTACCTCCAAAAATGTATGACAGTATTAATATGATAGCGTTATACATACAGAGTGCTTACATTTAGACAAATTTCTCCCTAAATTATTGACACTTGGTAATCATGAGTAAAATATAAATATGGTCCTTAATAATGGTAATATTTTCAATTATTTCAATTTCACTCACAAATGTTTAAAATATCTATTATTCAAAATGAATACATTTTCACATAAAACAACTTTTTAATGTATATTTTAAATGTAAATTATACTTAAGTTAAACTGTGACAGTAAAAAAAAAAATCACAAAATTAGGCTGTACTCCAAACTATATACTACCATAGAAAAGCATGTGTCTAAAAAGTGATGGTTGCACAAGTGTGGCATGCTCATTAACACAAAGTGTGTGGTTTACACCCAAAATTACTGTTAGCTTAGCCAGCTTACTGTTTTACAGACATTTTTTTTTTTATTTGGTGGCAACAAATCACCAAATAAGAATTATTACCTACGATTTTATCTTTGAACCTTTTGCTGTTTACAATGCTTTGTATTTAGTAATGCAACACTGCTGAACACTGCTGAACCAAACATGTTGGCACTAAACACATGTTGCAAGAGGGACGTGCGTCATAAACCGCTTCTTTTTCACAGTTCAGTGGGGAATTCATACAGAACCCTTCACAAAAAAAGAAACCTCTTTATTTTTCCACTACTTGTTATCCTCCTTAACCAGACCGTAGGAGTCACTTTTACAACAGCCAGGAGGCATTTTTTCCCTTTATCTTTCGCTTACTCAAACACAGCCAGCTGTGTCTGTTGAGCACCTGACCAGGCCGGGAGCAGGGTGCTGTTGTTATTGCCCACAAAACAGGAGCTAGAGAAGTATGAAATCTGTTTACCATTAAGGAATATATATGTATTTCAGGACATTCTAGACCAAGATATGGGCAAGGCAACTCATTTAAGATCAAGATCACAGTAACAGTTGTCTCAAAAACTACAATCCTGGTTGCCACAGATTTCTTAATTATAAATTCTTTATAGAGAAATATTACAATGTTGCTAGGTTTTCATAGACAGATTCAAAGATCCCTTCCTCCATTGTAGAAGCATTTGCCTAAAAATAAAACAAGATACATTATTTAGACACTTTTAGCACAATGTGTACCATAGAGTCAGTTAAATGTTTGCTAACTCATCTTGACTTTAGCTTTAGACCAACCTCTCTCTGACTGTCTCTGCTTTCACTCCTGTCTTCGTCCACATTCAGCACATCATAAACGGAGACTTGACGGGAATCAAGTGCCTGTGAGAATGTGTGGAAAAGTGGCAAGTGATTATAAAACATTTATTCTCTTGAACTTGTGAACTTATATACTGTTATATACTGTTTTAATCCTAAGTGTTAATGGATCCCCAGAATTTTTAATTGAATTTTAAACCCTATAACAGTAACAGTAATTTATATACAAAAAGTATATACAAGAAAGTCAATGTCAATCCTTATGTGCTTCTGCTGAATACACATTTCACAGTAAATCATAATATGTTGAATTTAAAGATAGTGAATCACTTGTACAACTTAAGTGTGTAGAATATATCAATATATTATATATACGTACATTTATTTCATATCCAGATTAAGGCTACACAAATTAGTAGGTCCCTATTCAGGATAAACCATTTAGATACTTTCTTGTTGGACTATGGTCATGTTTGGCTACATGGACCATTCTCTGCACTGTAGTAATTATAATGTGGTACTGTGGTGATGTGTGTGTGTGTGTGTGTGTGTGTGTGTGTGTGTATGTGTTGTTGATATGAGTGTATCAGGTGCAGCAGTATTGTTGAGATTTTTAAAAACTGCTTAAACCTACTGGCCTCTTTATTATGAACACATACCCTGTTAGCTTCTGTTTCTAGCTGTGTCCATACAATCAATTTTCTTTTTCTTTTTTTTCCTAGTTTCCTCCCAATCTAGTCATATTCAATTACCCAATTGCATTTCGCTTCCCCTCTATTGTTGTTGACCTCCACTCCTGACTGAGGAGAGTCGTGACTAACACACGCGCCCTCCGACACGTGTGCAGTAGCCGGCTTTGGGCACAGAGAGTCACACCCTGATCCCATTATCCCTAGTCTCTGTGCAGGCCCCATTAATCAGCCACCAGAGGTCGTATTTGCATCAGTTATGAGGAATCCCCTCTGGCATCCAACCCGCCAGACAAGCCAATCATTGTTTGCGTAGGTGCCCAGCCTGCCGATAGCAGAGCTGAGATTCAAACCAACGAGATGTGCTAATTTTCATCGTCTTTCAGCAGCAGTGGACACTTTGTTATCACAGGACGCTGTTGGCTTTATATTTTTGGAGCAGTATTCTCCTCCCAGCATTGACATTAACGTGTTCAAATCCATTACTGCAGCACCTGTACTACACACACTATCATGTCTCCCACATTACTACATTACTGTGTAAAATAGTCCACCACCCACACCCACATAACATCTAGTCATTGGGGTCCCTTCAATGATAAATAAGGTACAAGGGGGTGACAAAGTGTACAGAGCAAGCAATGGGCTACAGTCAGTTCCTGTACACCCACAAAGTTTATCTATATAGTAGGTATAGCTTATAAAACAATGAGTGTGCATTAATTAAGTGCTCGGTGAGTGTGTATCTACATACTGTAGGTATGAGGTAAAGTATAAGGTATATTTTTTGAGTGTGTGTGTGTGTTCTATTAAAGGCTTCCTTCACTTATGTCTGATTAAAGCTCAGCTCAGCAAAATAATATTAAGGTGCTGAATCAGCCAGTTTAATTAATTATGACACACTGATCATGAGGATTTGTCAGATTTAGGAACATAAACATACAGATAAAACCAAATGATTTAAAACATGATGTGAAAAACATACTGACCGTGTATACTGAATCAGATGTACCCGTCTCTTCCTGCACGGCTTTATTATTCTTTGTTTTTCGTTTTTTCACTCCATCTTCTTCTACTTTAGCAGGCAAATGTTCCTAAATAACAAACATACGCCTTAAATTTAGAGCATTAATATAGAGTTGGTCATATCCTTTGGCGTTATAGCAGCATCTACTGTTTGGCTCTGACAAGATTTAAAAGTGTGTATGTGGGAACTTGTGCTTATGCAATCTAAATAACACAGAAGAACTGTTTGTTTATTAGGATTTAAGCATCATGTTTTACACACTTTGGTTACATTCATGACAGGAATGGTAGTTATTCATTACACAAGGTTCATCAGTTCACAAGGTTATATCAAACACAGTCATGAACAATTTAGTATCTCCAATTCACCTCACTTGCACGTCTTTGGACTGTGAGAGGAAACCGGAGCACCCGGAGGAAACCCACACAGACTCCACACAGAAAGGACGCGGACCGCCCGGCGACAGTGCTACCCACTTAGCCACCGTGTCGCCCCAACATGTAAGAACTAATGCCTCTTTTCATACTTATTCAGTGTGAAATAGCAGCTGAAAGTATTTTGCACCAATGACCAATTATGTTATTTTGGACTCTTAGCCATGGATGGCTTTGGCATTATTGCAACAGATGCACAACTCACAAGAATCCATAAGGTGCATCTTAATGCTAAAAATGTAAATTCAGACTATAAGCTCTCTCTCAGTCTCTCAGACACGACCAATTACTACTACTCCCACCCTCACTGTTTCCAACCAAAATATAAAAGTGTGGAAACTATTTGAAGAGCCCTCGTATTTACAAGATGCACCATTTACAGTTTATCATATGATTATCTAGAAATGACATAGCCATGTATTACTTTCTACATTACCTTGTACAATTTAAAGATATAAACTGATCCAGTGATGCTAAACAGCATAAGAAGAACGCTGAACGCCAGCAAAGGGATGACAAAACTTCTAACACCCATTTCTGGTAGAAAAAACCCATCTGAGAAAGTGACAGACAAAAAATGGTGAAGACAGAGAAACGGATGTCTGACGTGGTTAAAAGTGGTTCAGCTTTAAAATTTTCTTTGTTGCAAAACAGACAGCTGCAGATTTTCTCCAGCATGTCACAAGACTTTAACCGTCCCCCACTTTCTGTTCTTCTCTGGACTGTCAGCATTACAAGTCTAATTTGAGCAAAGCTAATTTGCAGGTCAACTTTATTTTGTTTTAAATAGAAGTAATAAATAACTAAACAGATATTTGGACAAAGCTAATCTACACTATATGGCCAAAAGTATGTGGACATGCGGCTTGTTGGATAACCCAATCTAAAACGATGGACATTAAAATTAGGTTGCAGTTATAAATTAAATAGCCATTACTTTTCTTTTTGAAGGTTTTCACAAGATTTTTTGGTGTGTCTCTGAAAATGTATTCAAATGCAGTTCTGAGGTTTGACACTTATGTTGGGCAGAAAGCTTGCCCTGCAATCTTACAAAGTTCTAATTCCTCCGCCCTGCAATCTTGCAAAATTCTAATTCCTCCCAAAGCTGTTTAATTGGGCTGAGCTCAGAGCTCTGTGTTGGTTACTGGAGTTCTATCGAACCGAATTTGACAAATTTAGTGTGTTCACATAGTTTTGGCCATATAGTTAAAGTTCCTGCTCACCATTTAAAAATATTTATCACAAATGTTGTCTTTTAAATAGGTTTCTGATTTATATAAGGCTGTTTTGTTCAAAAATTTTAACCAGCATTATATTTAAAAGATATTGTGTTTAGCCCGTTTACCAGGTCTATAATGTGTGTCTGTGGTGCTAACAAATTTGATGGCTTTGGCATCATTGATTTAAAATATTAAGATATTAAGTGTTGAACCACTTGGGTGTCAAAATCTTGCTCAAGAAGCTTAAACATTTTAGATGCATGCAAGCATTGGTCTTACCATCCCCAAAAAGTACCACCAGACCGTCAGATCAGTAAGACTCAAACTCTGACTCAGAGACTTGTGGTGGTGGGTTAGTATATTAGACTTGCCAACAGAGGGTCAAACCTACTTTTATTTCAAATAAGGATTAAAGGATTTTATTACCAATGTGCCAACATCAATTTGGGGCATTGGGGGATACAATACTTATATTAAACTCACAAGAATCTATACTACAAATCTTGATGCTAACAATTACAATTCATTGGGAAAAAAAAAAAACGTTAACCAGGTGAGCTGATACACCGATCAGGCATAACATGACAAATGACAAAGTGGCTGGTCTGTGGCTATGCAGCCCCATTCGCAACAAACTGTGATGCACTGTGTATTCTGACACCTTTCTATCAGAACCAGCATTAACTTATTTAGCAATTTGAGCTACAGTAGCTCGTCTGTTGGATCGGACCACATGGGTCAGCCTTCACTCCCCATGTGCATCAATGAGTCTTGGCCTCCCATGACCCTGTCGCCGGTTTACCACTGTTCCTTCCTTGGACCACTTTTGATAGATGCTGACCACTGCAGACCAGGAACACCCCACAAGAGCTGCAGTTTTGGAGATGCTCTGAACCAGTCGTCTAGCCATCACAATTTGGCCCTTGTCAAACTCGCTTAAATCCTTACACTTGTCCACTTTTCCTGCATCTAACACATCAACTTTGAGGATAAAATGTTCACTTGCTGCCTAATATATCCCACCAACACAACAGGTCACATGATGAAGAGATAATCAGTGTTACTCACATCACCTGTCAGTGGTTATAATGTTATGCCTGGTCAGTGTATACTAGCATCATATTTAAAAGATGTCTTGTGTTTAGTCCATTTCTTGGGTCTATAATGTATGTCTTGTGTTTAGTCCATTTCTTGGGTCTATAATGTGTGTCTGTGGTGTTAACAAATAGATTTAGCACACACAGTGCTAATTATTATGTGTAAAAGTAAAATGTGTTGACATTTGAGGAAGTTCAGAATCCACATAGTGTTACAATGTTGTGAAAATGTCTGTTATTGCATATTTATCACAATAAATCATTTTCAGATTATTAAACTCAACATGATGTTACACAAAGGAAGCTAAAGTGAAACAAATTGTTTAGCCTCCTCTGCTAACTCACCTTGCACAAGGACAACCCCATAAACCACCTCATTCATGTAGTTGAAGTAGAATTCACCAGAATCCAAGCTGCTGTTCATGGTGACATTTGCTACCAATCGGACCTTTCGTGGAGCATGGGATTGTTTGATAACTGGGGATATCCATACTTGATGCTTGTTTACGTAGCATTGAACACTGGCACTGGTGTTGGCTGGAATCTCTACTTCAATTTGCCATTGGACTGTTTCTTTTGGCAGTGCCACGCTAGTTCTGTTCATCAGCACAATTGAACCTTTGGTTGCAGAAAAAAATAACATTATGTAGATGGCAAGTGATGGTAAAGTGTTTACTAAACTAAAATCGGTTTTATGGTTTTATTTGGTAAAGAATGGTTGGAATAAAGAATTATGTTGGTGAGCTGGTACTAGATTTACTATTCACAGTTATATTAGTTCCACTGTTGCCTCGTAGCAAGAAGGTCCTGGGTTCGATCCCCAGGTGAGGTGGAAAAAACATTTGCAACATAGCTGCTGTGTAGAAACATGTTATTTATGATAGGACAACATAAAAGCAGTACAGATGCTGTGCATACTCCATATCTGGTGTAAAACATGGGTTATCAGCTTCTAGGGTTGTTAATTAAGCACAACTACAAATTATTAGCCCTGAAAAAGTAACCTCTGTTATTAAAAGATTATAAATGTAAATAGTCAGAGTTTTTCCATTCATGTCTAGCCTTGTAGTATGGAATGTGGTAATTAATCAAACAGTGTAGCGGTGGTGAATAGAAATTAGGTAGAACAAAGGCTGTTCCAAATCCAGTCATGTTTAATCTCTGATTTCTGAGAATCACAAAAATAAAGTGAATTGCAGGAAAAATAATAGATCTTATAAAAAAATAAATAAATCCTAAAAACTTAACATTGCTAGAATTGCTAACACTGCTGAATTCGAAACCCCCTAGACAGGAATATTAAATTGGCTTTGTTTGTTTTCATCCAAATAAAATACCTTGTAATGTTTGAATGAATAAAACAGGTTTATGATAAAATCATAAAAACACATATACATATAAGCTTAAAAACTTAGAACCTATAAATAACCAATTAGTGATTCAGATTATTTAATTTAGAGCATTTAATTTAATGTTTTTTTATTTTTACACTATTTTATTATTTGTAAATTTGTTTCCACTAAGGTCTAAGCATCTTTATGCCATTGCTTGTGCACTAAATTATACATACATATTAGTTACATTCAAAAGACTTTAATAATTGTAATTGTTTATTTTAAAAGTAAGTCACTGATATTATACAATACATTATGATAATACCACTGATGTTATACAATACATACCTTCACTGCTACAGCAGCACAGCAGAAAAATGCCAAATACTTCAGTCTTTATTGTAAACATGCTGTGGGTACAAGAAACAGCTTAATCAAATAACTCCCAGACAACCTTTCAAAGATCTGGACTAACCATCTGAATCTTTTAACAGGAAATTGTCTCATAACAGACTGAGTCATGAGACTTTCATTTCCCACCCAGTCAACTCTAAAACATGTTCCTCTTTTTTTAAAATCACAGATTTACATTAGCTTTGATGGTATTAGAAGACATCTTTATTTAAAGTGACTTACAGTTAATTACAGTCAAGTTATTTAAGGTAAAGGGCTTCGCTCAGGGGAACAACAGTGGAAATTTGATGGTGGTGGGGCTTGAACAAGCAACCTTTTGAATTACTAGTCCACTACTTTAACCACTGGGTTACTTCATATTAGTACCTTTATACGCTGTCAGCCAGACACTATAAATGTAAACGTACCTCACACATAACTGCATAATTTTATACCCATTAAGCTTCTATTGTATAGTTACTTATTTTACATATTATTGTTATTTATTATTATTATTATTATTATTATTATTATACACACCTAGTATTCTCATTCTGGTGATTATGCTTATTACTATTATTGTTATTATTATTTTGTATATTTTACCATGTATTTAGACTTAATACCATATATGTAAATAGCTACAGTTGTATTTATTATACCATTATATTATATTATATATCCATAGATATGTAAGTTTACTGGGTTCTTTTTGCACAGTGGTACTATTTGAACTTCTGGTAGTTGCTAATTGCACTGCTTTGCCTACTGCCTTGCCTGTACTGAGCAAAGACAATAAAGTCTACAATAATCTATCCATCCATCCATCCATCCAAATTTGGCCACAATTGCAGTCAGGTTCATTGGAGACACTGAATTGCCCTATAGGTGAATGGGTGTGTGTATGTGGTTAAGGTACTGGACCAGTGATCAGAAGGTTGCTGGTTCAAGCCCCACCACTGCCAGGCTGCTGCTGTTGGGCCCTTGAGCAAGGCCCTTAACCCTCAATTGCTCAGACTGTATACTGTAATACTGTATACTGTAAGTCGCTTTGGATAAAGGCGTCTGCTAAATGTTGAAAATGTAAATGTATGTGTGTCTGCCCTGCGATGGACTGCATGTTCTCCCTGTGTCTGCGTGGGTTTCCTCTGGGTGCTCTGGTTTCCTCCCACCAGTCCAAAGAACTGCAGACAGGCCATTTGGAGCTAGTAAAACTGTGTGTGTGCCCTGTGATGGATCAGGCACCTTGCGGAGTGTTTCAGAACCATCACGACCCACCACGACTCTGACTAGGATTAAGCAGTGATTAAACAGACAATGAATGAACGAATCATCTGTAAAATATTATGCTGTTATGAATTTGGCCACTAGATGTCAACAGCTTCACCTAAATGAACAACAACTGGACAATACCCCCCAACTCTAAGTCTATACAGCCTTGGAGTAGGGGGAAATGTCCCTATCATGTTAGGGACAGTGGTATTTGTTGTTACTAACTGTTTAAAATATTTAAACCAATTTAAACCTGAGGACAATGTGAACAAATAAAAAATGTTAAAAAGATTAATTTATTTATTAAGGCAGAAGTAACTTGACTAAGTGCAGACAGACTTCATTCCTGTCAGTTCTACTGCCATATCTAACCATCATCAACTTTCCAACAGCACAGTATGATGCATGTAATCTAAAAAGAAAGTTATTAAAGTATAATTGTCTGGAGTTTCATTTGATTGGCTTTGGGACCTAAGCAAATCTTACTAAGAGTCATATTCACCAAAAGATAAAACTGGCACAGAAGTGAATCTTTCCTAAAGAGGCATGCCTACTTGAATTTTTACAAGAGTGCATGAATGATTCAGCCAGGATGTTACAAAAGGATCCAGATGATCTAAGGATCTGCAGGCCTCATTCGCCTTACATACGGACAGCATTCATGATTTGAAACTGGGAAGAGTTGCAAGCTAAAAACACTGTAAACCAAGAGAGAAATAAAGATGACGTTTGTATATATTAGAAAACTGATTTAATAACCCTGAATCTTTAGGGATAATAGTGGAACCTTTTGAAAGACAAGGGTTTAGTTGCATGTGGCATATAGCTAATAAAGTATTTCATAATAACAGTATCATACACATGGTGTCATGGTAATGCCTTTTCCTCACTAAGTGAATTTATTCAAAACTGCTTTACCTTCAATCATATAATTCACGACGGGAAAATATTTTTTTTACATCACTGTAAGTATGGGATTGGTGCATTTTCTAATTTGGTAAGAAAGCACTGATGTAAAACAGCTTGGTCAGTGTCAAAATATGATAGTAAACAAGAGCCGAGTGTTCTTGTATCGTTTATTGAACAAAAATGTTTTGTGGAAATATGATTTTCTGACGCATCCTCAGCTTGTTAATATTGGGTAATACACACATGGACATTTATCTATGCCAAGTAATCAAGCACTTTGCTGTGTTTCTTTCGTCTGAGTGTTAAAGATGAAAAAAGGCGCAGGAGGAATCCGCTTGGCGGTGACAAATGCTTCATGTCTAATGAGAAACAGGAGTGCGTGTGTAAAGGCCAAAAAACAGAGAAGTATCCAAGACTGATCTCACAAACTCCACAAAAACAGACCAGAGACAAAGAGCAAGAGAGAGAGAGATTAAGGATAAGTCAGGAATATACAGAAGAAAGAACTGAAGGATGAGCAAGTGGGGAAGGAACAACAGAAATAACATCTGGATGTCAGAGACTAAAAATATTTTCCATTATATAACCTCCAGCTTTCTTTATCTCCACATCATCTGCCACGCTATATAAAATAAGTTACAACACCGATCAAAGAAGTTCTTCAACATTTATTAAGCTTTTTTAAAATTTCTTTTGAGAGTGTCAGAAACCAGTATGTACCCTGATCTTTACATTTATTTAAGCAAATACAGTCAAGATCGCCTCTTCTGTCTGGCAATGTAAATTAATTCTAAGAAAAGACGAAATAAAGAATTCATAGTAGATATAAAGCTCTTCTGCTTAGAGCCTTAATTCTGCAGCTTCAATACCTTAAATACAAATACAAAAAGTGCAAATATGCTTGGCTGCGAAGCTACAGTATAGCTATTAAGCTTTGTATTTGAAGTAACCTACTGCATAGACCATGAGTAAAACATTCTGGTCATAAGAAGAATAATCATAATGCCAGATAAACTGCTGATTCATATGGCCAAACAGTTCCAGGTTTTAATTAAGTCTATCCAAATTCCTTCTGCATGTTCTAGTCAACCTGTCTTGTGCCTTGGTCTGATCATGACATCCTTAGTTGTTATGTGATCTACATCTGTCCTAGCTTTTATCAGGCCACCCTCTTTTGCAGTAACATGTTTTTTCTTTGATATTCTGATGAGATTGCTAGAGCCTCTAGACTCCAAATGGTGTCTCTAATAAATATTCAAGGCCTTGAAAATCTTCTCACACCTTTTGGTACAATCAAATAATCTCCTCTCTCAGATTTTGTGACAGCACCTTAATTTTTTCACCAACGGTTTCCACACATCTTTAAGGGTGGTTATTCAGACTAGCAGTAGGTTTTAAGCAATGTAATCAGCAATATTATCCCACTGCTCTAAAATACTACATTATTTACATTCTTTGTTCTTTTGCTGTATCATTTAACTAATAAAGACTTAATTTAAAGCAAAATCTAGCTTGGAAGGGTTTGAATATTTCTAATTGTAGCTGTATTACTTTCCCAGCACATCTACCAATGCAACTTTTCCACTCAAGTTGCCAGTAAAACAATCTCTGGTCTTTTTTTAAATTGTGATTAATTAACTGAAATTGTATTAGTACTGTGAGATTGTCCAGCTGTGCTGGCAATCTGTATTTTCCTAAGTCTGTGTGTATATTATACAGGTCATAGAAGAACTTTGGCAAAAAAAAACTGCCCATCTGGATACAGCTGCAGCTGGCCTGCCAAAGAGAAAGAGAGAGGAAGAGAGAGAAATAGAGAAAGTGAAGCAAAGTAAAAGAGGGAGAGGCAAACATAGTGCTAGTAAATTCTCTACTCCTACAAAAAGACTTGTTTATGTGGGATGAAGCCTGAGCATGTGCTACCTATAATCACATTGCTGCTACTTAAAAAGAAAGAGGTTACAAACGACTTAAAAAGTGGAAAAGGAGTAAGGAAACGTGGTACACAGGAGGATAACAGTGGAGGTTATTTTTGAAAACTTATAAAGCAGGTGTACAGTGAAAGACCACCAGCCAAACAGTTACCTTCTGAAACTGTAAGTACATTTGATGACTGGATTATGTATTTATGTTTATATTGTTTCTGCATGTGCTTTCCTTTACCACACAGATCAGCCATAACATTAAAACCACCTTGTTTCTACACACATTGTCCATTTTATCAGCTCCACTTACAATATAGAAGCACTTTGTAGTTCTACAATTGCTGACTGTAGTCCATCTGTTTCTCTACATGCTTTGTTAGCCCCCTTTCATGCTGTTCTTTAATGGTCAGGACTCTCCTAGGACCACCAAAGAGCAGGTATTATTTGGGTGGTGGGTCATTCTCAGCACTGCAGTGACACTGACATGGTGGTGGTGTGTTAGTGTGTGTTGTGCTGGTATGAGTGGATCAGACACAGCAGCGCTGATGAAGTTTTTAAACACCTCACTGTCACTGCTGGACTGAGAATAGTCCACCAACCAAAAATATATCCAGCCAACATCGCCCCGTGGGCAGAGTCCTGTGACCACTGATGAAGGTCTAGAAGATGACCAACTCAAAGAGCAGCAATAGATGAGTGATCGTCTCTTACTTTACATCGACATGGTGGACCAACTAGGTAGGAGTGTCTAATAGAGTGGACAGTGAGTGGACATGGTATTTAAAAACTCCAGCAGCGCTGCTGTGTCTGATCCACTCATACCAGCACAACACACACTAACACACCACCACCATGTCAGTGTCACTGCAGTGCTGAGAATGATCCACCACCTAAATAATACCTGCTCTGTTTTGGTCCTGTGGGGGTCCGGACCACTGAAGAACAGGGTGAAGGCAGGCTAAAAAAGTATGTAGAGAAACAGATTGACTCCAGTAAGTAATTGTAGAACTACAAAGTGCTCCTATCTGGTAAGTGGAGCTGATAAAATGGACACTGAGTGTAGAAACAAGGAGGTGGTTTTAATGTTATGGTTGATCGGTGTAGATTGAAAGAAGATTCTTGTGTCCAGCACTCTAACATGCATGTCTTCTAGTCTGAAGGAGTTGGAATGCTTTGTAAAACTCAATAAAACGTCAGGTATATAAATTCTCTCAAATCTTTATTTAACTTCTAACATGCAAACTCCACACAGAAAGGACCCGGACCGCCCCACCTGGGGATCGAACCCAGGACCTTCTTGCTGTGAGGCGACAGTGCTACCCACTTAGCCACCGGTGGAAAACATGTCACTTTGATGACAGCATGTGTCTTTCTAAAACCCCAATATACATTTCCATGTCAACGGTACCCTCACAAGAAGAAGAAGAGGAATGCCTTTATTTGTCATATATACATAACACATGTAAGTTTTTTCTGGATATCCCAGCTTGTTTGGAAGCTGGGGTCAGAGCGCAGGGTCAGCCATTGTACGACACTCCTGGAGAAGACAGGGTTGAGGGTCTTGCTCAAGGACCCAACAGTGGCTGCATAGTAGAGCCTGGATTTAAACCGGCAATCTTCCGATTGACAGCCCAAAGGTCTGCCCACTAGTCTATCACTGTCCCATGGTATGTACAGGGGTTGGACAATGAAACTGAAACACCTGGTTTTAGACCACAATAATTTATTAGTATGGTGTAGGGCCTCCTTTTGCGGCCAATACAGCGTCAATTCGTCTTGGAAATGACATATACAAGTCCTGCACAGTGGTCAGAGGGATTTTAAGCCATTCTTCTTACAGGATAGTGGCCAGGTCACTACGTGATGCTGGTGGAGGAAAACGTTTCCTGACTCGCTTCTCCAAAACACCCCAAAGTGGCTCAATAATATTTAGATCTGGTGACTGTGCAGGCCATGGGAGATGTTCAACTTCACTTTCATGTTCATCAAACCAATCTTTCACCAGTCTTGCTGTGTGTATTGGTGCATTGTCATCCTGATACACGGCACCGCCTTCAGGATACAATGTTTGAACCATTGGATGCACATGGTCCTCCATAATGGTTCGGTAGTCCTTGGCAGTGACGCGCCCATCTAGCACAAGTATTGGGCCAAGGGAATGCCATGATATGGCAGCCCAAACCATCACTGATCCACCCCCATGCTTCACTCTGGGCATGCAACAGTCTGGGTGGTACGCTTCTTTGGGGTAACTCTCCCGGATGTGGGGAAAACAGTAAAGGTGGACTCATCAGAGAACAATACATGTTTCACATTGTCCACAGCCCAAGATTTGCGCTCCTTGCACCATTGAAACCGACATTGGCACGAGTGACCAAAGGTTTGGCTATAGCAGCCCGGCCGTGTATATTGACCCTGTGGAGCTCCCGACGGACAGTTCTGGTGGAAACAGGAGAGTTGAGGTGCACATTTAATTCTGCCGTGATTTGGGCAGCCGTGGTTTTATGTTTTTTGGATACAATCCGGGATACATCCCTTTCAGACAGCTTCCTCTTGCGTGCACAGTTAATCCTGTTGGATGTGGTTTGTCCTTCTTGGTGGTATGCTGACATTACCCTGGATACCGTGGCTCTTGATACATCACAAAGACTTGCTGTCTTGGTCACAGATGCGCCAGCAAGACGTGCACCAACAATTTGTCCTCTTTTGAACTCTGGTATGTCACCCATAATGTTGTGTGCATTGCAATATTTTGAGCAAAACTGTGCTCTTACCCTGCTAATTGAACCTTCACACTCTGCTCTTACTGGTGCAATGTGCAATTAATGAAGATTGGCCACCAGACTGGTCCAATTTAGCCATGAAACCTCCCACACTAAAATGACAGGTGTTTCAGTTTCATTGTCCAACCCCTGTAGGTATGGTATGCAAATATGCAAGTCACCCATGCCATGTGCACTGATGCAGCCCTATACCATGACCTTGCACCTTTCACTGATAACAGTCTGGATGGTCCTTTTTATCTTTGGCAAAGAGAACTCATTTGTTTTTCCCAACACTTTTCACTCTTATTTTGCCTCTGTCCCAACTTTTTGAAGTGTGATGCAAGCACCAAATTCTAAATGTGTTTATATTTATAAAATACAATGAAGTTGATTATTGAAAAAATATTTTCCTTCTACTTTTGTCAGTTAAATAAAGCTTCAACCCCTAATAACATCCTAGCAACCTCAGTTCACCTTTACAGTTGCCTAGCAATCACCCAGCAACACATTAGCAACCACTTGGCATCACCTTAGTAACTGCCCAGCAACCTTAAATTTACCTTAAATCTAAATTAACTTTAACTGTGAGCGAGTAAACAGGACCCACTACAATCCTCATTAGGAGAAAGCATTTGCATCTGCTGCTGATGTCCCACTGTTTAGGCCATTACAACACTATCAGCTAATAGGAGAGTGATCTAAAAACAACAACCAAACAAATCAAAATCTGGCCTGTTGGTATTTAGCTCTTACAGAACTACAACACTAACCAACCAATTAGCATCAAGAAGTCACAAAAAATGAGACACTGTAGCTACGGGTTAAAAGCAAGTTCATCCAAACAGTACAAATGCAGTCCTTTCCTTTTCCAACGTCAACAGTGAGTCCCCAAAGCTGGTCTGCTTCCTAAAGCAAGTCAATGAAGTTGGCTTATTAGCAGAGCAGTCTCTTCTCCCTCTCCTTTCCCTGAGTATCTATAATATTTTTCTCTATTTCTTTCTTTTTTAACCCTGAACTGATCTGTCAGTTCTGGACTAGTGTACTGACAGGATGAAAGTGCAGATCTGTTTTATTCTGAGAGATGTGTTGTTCTTATAATTAAAATTTGAAACCCTCCTCTCACTTCAGGCCTCTGAATCAATCATCATGCCCATTCCCATGGCAACGAGGACAGTGATAAAGCTGGCTGCCTTCATGATGTTTTTGGCTCCGTCTTGTGCATTGAGCAATGAGCTGGAGGATTATGGCAACTGGAACTACAGAGAAGGAGGTAAACATTTAACAAACACAAAGCACATCATACATAGGGAATGTGTTGTAAGCAGTAGTAAAGCTCTGTGGGTTTAGTGTCAGGAAGTAAATATCGCTGCCTCAAGCATGTCAGCATGAAAAGGATGCTGAGTTCATAGCCGCAGGCTGCAGGTTCTAAGATTTCTGCCTTGACTAGCTATTGCTGTGCCTGTAAGTAAACTGTTTTGCTACAGCGATGTTCCATCATGCCAGACGGTTTCCTGATGCCATAATTCCCACACCACTGCTATAGAGAAACCAACATGACAGCGCCAAATGGCAATACAGCTTTATAGTTTATTTTATTACAACAGCTTTGTTAAGCTGCTGTTACAGCAGAAACTTAAATTGTCTACTTTTGCATGGCTGAACCAAATTTGGACTGCCAACCGAAAAAAAAATTAGCAACCGCCTAGCAACACCTTAGCAATCACTTGGCATCATCTTAGTAACTACCTAGCAACCTTAACTTTTCCTTAAATCTACATTTTCTTTAACAGTGAGTGAGTAAACAGGACCTACTTTAATCCTTACAATCCAGGAGAAAGCAGTAGGATATCAAAGCATTTGGTATTTAGCTCCTCATCTCCTGCTAATGTCCCTCTGTTTAGGCCATTACAACACTATCACTTAATAGGAGAGTGATCTGAAAACAGAAACCAAACAAATCTAAATCTGGTCTGTTTGTATTTAGCTCCTACTGAACTACAGCACTAACCAGTGCTGTTCTTTAGATTCAAGAGTCTTAGCAGAGTGTGGTTAGCAATTCAAGCCTGTGATTCATTTTAGCAGGTAAATAGCTGCCTCATTAGCGGGCAATAAAAGTAAGTGCTGTAGGTCATTCCTGAATGTGTGGGTAAATGTTCAAAATATAAATAAAAATGTACAGTATATTTACAATACATTAAAATTTATTCAAATCATTAAAATGTATTTACACCAGAAGTTTGGTATGAGACTAATAATGTAATGAGTTCTTTTAATTAACAAGCTTGGCAGAAAGCGAGTTCACACTTTAAAATAAAAAAAGCTACTGTGCCAGCACAGGGTTTAGTTACCAAAAGAATGGATACTGGTTTGATATGAGACTTATATTAGACATGAGAAAAATAGAAGTGATGCATCCCTGGTCTCCGGGACCAAATTCAGGGTCACTTTTCCTGACAGACCAATTTCAGTTTTACAGCCCTGCAGTCTAAGAACCGCAAAATCAGCTGACCCAGGGGCACCAATCTTACGTACTTATTATCTCACTTGTTTACCTTTAAAAGACACAGTGTCTCATTCACTTCATTAGTATTTAATGAAATTCGGTTTTCCTCTGCCTTGTTTTTATTGCAGCGGATCATGTAAACGTGGCTAACGTTCGAAGTGTGACGCGGGTTTTGGATGTCTGGGGCAAGCGTATCTTTAATGAGGTCAAGACTCTGCTGCACTCACAGCCCAACACCGTCCTGCCCGACTACTCCAGGTATATTGCTGTGCTTGCACACTCACATTTTTCATTACAGCATTATGGTTCCCCAAAGCACCCTCAATATGTTGTAGGAACAGGCAGTCAGTAATTGGTTGAAGCTGGATGCCTTGACAAATCATTGGAGAATTCTCAGGCTGCATTCCCCCAAACTTTAGTAAACTAAGAAATTCTAGGAGACTCACGATTATAAGCTAGATGTTGATGGACACAAAAATATGTGATTTATATTTTTATGTACTTTGTTTTCCTACTACACCTATGAAGAGAGAAAGAATGAGTGTGAAGCCTTGCATTGTTGGTGTCCTGTTTATGTTTTTCCACCCTATAGACTATATGTCCAAATTAATGTGGACAGCTGATCATAAACTTGTTGGACAACCCATCAAAACTATTGGCATTAATAAGAATTTAACTTAAAACCCTCTCAGATTTTAAAGTGTGTCTGTGACAATTTGATCAAGAAGGCCTGATAAACAATCAACATTGCAACAGACGTTCTTCAACCTTTCCTTTTCAGCATGACTGTGTTCCTGTGCACAAAGCTGGGAGCATATACTGATTTTTGTACAGTTTTATTGAAAGCATATTGTATATAATTGATTTTTAGTAATGGTTGTGGTTTAAACACATAAACCCAGCAACCAGGAGCTGTGTCCATATATTTTTGACCATATAGTTTGTGTTTTTTCTAGCTGAACAATAACCTTGGATTCAAGAGCAGCTTATTAAAAACCCTCTTAATATGGTCACCACTCCCCAGTAAACACAGCAAAATAAAACTGAAGTTTTATCCGTTTGAGATTTGACTCATAGCATCAAGTGTGTTGCTGCGTCATTGTTTTCCCTTTGCCTTGTGTCTGGGTAGCTCAGCTTTGGAGGGTGATATAAAATCATGCTTTCAGCTTGCTTTAGCCTGATATTGATTTTTGCTGTTGCTGAAACATCCCAGATACTTGTGGAGGATTGAGAGATAACATTTATACAAAATACTACACTAACACATACACATACTGTATGTGCTTCCTTGTATAGACATGAGGTGTACATATGCACCTGATCATGCCAATACAGACACACACACACACACACACACACACATATTTATGTATAAACACGCCCACCTGCACACTTTTTAATCCCTTTCACACACAGACACCTCCACTTTTGCACTAAAACTTTGTTTTTTGGCTTCACAGAGTGCTGCCTCTCTCTGAGTCTCTCAATGATCTCTTCAGAGAAGTCTCCCATTTACAGAGACGCATCACAGACCTCAACAATCGCCTAGCAATCTTAGAGCCTTTTCTTCGTCGTCATGGCTACCACGAGGAAGGAAAAGATGCAGTGGAGGACTCCAAAGTGGCCCCCCAGAGCCTGACAGGAGCAGGCACCAGTCTGACGCAGTACCCGCGCCGCTACAGGGTCCGAACCAGGAGAGTTAGGGTGTACAAAGATGGGAACGGGAGAGTCAAAGTAAAAGAGATCGAAAGATAGATGACAGGAGAAACTTAATGGGTTAATAAAAAATATAATGTGTATTAAATGCAGCCTTGCAAATATTATGAGTAACGTATTAAAGCAATTCTGCACTTTTAACCTAATCTCTGTCCACCGCATCTGTAGCATATGGACTGCCAAGGGTAATTATTTCTACACCTTTACCTGTACTGGGGAAAAAAAATTGGGAAAATATGTGACTATATTACACGGACTATAGAACCAAATAAACCAAATAATTTTGTATTTCTTTATAAGACACTAGAGAATGCTTTACGAGACAGTGATACACATATAGACTATGCACTTGTAAAAGGAACAATGTGCACATTGTTATTTTAGAGCAAATGTATGTCTTAAGTTAAGTTCTTTTAAAAATTTACTTGCTAATATTAAGAAATAAAAAAATTTAAATTCTGAATACTGATGTGTCTTATGGCTGCCTAAACAAAACAAGTCCCAGACAAGTCTTCAACCTCCTGTAAAAGGTTTGAAGAAATGCTGGAAATAAATTTTTTTATTCGCAAAGCTGGTAAAGTACAGCAGAATTACTGTAACACTATTTTTTATTTAAAACAAAACAATGGAAGACATATGATGTAAGATGTGATCATGCAGACAATAATACTGTATTTCTTAAACAAAATGTTTGTGCTAATTCACTCGTTAGGTTTAAGTGACAATATAAAGTATTATCAAGATTTTGGTACAAACATCTTCAAACAGACATGGACCACATTAAAATTACTGCACATTTGCTTCAGACTTCTGTTTATGAGTTTTGTGTACAGGTTTTCAGTACAGAGAAACATGTGTCAGATGTGTTCGAGATTAGGTTGAAAATCAATAAAATGTTCCTTCAAAATCATGTATTATAAAGCCATCCTTATAAATGATGTATGAAATATAATTTACACATTGCAGTTAATTGTGCATTGCATTATTGCTGAATACATACTGCTTCTAATAAGCACACAGTGATATGTGATTTTATAAGCATTTCTATTATACAGGAATATATTGTTTCTATTTCATGCACTAGCGTGAGCTCAGATCTAACAAGACCAATCAAAGTTCTCTTGCACAGGAAAGTTTAAGCTTCACTCACTGAACTGTTACTAACTCCTACCACATGGATAGCTTTGCTTTGCTGGTGAAATCAGTGAAGACGGAGATTACAGTCCCATGGTGATTAAACCTTTCAACCATGTCAGAATAAATTTATAAAGCTTTTTAAGGGGACTATGTTTGTCTGGAATAAAACTTATTATTATTATTATTGCTGGGTTATACTTTTATTGATGCATAACAATTATAATCGCTGTCTAATTATGGCAAAACTTTGGTACAGTAGATAATGCTGGTGCTGTATTGTAGCATATTTGTATAGTTTTTAGTTTGCTACTTTAAATTACTTTTAGATGTGATTGACTGAATATGCATGTGTGTAATGCCTTGGTTCTCTGTCCAGGGCCCCACCTGTCTTGTGCCTAATGTACCTACGATATGCCCTGTACTAGCCAAAAGCCTGACCAGGATAAAGTGGTTACTGATAGATGAATAAATTAGTAATTAAACATTTAATAATTAATTAATTAAAAATTACATTGTGCTTAGGGTAGTGTATTCTGGTATTTTAAGTATTCAGGTATTTTTATGACTAAGTATTTATTTATTTATTTATTTATTAGGATTTTAACATCATGTTTTACACACTTTGGTTTATTCATGACAGGACAGGTTACTGGTTACACAAGATTCATCAGTTTAAGTTTTAATGTCAAACACACTCATGGACAATGTTGTATCTCCAATTCACCTCACTGGGAGGAAACCGGAGCTCCCGGAGGAAACCCACTTAGACAGAAAGGACCCAGACCGCTTGGAATCGAACCCAGTAAAACTAATACAAACATTTTGAAATTATGGTAAATGCTGACAGATGTCATGGCAATATTTGGCTTTTAACAGTTCTAAAGTCAAGAGTGCTAAAAAAACCATCCCAAAATTAGAAGAGTTTAATCCAAACATTAAACAAGCTAAGTGTAGAAAGTAAATGTACTTACTGTTTGACTTTGTTCTTCTAGATGTTTCGATGCACCGCTGTATTTTTGCATCCTTCCTCACAGGTAATAGCACAATGCTCGACTCCAACGCACGGCTGTTTACTTTTTATTAGAGTCTTCATAAATATAATGCAGTTTATGTCTTACAATATAAAAAATTTTTTTAACCAAATTGTTCTCATTTGCCAGACATGACTTCATATTTGTATCTACTACTATGCTATGCTATCTCACGAGCTTTACTTATTAGTGATATTGTTTATAGGTGATTTGTTGGCTGTGTCCCAAATCACATTATGTGTCCTTAGTGTGTAGGCTAACTGAAGTATTTATTAGAAATTGTATTGGAACAAAGCAGGTACAAATGATGTAGTAACTTTAAAATGTAAGATCTTAGGGGTCATACATCGGCTTATACACTTTAAAACGACTTTGTTTCTACCTACCTGTTAGCCAGATTCGTGCTTTAGATTCTTCAGACTTATCTAATCTAACCCACTTCAGTAAAAAAAAAAAAAAAAAAAAAAAAAAAAAAATAATATATATATATATATATATATATATATATATATATATATATATATATAAATTAATACATTATATATTAAATTATTATATTATTTATTTATTTATTATTTTTTAAATTAATTAAGTGGGTTAGATGAGCTTTAAAATTTGGTCACTGCTGCCCCCATGGTTGTTTTAGCAATAGATGTTTAACAGACAGTAGCTGTCCACATACAAAGTGCATCAATATGGCTAGTGTGCACAATAAAATGGTCAGAAAGAGAACAAGGTAGGTGAAGTAAATATACCTGCAAAAATCACCGCACATTTTTATTAAGAGCACCAAGTCCAAATGGCCACATGGTGGCGGGCTTGTGTCACTCTGAGTCTTCGTGGCTTGACCGATTCATAGATAATTGTTTCCAATCTTGGGGCTTGGTGAAATTAAATACCTACCATCTAATCTAATATGAAGTTCTAAAAAAAACTACAGGCGGTCTATGAATTCATGTTCTGATTGCAATCAAAAAATAAAAAAAAAGAATGAGGCATACAAGCAGAATATTGTTCTTTTTTACATTTTAATAAGGTCTTGTGCAATATGTGGAAATACAAACTCTGCATCTATACTTTCTGGTGTACCATACAAAAAAACATAGAGTAAAATCACAGACTAAATTTTAAATATTCTTTATTAGGTCACTGCATGTGTGTGTTTAAATCTTTCTTATGCAAATCTCCTTATTACGGAATATCTTACGTTCTTGGCTGAGGGATAAGGAGGGAGGTGGGGGTCATATTTTTTTCTTTATATTTTACTCCATATGGGTATATACACCCATTCTTTGAAATGTGTTAGCCCCACAACTCATATATAGAAATTACTCATATACAGAAATAAAAAAAACATCCAAACAAGGGCACAGTCCAATATGCTAGCCCACCATTTGGGTTTGAGTCTTAGAGGTGCTATTGGCCGGCCGGGTGTCTATAAAAAATGATTGGCTATGTCTGAGTGTGTGTGTGTATGTGTATTTGTGTGGTGGTTATGGGTGAAGCCCTGCGTTGCACTGAGCCCAGTATTTCCTGGTGGAACCAGACCCACCACGACCCTGACCAGGATAAAGCAATTGATGAAAATGAATTAAATAAGTACCCTAAGGCAAAAAATACACTATAAAACCATGCATAGTATGTAGTCACCTTCAATTTAGTTTTAGATGTTTCAGTCACATTAATTGTTAACAGTTGTATAAAATCAGAACAGTTGTATAAAATGTGCTAAAACATGTGCTTTTAACTTTGGGGCAAAAAGTTCCAGCATGACTGCACCTGTGTAACTGTGTAAAGGAAATATAAATCTGTAGCCACATTTACATCAGATCACTTCTCTAAACTTCTTGTCAATAAACTAGAAATGGAAATAGAATAGCTACAATTGCAGCAACTGTCATCCAAGTTGCAAAGGTCAGTAGATGCGATTAAAAGTAAGGTCCATAGATTCTCTAAGATGTACACCAAGGGATTTATTAGAGAGTTAAAAAAAGTATTCCTGCTCGCAAATCAAGTGGAATTTGTGTCTTGTGCTCTGATAGGACTAAAGCCATTTTTCAAAAGCATTGGCCATGTAATGCAATCACCCCTGTAAAATATGGTGGTGGTAAAATCAGGATATGAGGATGCTTTACAGCGATAGGAACTGACAGTTCAGTCAGGATCAATGGGGAAATAAATGGTCCACATTATAGAGGTCTAAGATTAAAAATGGTTTATCTCTGACAAGAAGAAAAAAATGAAAGAAAGTATAAGCACACTGCCAAAGCAACAATGGAGCAGTTTTAGATATTAGCCATATCAAAGTCTTCATTTTAACCCTATCAAACATCTGTGGTCTACCACAGAATTGGTAAGAATTGGTTGCATTAATTGACTATAGAGATGATACATAATAAAACGTGGGTGTATGGGGCTTTGTGGTGAACCAGCCACACTGTTTAGTGTATTTTCACTTTGCATCTAGTGTTCCTGGGATAGATTCGTGACCAACCCAGTCCCACCAGTCAATACAAAACTCATTAATGTACAATAACATGTATTATTTTATTAAATATGGCACTAAACAAGTCATACTTACTACATCTCAACAAAAAATTTTAACATTATATATGAACAGCATCAACACAGCACAAAACACAGCTAGTAACTAATGTACTGCTACTGCTGACACCTTTTAACTTTGACCTTAATATTGGCAAGAAAGGCAGTATATATACTACGGCTGGTTCGATACCACTTTTTTATGTCCGATACCGATACTGCAAATTGAGTATCTGCCGATACCGATACCAATCCGATACCGTCATTTCTCCTCTCAAACAACTAAGCAGTAATAATACACGTCTCAATGCACCATGGTTAAACTAGCTATCCAAATAACAATGCTCAGACTGTGAAACAAATATTCTAAAGGAATAAATACAGAACCTACAACATCACACTCATGCAAAACTGCTGTTTTTATTTTCACTTTTACACAGAACATTTAGCAGCATTTTTGGCTTGTTTAACAGCACCGTACAAACATTTAAAATAAAATTTTGTAAACTTTGTGTATTTAACAAATTATGATTTCAATATAAAATTCTAGATGTCAACTCTCAAGTCTAAAATTATAAAATAAATAATATATAAAAAATATTATTTATAAACAATAAAAATGAAACAATTAAATAATAAAAAGTAAACAAATGTATCTATCTTGTCCCGGGTTGGAGATCTCTCACATCTTCAACAAAATTTAATCCATTAGTGTTATGTAATAAAACAAACTACACCGTTTCCCGTTTAGCCACAGATGTCCTCTTCAAAATCCAGCAGGGTTTTTAATAAGCGCGCTTTGGTTTTTAATAATCTAAAAATGAGACAGAACTTTAAGGGAAAATCTCAACCAAACACTGCATCAATTCTAATTGGTCCATCGCGTTTGATTGACATCTTCCAATTGTAGACACTTTGGACGACATGCCGTAAAACAGTGTTTTTAGATGTGGCAGTAGTAGATGATTTTTTTATTTTTTTTATTTACGTTAAGTGTTATTTACATTAAGCAACAGTATCAGATCGGATTACACGTTTTTTTCCTTTCGATGTCCGATCCAGTGATTTGGGCCAATATCGTGCCAGCCCTAATATATACCTACTGGAATGAGTTTTAAATATTTTTGTTACAAATGTAATTACAAAATGTAAACGTGAAAAAAGACCACATGGGAGAATGCATAGATTTTGTATTTTTTTTAACTTTGCAAATCAGAATCTTTATTTATTCGTCAAGGCGTACAAGGAATTTCACTTGGTGCAGGTATTAACATTTAGATGTAGTAAAACAATATAGAAAAGGTATATTTTATAAACATAGACATTTATCTAAACATAAGTACAATACATTAACAAACTTTTAGTTAAAAAAAAAAAGCAATGGAATGGAAATATAAAAGTAAACGTAAATCATAATCAGCATAAGAATTTGAATGATTTTTTAAAAATACATAAAATTTAGAATTTCTTAGTATTTGGTACAGCCATATTTATATTAGGTATGAAATGGCTGCAGATGTATTAACTTAAAGGTTCTGATGAGTCAATCTAAACCACCTACTCAAAGTAGTCTGAGCATGTGCTTCAACAGAAAGTATATAAAATCAAAATAATAAAATCTTTTGTACAAAGATTCCACAATTGTGCTCACTTGTTTTTTAGGTTTGTCATGAAAAACACTGTATTAAAGAAAGTAAAAAGCTAAACAGAAGCATTTTCACTAGTGTGCAATAGGTTCACTATTTTTATTCATGTATTAATTTTCACTAACAACTAACTTGCACCTATGGACAGTTTACAGCAGCAATCTGCAGCACCATGCTGCCTTTATATTGATATAAAATATATAAATAAAACCGCACACTATTCAGACTGGCCCAGCATGGAATGGTCTGAATGGACAGGCACAACCCCCGAGGCCCACCCACACAGGTCTAGACCTAACACAAACCTGACCAATATAAAGCAGTTACTAAAAATAAATGAATGACTTTCCTTTTGGAAACAGCACAGGAACAGCGTATAAAGCAATGCCTTAGAGAAAAGGTCTAAAAGGGTTTATATAGAACACTCCCTGAACAATTTAGTCTTTAGTTAGAGTATGTGTTGAGTATGTATATAGGTGTTTTTATAAGGCAAGCTTTTCTTTGCATATTATTTATTTGCGCGTCTTTATGTGTAAAGCACTGTAGTGTTGAGAAACGTGTAATCCTGTGTAAACTGTGTCCACAGTAAAACTAGAGTACTGAAGTGCTGCACTCAGTCTCTACGGCAACATGCTCTTCTCTCTCCTCTTCCTCTCTGCAGATATGATCTTCTGTATCTGACTCACAACCCATTACAAGCTTCTTCACTTTATCCTTCCCTCATCCCTCTTCCCATCACTGCTCTCACCATTCACTCTCAGCTTCATCCTTTCTTTCTTTTTTATCCTTTTATTTATTTCTCCGAATAGATGTTTGATCTACACTTTTTATCACCGTCCTCTTCATCATCCTCCGTCTCTCAGTTCTGATGAGTGTGGGTGTTGAGCTCTTGCTGCACTTGTCATCTCTACATTGTGTGTTGAATCATTGTAACATCCAATCCACAAGAAACACACCACATCACCATCTCTCCTTATCTAGTTCTCTCTCTCTCTCTCTCTCTCTCTCTTCCAGTTGCTAGGTAACAGTTAATTGTCAAGAAATAGTTACATGGATGTGGTGTGTGTGTGTGTGTGTGTTAGCTATATGGTATAACAAATCGACTACTATATGTTAAACCAATTGACAATAATCACTGTGGACACGTTTGAATATTTTAGACACTTATATTAGTGGTGATGGCTTGTTTTCTGTCTCTTGGGAGAGAAAATGCGGGTGGGAATGTTTGTGTTATTTTCTTCTTAAAACAATACTCGACATGAACATCTTGCAAGCTTGTAGTGGTCCTGCAACAGTGAATTAGGTGTTTCCATGGCAACTAAATCAGCTGTCAGTCACCCTGCACATTTGCACATGCAGTACCTCCATAGAGCCTCAAAACTTGCATTCTACCATACTAAATGCTAGATCAGGATAATATGCCACTGTAGGGTACCATTGCACAATAAATAGTAAAACGAAAAGGGGTTTTGAATGCATGTAAGTCAAACTTACCTATGATATAAAGAAATTTCAATAACAATTTTATTTGTTTTGCCATGGAAAATAAAACCATTGCTGCTTTTGCTAATTTGATATTTTTTTTATATTTTCTAACCCTATTTCGTTTTTCCAAATTATTTTCAAGCCAGTGTTGCTAAATTAATAACAGTTTTTGATGCATTGCTATCAGAAGGATTGAAGGTCATGGGCATTTATCATCGGTTTTTGGTTTTACCCCTTTAGATTTTTAAAATCTGTAAATAAAATTATAGAATGTAGGTAGTGAAATCCCTAAATTCCCTAAAAAGTGGTGAACGCTCCACTTTCACAAACAATATCCATCCATATTCACAAACAACTTTAGTTTCATTTTATTAATGCTCATTTTATACATTTTTTATGTTATAAAAGCATAGTTGTGAAAAGTTCCAAAACTGGTGTTGCTGATTACTGAACAAACTTTCAGCATGTGTTGCAGGCATCAAATTAGGAATGAGCATATATTTACAATAAAGTAAAAAAGAGATAAAGTCAAATATACACTGATCAGCCATAACATTAAAACCACCTCCTTGTTTCTACACTCACTGTCCATTTTATCAACTCCACTTACCATATAGAAGCACTTTGTAGTTCTACAATTATGCTTTGTTAGCCCCCTGTCATGCTGTTCTTCAATGGTCAGGACCCCCACAGGACCACCACAGAGCAGGTATTATTTGGGTGGTGGGTCATTCTAAGCACTGCAGTGACACTGACATGGTGGTGGTGTGTTAGTGTGTGTTGTGCTGGTATGAGTGGATAAGACACAGCAGCGCTGATGGAGTTTTTAAACACCTCACTGTCACTGCTGGACTGAGAATAGTCCACCAACCAAAAACATCCAGCCAACAGCGCCCCGTGGGCAGCGTCCTGTGACCACTGATGAAGGTCTAGAAGATGACCAACTCAAACAGCAGCAATAGATGTGCGATCGTCTCTGACTTTACATCTACAAGGTGGACCAACTAGGTAGGAGTGTCTAATAGAGTGGACAGTGAGTGGACACTGTATTTAAAAACTCCAGCAGCGCTGCTGTGTCTGATCCACTCATACCAGCACAACACACACTAACACACGACAACCATGTCGGTGTCACTGCAGTGCTGAGAATGATCCACCACCTAAATAATACCTGCTCTGTGGTGGTCCTGTGGGGGTCCTGACCATTGAAGAACAGGGTGAAAGCAGGCTAAAAAAGTATGTAGAGAAACAGATGGACTACAGTCAGTAATTGTAGAACTACAAAGTGCTTCTATATGGTAAGTGGAGCTGATAAAATGGACAGTGAGTGTAGAAACAAGAAGGTGGTTTTAATGTTATGGCTGATCAGTATATATTATCTCTTCTTTGAGCTGTTTTCAATGAAATACGTATGAAAGTTGGTTCATCTTACTTTTTGATTACTTGTATTTTACCTACTGCCCGAACTACTGATTTATCTACTAAAAGGTTTTTAAATAACAACAAATATAGTTGAATATCTCCTTTGCTCTATATGGTACAATGTACATGACTGATAATTTGACAGGACCGACCACACAATGGACCAAATTCTCAAAGCTTGATTAAGCCAAGTTTTGATCTAAGCTAAAAATGTACCATTTACCACTAAAAGTTATTGTAGGAGTAGTTCCTTGGTCTGAAATCTTGGTCTGGAAAACTACATTATAGACACATCAATAAAATAATTTTACAGTCCTGAAATACAAAGACAGTTTAATGTGGGAGCAACATACCAAAGCACCTGTTATATTGAACTAAAAAGAAAACTGAAAATGAAAGAAAGACAAAAAGGATAGGATTTCTCCCTTTTATTTATTGTCAACACTGTTTTGTACAAAGAGACAGAAGAATATATCTTAGCATTTATATTTCACATACTGTGTCCATATTCTCAATATCTTAAGTATTGTGAAATTTCCTGTTTAATTATTGTAATCTTAAACACAGGTAATCTCTCTCTATACAAAAATGGAATAAGAGAAACCATTTGGTCATATTTACACAATCTGTACATTTGTAATCTTTGAGTAACATTTAAAATAAGCATCAAAAACTGAGGAAAAGAGAATTAGAAATATTATTATGAAAGACAACAAAGGCGTAGCTTTTTCTTTCTCAGTGTTGGGTACTCTGTTCCTGTTCGAGTGTTCCTGTCTAACCTTGGTCATGTGATTTCAAAGTATTTAAAACTTCCCTACTGTAATGAAATTCCTCCTTTGTGTTAGAAACATTGGAAAAGGGGACGTCTTTATTTACAGCGTCTCACACATACACCCAAATAATGATAAAAAAAATTCAGGCACATGTACTAAGACTTGTGACACAGCGGCAGAGAAAAAAGCAAATGTGAAACAAAAGCTGGTCAGGCTACTATAAATCCCAACATTGCACATGTGTTGTACTTGTACCAGAGCCAAATATGAAAAATGCCATACATTAATAAGAGTGAGAACAGAGAGCTAAAATGAAAGTAGGTGACTGTCTTTCCTAAGTACCTATATTCCTTTCTTGCTCTCCACCTACCCGGCTGCTAGGCTTGGCTAGCACAGAGGTTGTAATGAAAAGCTGGGACTCCAATCTACATTCAGGGAAAGGTATTGTATAAGTACAAACTATATAAATGTACCTACAGAGTTGCAACAATGGTTCAAAATGCTACCTAAACTAATAACACATCATCAGTAGTGCTCTTCATATAAGTGAACACACATTAATTTATCAATTACAATACAGCTTGGAAAGTATGTTAACTGGACTAGAACTTTCCAAGCAATTAGATGAGGTTGTAAGTTGTGGAGGTACTGTACATTGTCCTGAAAAACAAGTGTGAGTCATGCCACAATCAAAACCATTTTTAAAGCTCTAATATGAAGAATTAAAGAGCTGCATTAAGTCTGACCAATATTTCCTAGTGACCTGGAATTCACCAATCTTAAAGTTCATTACTCTTGCTTCTGCAAATAGAGTAAATGTTGTATTTGTATTTTTGCTGCTCTCCCTGTGGGTTGGCATCTTAATAGGATCATGCCAGGAGCAAAACATGCCACACTAAAGGGGGTAAAAAAAGAAATCTAATTCTTGGTAAAATCTTTATTTATGTGTCTATTGATAAAAATAACACTGAAGAGCGGTTATAAAAAAGCCCAAATACCAAATACAATGAATATTTCAGTAAAAGACTACATGTATGTTTCACAGTGCTTCAATACTTTACTGACAGGACAATATTAAGGTAGAAACTCATTACTCAACAGAAGTAGAATGATGCATGGCAGTTCATCAAATCACATCAATGAATCAAAAAACATATTTAAAAATTTGCGTTTTGAAATGGAGAACTCAGGATCCAGACCTTAAATCAACTAAGATGATGTATAATGACTTTTTACAAAGAGGGGGTTAGAAAATATTATCTATATGACTAATTTTGGACACCTGACCATGAGCTTGTTGGACATCCCATTTCAAAAACAAATGTTATGGCCGCTCAGGTGGCACAGCGGTAAAATATGCTAGCGCACCAGAGCTGGGATTTTGAATACATCGTATCGAATCTCAGCTCTGCCATCCGGCTGGGCTGGGTGGCTACATGAATAATGATTAGCTGTTGTTCACAGGATGGGACAAGCCGGAGCAGGGTTCCTCATAGCTGGTGCAATTACGACCTGGGGAGAGGTTGGATATAATGTTGGGGAATAATGCTGATCAGGGTGTGGCTTTCGTGCACAAGGCTGATCCGCATATGAAAAGATGCACTCGGTACTGCACATGTGTCAGAGGGGGCGTGTGTCAGTTGCGAAGCTCCTCAGTCAGCAGTAGAGGGTTGTATCGGTAGAGGTGAAGCGTAATGCAATCAGGGTAATTGGGTATGGCTAGATAGGGGGAGAAAATTAGGGGGAAAATAGCAGAAAAATATAGAGAGAAAAAACCCCAAATGCTATAAAAAAATTGCTGCTGTGTGATCTTTTCAGGTATAACAACAGCCTTCTTCTGGGAAGCATCACACAAGACTTTGAAATATGCGTGTGTGGGAATTTGAGCACATTCATTTAAAAGAGCATTTGTATAGCTGGGCACTAATGTTTTGTCAAGAAAACTTACACTAAAGTTCCAGGACATTCCAAAGCTGTTCAGTAAGGCTAAGGTCAAAGATTTTCTTTATGTTTTATAGAGACTGCTTTGTGCAAAGGGGACAGTCATGGTGGAACAATAAAAGACCTTCCCTAAACTGTTGCTGCAAAGTGGGAAGCATATAATTTTCTTTACATAATGAATTTATTACACCTGTCAGCAATTGTTGTAGCTGAAACCCATCGAATATAAAAAGGGGTGCCCCAATACTGTTGTCCATATAGTGTAACTTTTACAGTCTGAACAATGATACGACCAATTTTTGTGTTATTAGTTTAAGCAGTGTGTTCATTATTATTATTATTTATTTATAAATATTTAATAGAAATAGAGGAATTTAATTCTAAGGCTTCACAGATTATGTTCCTGCAACTGTACTGAACTTAATTAAGCTTGTTTAATGGTCTTAAATACAAATATTTATACACCTTAAAATACCAGATATGTTATCTGTTCCTGAGAGAGATTTTGGCTTCTGGAAGAATTGAAACTATTTCTAAAGACCAGCGTTCACAATTCTTTCTCTTACCAAGCCGATTTCACAAGTCTTCTCTGCTACCATGTGCTACCAGAACTTACATAAAATACCAAGATGGCTGAGTTTGTCACCCCATGATTTTTACGATTTTTCAACAAAAACACAAACCACCCATCCTGTGATAAACACACTGCAGAGAGGAAAGGAAAACTACACCTTTCATTAGAGAATTAAAGCTAAAACAATATTTATTAGTCATGCATGCAAGTAACATTTTTGCAATGAAAAGTTTTAATCGCCTCAAGTGACAAAAGTAGCCCTGTGACCACACACACACACACACACACACACACAAAACCCAAACTGTTTCAATATTTGTTTCTCCATCCCATGTTAGAAGCCAACAATTTGTGACATGAATGAAAACTTTAGACTGAGGACATAAACATCAATTTTTAATATTCATCATCTGCTTTATAAATCCACATCCTTTAGTGTTAGTATACCTGCCATGATGTCTGGCTGACACCGTTATGTACAAGTTACCCTATCCGTCTTAACTCCTTGTGGCACTAACCAGCCCAAACTGAGCACAAGAATCACATTTCTCAGTGTAAGAAATCAAAAATGTGGTTTTTAAAGTATACGTAATCTAAAAGCAAGAATTTAAAATAGAAAAAAGAAGCATGCATGTCTCAGTGATTTCAAAGATTCACAAACTCTCACACATAAAAAAGCGAAATAAATAAATAATATGGCAATAAAAGAGGTTTTTCTTCGAGTCCACAAAATAGATATATACACATTAATTATTAACCAAATAGTATAAACATTGTGCTTCAGTTGGAGATCTGTTTGGCTAATAGTTAGTTTAAAAAAATTTAATAAAGAAAACATATATTCACACAGTTTCTACAGAAAAATATAAGTATGATGGATGAAATGGATTTATGGGGCTAGAGGAAACTACATAAGAAAGAAAAGTAAATATAACCAAAACCAAAAATAATTGTACAAAATGTGGAACAGTCCTGTGGTTAATTATTAAAGCCTGTTCCACACTAAGATACATTTTAATGTTCTATTCAATGTTTTGGCCACATTAACATTTCCACTGTCCCTAATAGATGGCAAAAATGCTATAAGTTGACATATTTGGTGTAAACCATGACATTTATGTCCACTTTTCTTAATTTTAAAGCCGAATCTACTTAAATTAGCATTCCAAATGGTTACCTACTTACAAAATCTATTTCCTATAAGAGGTATGACATAATGGCCTTTTCAGCCTACATAGTGCACTATATAACTAATATAAAATCCTGGGATTCACCATACAGGCTAAATTCATGATTGTAGTGCAATTCAGTGATTTTGGATTTGACATATTTTAATCACAGTTTGCAAATATTTTTTGGGGTTGAAGTAAAGGTTTAGCATACATATTGGAAATGATGTAAGTATAAATACAGTATATGCTATTGAATTGGGAGATGAGATTTGTGTTTTTATATTTGTTTATCTTGGAATATGGATTAGAAAATATGCTTGTGATGAAAAAGAGGCATTTTTTAAAATTAATATGGACCTGGGGTAAATAAAGATTTTTATTCGATATTTTTTAATCAGAGGCTAGTTATAAAGTGATTATAAGTATTTGTTGTCCAAACTCTCTATGCAAGACCATTAAAATGTTTACTAATATGTATAAAATAATTAAAATCATTTAAAACCTACTATAAAACTGGAAATATCCAGGTTGTTCAGAAGTGTAGAAATGATTTACAGTACATGAATGATTAAGACTTTCATTTGTGAACTGTTTTAAATCCATAATACCTGAACCTAACAAAATACTGAACTTACATTTAAATAAATAAGTGATTTAATTAAATGCTATAAATAATGTTTACTGTTGATTTATCAATCACAACAGTTTGCCTCCAGATCACACTATGCCACAATATTGTAATTTGAACGTATATAAAGTGGGTTCTGAGACAAAGCTCTTTAATGACATTCTGTGACATTCTGTCTCCCACAGGATTAATGTTATGAAAAAAATATGTAGGACTTAAACCTCATTAAGGAAACATGAGCACAAATAAGCTGCATAAGCAAAAATGTCCTCATAAGCATGAGGTGAGGTGTTAAAAAAGAAACGAAATCTACTGGTTTTAGATGAAGTAATGTGCATGGATCTCTGATTTCTCTTTTTTCATTTTGAGAAAGCTTATTGTTTTCATTTAAAGCTTAGAGTTTTAAAATTAAACAGCCAGTCAAATTTAGCCGTTTAGAACTGACTGTCACGCAGGTAGAACAAATAAGGTGGCAACTCAGTTTGTCCTGCACATTTTTTTCTTGAATGTATATTATATTGTCAGCACCTAGAATTCAATTCATGCCTAATTCATCAACATAATTACCTACATTTACTTTAGTCCTGGAAATCATACATGTAATCAGACACTTTAACAATGTAATGTTTGTTAGATAATGATAATAGTAATAATAATAAAATCACTATGAACAATTCAGACATAAATAAATACTACAGTGTTTAAAACGTTTTCATAGCGACACCAATATGAATGTAGAATTTGAATACTGGGACTCCTGGTAAGTAAGGCACATAATGTGCTGCGTACTAAACCAACTCTCCTACGTTACTGCAACATTATAAAAACTGTAAAGCCATAAAAAGAGATTATTAGAAATATCCTTCAACACATCTCAAGTACGACTGAAGTACTTTTCAATTCATGCCTTTTACATAAAACTTTACAACACACTATAAATAAATAAAAAAAATGTAATTAATTAATAGTAAATTAAGCTCAAAGGAAACCTAGGTTGTCTAAATTTTTTCATTGTCCCTGGTGGTTCTATAATCCACAAAAGGGCAGAATGGCATGATGATGTAAGACCAAGCAAGGCCGGTTGATGCTCCCGTAATCAAATAAAGAATCCTCTTTTAAAAGTAGTGCGCTAAGAAAATTGTAAGCAGAGTACAAAGATATTACAGCAAAGATATAACATTCAGAAATCAAGCCCAAACTGAACATCAGAAACATCATAATCATATCTAATAATAATAATATTAACAACATTATCAATACAATTATTGTAAGGTTTACCCTGTTGTTTTAAGACAAAAACAGATCTCCCTTCATGATTGTACCTTCATGTCTTTGTACCTAAGTAGGATCGGACATTGTGTTTTGGTATAAGAAGCACAAAAATAGAAGGGATAAGAAAATGATATGATAAAATAGACAAATATACTGAGGTCGTCACTCTCTAGGCTCCTCTCGTCTGTGGTCTGATGGACAGGTCCCGTCTGGCTATTTACAGTGCTTTGATAGTGCTCTGTCCACCTTTACCAAGCATAGCTCAGTTCCTCCTGATCTCTTTCTTGTGTGTTTTAGACACAACCTGTTGGTTTATTACCTTAGCCTAAGACCTTCTTTATGACGTTCCAGTTCTTTCTTTCTGTTCTCTCTTGCGTTTTAACATCAGACATCAGATTCAATGCTGGAGAGCTTTTCGTATACGTGTCCATTACTTGAGCCATTGAACGGTCTCTGTCCTTGCCCCATACCTAACCCGTCCCTTGCCGATAACAGCTTGTTGTTGCCTGCCGCCCCTCCGTGGTGGTTTCCAAGGGGCCCAGCCAGGCACAGCTCCTTGGAAAACCGGGGTCCCACGTTGGACAAAACCCCAGATGAGGCGGAGGCTGGCAAATAAGAAGTCACCCCCATGGAGCCTCGGAAGTCAGCCCGGTTGTTGTCGAGAAGCTGTTGCTGCTGTTGCGTCTGTTGCTGTGCCTGCTGCTTTTTGATGTAGTACGATTTGGCGCCATGTAATAGGCACTGGTCGTCGCCGAAGGTTGGGATGAATGGGTTCTGGTTCACCTTATCTGGGTAGAGAGATTTAGACAAGGAGTAAGTCCCAACCCCTCGGGTACCCCCCATACCTCCTCCACCCATCATGCTTTTATCCCTGTCCCTCATGTCCCTCTCACCTACCGAGCGACGGTGCAACCCACCCTCTCCACCTTGGAACAAGCTAAATGATGAGCCCCCTCCCTTACTCCGATCCCCACCAGCAAAAAACGTGGTCTCCCGCTCCCCTCCCTTATAACGCTCGAACATCTGGGCATATGGACTTGGACCTTCCATGTAGCGATCCCTGTCTTTAAGACTCACACTTCGGGGTTGAGGAAGCATAGATGCTCCTCCACCGCCTCCAAGCCCTGAGCCTCCCATTCTGCCTGCCCCTTCTTTCTGTAAATCTACAAATGTGTCATACGAATGCTGCCTGCGCAAGACCCTGCCCCCTGGGCCAAACTTGCGCCTCTGAACCTGGGTTTGGGCCCCTCCACCTCCACTGCCTCCCTTCCCAGCCTCCATAGGAAACTTGCTCCCTATCTGATCCACAAGGAGGTGATTGTCCTCACTGATGTCGTACAGGTTGCCTGGCTTCTTGCATGAATCGCACCGCTTGCAGGTGGCCGAGCTTGGGCGGCTGGAGGCTTGTCCGCTGCCCCCACAACCTGCACCGGATCCACCAACACCCCCTCCTCCCCCATGCATGCAAACTGGTTTGTTGCCTCCACTGTGGCAGTTATGGCATTCCCAGTCCCCGCCGGCCAACCCTCCCACCCCTCCAATGTTCTTTTCCCAGCATGCATGGCCCTGCTGACCAGGAGATCCTCCCACTCCACCCTTACACTCTGTCTTCTTTGATTTACCTTTCAAGAAATCGTCCACTGGAACCAGACTAGTGCACGCTCCCCCGCCACCACCACTGCTGACTATGCCGCCACATCCGCCCCCACCCAGACCCCCTCCGCCACCCATTCCAGAAGTGTCACTCAAATCCATGTGCTCCCACTGGGATGGCCCGTCTTTGGATCGGAACTGGTCGGCATAAAAGTCCCTCAGATTATCTTTGTCACGGAACATGTACGAGGAGCAGTTTCCTCCTCTCTGGCTCTTGCGTTCAACAGGTGGGGTAGCCGAACGGTGACCTTGTGAAACTGGATGATGGTGGTGGTGGTGAATGGTGTGGTGAGTGCGCCTTCGGAAGCCCAGCTCAATCTCGTCCTGTTCTCGGCGCGACTTGGCAGACGCTGGCCTCTTTTTCAGGCTGTCTCTGTACTGCTTGCGTCGCTTGGCATTGCCCTCTAGATTGCCGTACGTCACCGTATGAGTGGAAATATCCGACACGTCTGAGCGTATATTTCCGTCATCCCCTCCAGAGCCTGCCCCACCTCCCCCACAGTACCTGTCATGTCCTGCAATAAACCCTGAACTTGATGCCCCACCCTTAAAGGAAAACTTCCCATACAAATCGGGCAGGCCAGACTTGAAGCTCGACTGGGTGGGGTGACCTGCAATCAGGTCGAATTTTTCCCTGTTCCTGTGTGTCAGTGATTGGCGGGGCTGGGTGGTGAAGATGGGGGCTACCCCTCCCCCTAAACTGTCACAATCATACATCCCTCCCTCCAAAGAGCTGGCACTGCCTAAGCTACGAGGTCGGTTAGGCAAGGGACCTGACATACCCAGAGCCAGTCCAGATCCCGTGCCCCCATGGTGATGAAGATAATGATCCTGGTACAGGTTACTGTCCTTCAGATGCAAGTTCCCGAAAGTCCTTTCCACATCGCTTACGTAGTCACTAAACATATTGTCTTCGGGCAAATACGGAGGTGGGGGCTTGCAGTCTGAGTGACCTGCCAGGCTGCGCCGATGCTCACTGATGTCATAGACGGCTGAGTCTCGGTGGCCAAAGTCCATGCCACTGTGAGGGGAGCCATTGACCCCAGGCACAGAGGTCATGTTCTTGGCTGTACGCAGCAGACGAAGGATGTTGGAGTGGGTGTTGTTCATGTTCATGTTCATGGTGGCTGATGGGGAGTTAAGACCTGATTTGTTTTCCTCGATCTGAACACCATGAATACAGCTGTAAATGCCCTGTTGGACAAAGAACAAATAAATTATTGGTATTTATCACAATAATGATACAATACAATAGTAAAACCAGGAACCAGTGCTTTTGAGAAATTACCATCAACAATATAATTGTAAAACCTGCTTAGAATTGTATCTGAATTTAGTCCAAGTTAGTAAGGGTAAATGGCCTTGCTCAAGAGTCTGACAGCTGTGTTTCATATACCAATTGTCATTGAATCTATAGGACAGTTAGACAAAAGCAACTTTGGAACAATTTTATTCATTTTTGCTTGGTACACTTTACATAACAGCCTCCACTCTTCTGGAAGGATGACAAACTGTGACTGTGGGAGTTTGTGCCCATCAAAACAAAACAGCCTTTAATAGAATGCCTTTATTTGTCATATATACATATACACGTGTACAGTACAACAAAATTCTTTCTTCACATATCCCAGCTTGCTTGGAAGCTGGGGTC
Source organism: Trichomycterus rosablanca (assembly GCF_030014385.1). Classification (NCBI taxonomy): domain Eukaryota; kingdom Metazoa; phylum Chordata; class Actinopteri; order Siluriformes; family Trichomycteridae; genus Trichomycterus; species Trichomycterus rosablanca. The sequence goes on along the minus strand of NC_086002.1, from coordinate 9,352,353 downwards.
AGAGCGCAGGGTCAGCCATTGCACAGCACACCTGGAGCTCAGAGGGTTACAGGCCTTGTCAACATTTTTAAAAGCATAACCAAGATCCTTTTAATCAATTTTTAATAACACACAATCAAATAAAACAAAGACGTGATTTCTTGGGTTAGTTTGTTTGTTTTTCCTCCACCGATTCAACCCTCCACCGCTGACTGAGTACGCTTCTCAACTGACACACGCCCCCTCCGACACGTGCTCAGTACAGAGTAAATTTTTCACCTGCTGGAGTCGAGTTCATATATACCGTTCAGCACTGTGCACGGAGAGCCACACCCTGATCAGCATTATTTCTCAGCCCTGTGCAGGAGCCATCAATCAGCCAGCAGGGGTCGTAATTGCACCAGTCATGAGAACCCATGATCCGGCTTGTCCCTAACCCTATGAACATCAGCCAATCGTTGTTCATGCAGCCGCCCAGCCCAGCCGGATGGCAGAGCTGAGATTCGATACGATGTATTCGAAAACCCAGCTCTGGTGTGCTAGTATATTTTACCGCTGCGCCACTTGAGCGGCTAAGACGGGATATTTTTCATTTCAGAGTGGGGCCAAGTCAAGAATGCAACCAGGACAGGGCGCAACTTTACCACAGAGCATTTCACACTTATTTACTCCAGCTCTCTTACACTTAATGGCAGTTTAGAGTAGCCAATGCACCTTCATTCATTCATTGACTCCTTTACCACCGATTTATCCTATTAAACCACACAGTGGGTCCGGTTCACTGGGCAAAAGGCAGGAAACACTCCGGACAGGTCGCAAGTCTGTCACAGGGTAAACACTCATACCTAGGGGGACTTTAGTACCTCAAATGAACCAGTTTGCATGTCTTTGGACTGTTGGAGGAAACCAGAGCTCCTGGAGGAAACCAACTTAGACACAAGGAGAACATGAAAACTCCACACAGAAAAGGAATCAAACCCAGGACCTTCTTGCTGTGAGGCGACAGTGCTACCCACCGAGCCACCGTGAATTTGGCACCATGTGACTATGCAGCACTAACACTGCCCCAGTGTGCCATCTACCATTAAATAATGCAGCTGATATATTTTATTTCTCAAATTAGAGAACCTTGAAACTTCCTTGAGAATAAATGTCAGAAACAATAGTCACATAAATAGAAAAACAACCACCTGGAGGGACGCGGTTAATAGAGTTCCCTCCGTAAAATATTGCAAAGGTTAAGTTGACTCCTGGTGATGTATGTCAGGCCCTCAGAGAGGCCGGTCATAAATGCTTTCCTGTCCACCTCCTACTCATTTTTCTGTTCCACCATTCTGCTAGTTCACATCCCGCGAGTGTGCCTTATCTCTAATACCCCTGTTGCTTTTGGTCCTTCATGCCAGCTCGACTCTTTTCTTCTATTAATCTCTTGAACTGTGTATCTGTTTGGACTGGTACTGACACATTCTCAGGTCTGTGATATCTTTCTTCTCTTTTCTTTCTTTCTTCCCCCCCGAGCGTCCTCTTTATTTCACCTGTTTCTCTATTATTATTTCCACATTTTGTTTCACCTTCTTCTGCAGTCCACTCAATCCCTGTTCTGCTTCTGTTGTCTTTGACATTAGGACACATTTGATTATACAGTTTTATATGTGTATAGCTCAATTTTATAATACTTGTGGCTGAGAAGGACCATAGTCTAGCACACGCCCCCTCCAACACATGTGAGGCCATTGGGCTTCTTAACAGCCAGCAGTGGACTCCTACGTAGAGCTGTATTATGTACAAATGAAAGTGTTATACTCTAAATATTCATCTGCTGCTTAGACAGTAGAAGTCGATGTTGGAGTAGCAATGAGAGTCCCTATCCCAAAAGGCAGAAAACACCCTGGACTTTAGTAGCTTCATTAAACCAGTTTTCATATCTTTGAACTGTGTGAGAGATAAGTCAGATGTCATTTTGTACTGTTGGGACAGTAGAAGTAGCTGTTGGAGTGGCCACTATGATAATCTTTATCTATTAATCCTTTAATCAGACACAGCCAAGTGTCTCTAGAATGTCTCTAGCAACACCCTGGATGGAACGCCAGTCCATCGCAGGGAAGACACACACACACACACACACACACACACACACACACACACACACACACACACACACACATTCACCTATAGAGCAATTTAGTGTCTCCAATTAACCTGACTGCATGTTTTGGACTGTGGGAGCAAACCGGAGCTCCCGGAGGAAACCCACGCAGACATGGGGAAAGCATGCAAACTCCGCACAGAAAGGACCCAGACTGCCCCGCCTGGGGATCGAACACAGGACGTTCTTGCTGTGAGGTGACACCGTGCCACCCCATTTACTGATAACACTTTTGGCAATTTAGACAAACGGTTCACCTACTATGGGCAGTTGTAGCTAGCGGTTAGGGTACTGGACTAGCAATCGAAAGGTCGCTGGTTTTGCCACTGTTAGGCCCTTGAGCAAGGCTTTTAACCCTCAATTGCTCAAACAATATACTGTCACGGTACTGTAAGTCGCTTTGGATACAAGCGTCTGCTAAATGCCGAAATTGTAAATGTAAATGTACTGGCATGCAGGTTCGGCTTCAGCATTTTAGAGGCTGCAAGTAAAATTTTAGTCCCCGCCCCCCCCCCCCCCCACACACACACACACAGTGTAAATAGTTAATAATATAAAAGTACAGAATACATTTTAAATATGAGAGTCATCAGAACCTGCAGGGAGTCCCACATTTTCTGCTAAAACAAACAAAAAAAGAATACTAATCAGCTTGAGCTGCTTGTTAGTGTAAGCTTATTTCTGCCCCTAATACTGATTTATTACTGGTTAACAGATGCTGGTTGATGAATGTGTTCAAAACACACCACATGCTAATTCTCATGTCTTCTGGACATTTTATTTTCAGAGGATCTTTTAGCTCTAGGATAAATATTGCATTCGATTCTGAAACAAAACTATTAATGAGTGTAGATGACACATTGATAGATTATATCATTTTACTTTTGGCTATTTTTAATTAGGTGCTAGTAATGCCTTATTGGGGTTTTAGTTAAGTCAGAATTTTGGAGCTACTTATGTACCTGTGTTGATTATTGGCTGTGGTTACACTATCACTCCAGATTCCTAACTGTCTCAACCCTGTTACAATATTTTATAGAATTATTGGTCAAAATGTGTTACATAAAACACACTCAAACATTCTTCCACATGTATACAACACTCACTCTGCTTATGGAGAAGGTCAGGCCTGGCTTGCCAGAGCACACGCCCATGAAGCAAAAGCGAAGCTGCCAGTAAAACAGGTGCTCAGCTATAAAAGTGATGAGTGACAGCGCCATGGCCGCCCCCAGCATGTAGAAGACGCCGGCCATGTTGTCCACGTCCAGCTGGCTGCTCATCACCTCGTTCTTCTCATTGTGACAAATCCCAGTAAGCCACAGCGCCTCCAGCTCTTCCATCTCACCTGTGAAGAGAGAGAAAGAAAGATGGAGAAAGGAAATATGATGCAGATGGGGGAAGTAAGAGAAAGATGAGATAATAGTGAGATAAAAAAGGGGTAAGTGGGGGGGGGGGGGGGGGGGGGGTTAATAAAAAACACGAATGATTTTGAGAGGATGGGCAGAAAGGAAGAGATGTAAGTAACAGTGTAATTTCAGTAATTGGACCGATACAGAATTTGTATCAGTCCAGGGTATTGGTATCAGTCCTAGAGCATCCTTACATACACACACACAAATACACACACAATGTAGTAACATAGGCTGTGTGTCTAGAAGAGGAAACCGTGTTTGGGAGGCATAGTTGTGTGTGGTAAACTAATGACTACATTTGTCACGTTGCATTATTCCCAACTTTTTCCCTACAGAGTTCCTCCTCATTAATGATTGATTACAAGTGCCACTTGTAATTCAGCACTTAGGGCTAAAGGGGAGATAACAGTCCAAAAAAGACAAAGACAAACCTAAACGGATGCCAATAGAATTCAGGGCTATGGTTTATTTTCCTTGCACTTAAACGATGCCTGGATCATTGCAGTAATTTCACTGAGGCCTATATAGGTTGTTTAAAAGGCTAATCTTTATGTTTTGCTGGTAAACAAGCTATATATATATATATATATATATATATATATATATGTGTGTGTGTGTGTGTGTGTGTGTGTGTGTGTGTGTATACAGTGGTACTTCTGGGAGTGGCATTAAGTTTTAAAGGCGATGAGTTTCAAGGTATTTTTTCCCATATGGATGTATGCATTCCATGGTCCCGTGAAACTGCATATATTTTAGACTAATGTTAAGTAATGGGGTTGTTTTGACGGTTATTCCACACAAATGCAGATTCGTCTCATATTCACACTTTGATGATGTCTTACTGCATCGCTCAAGCCGAGCTCTGAACAAAGCGGCTGTTCATTGTTAATTTTAAATTAATTAAATAAATAAAAAAATTTAAATAAAAAGCTGAACATGTTGAGTTTAAGGTAAACATTGAGTTTAAGTTCTCGACAAAGGGCATCAAGTTTCAAAGATTTTGAGTTTAGGAGACGTTGAGTTACAAGGTACCACTGTATTTAAAATGCATTATGAAAATAAAAGTCAGTTCAATTAATCATATTTGGCCATCAATTAATGTGACCAAATAACCACATACATTTTTGACAGTTCAGAAAATAAATGTCTTACCTGAACTACCTGCCTTTGCCAACTCAAGTCAACAGGTAGAATTAATTAGTGATATTGACAGGGTGGTAGAAAATCCTGGCAGGTATTTTACTTTTTAAAGCAGTAAACTGACATTGTTGTTACTGTGCCAATTGTTTTAAGTATATTTGTTTTTTATTACATATAGTTTTAGGTACATTACATTAGGTAATCACACCAGGTAAATATTATATTGTAATAAAATGCATGTCTGTAATCATTTAAAAAATTGCGCTGTAGATCTTTCCACATGTGAGTTTGAATTATTTTTATATGCTTTCCCCAACACCTGACTAAAACTGCTTATTGAAATAAACCATAAATGCTTTTGTCTGGGTTACCTGTGTAAAGAAACTACAAAGTATTTAGTTTTGCAGCATTGTTTTAGTAAAAAATAGAAATATAATTAAGCAGGGCTTACCATCTCCAAACAACTGCAGAATGGCAAGGTCTACTGATCTCTTCCATCCTGAATCTTTCTGAATTGCAATACCATATCCTGTAGTAGCGAAGATATATCCGCTACCAATTGTCACCAGTTTGCAGCCTTCATCTCTGCCTGCCATGTAGTTTAAAACGGCAGCATCATAGATGAACGCATCCAGCTTACTGTCATGAACAGAAAAAGGGAAGAATCAATCAAACATCAAGGAGTGGCTCATTAACTGTATTTAATGAGTTAAAATCCACTGCTGTGTTTTTCAAAAAAAATTTTGTGCCTTTTCTACTTATATGTTACATAATGGGGCAGTTGTAGCCTAGTGGTTAAAGTACTGGACTAGTAAGCATAAGGTTGCTGGTTCAAACCCCACCACTGCCAGGTTGCCACTTTTGGGTCCTCGAGCAAGGCCCTTAACCCTCAGATGCTTAGACTGTATACTGAATGAAAGCATCTGTTAAATGCCAAAAATGTAAATGTAATAAAACAAATCACAAACCAAAAGCCATAATGCTGCATATACTGGACCAAAGATTTTGTCTGTGTAAGGTCTGAGCTCTGAGCATCATAAAGCAGGTCCAAACACAGAGATATGTAGTCCGAACGTTTAGTCTAGAAACAGTTTTTAATGTGTTAAGATATCTTTGTTTCCCATATCTGACAAATATTTTACTGTTATTTAGAAAAAAAAGAAGAAGTGACTGTTCACTTTTCTCTAAATTTTTATCTCTATATAATCTTGGGCGGTAGCACTGTCGCCTCACAGCAAGAAGGTCATGGGTTTGATTCCCAGGTGGACCGGTCTGGGTCCTTTCTGTCTGGAGTTTGCATGTTCTCCCCGTGTCTGCATGTGTTTTCTCCGGGAGCTCTGGTTTCCTCCCACAGACCAAAGACATGCAAGTGAGGTGAATTGGAGATACTAAATGGTCCATGACTGTGTTTGATATTAAAAGACTTGAACTGATGAATCTTGTGTAACCAGTAACTACCTGTCATGTCATGAATGTAACCAAAGTGTGTAAAACATGACGTTAAAATCCTAATAAATAAATAAACAACTGTACAATCTTGACCTCATTTGATCTGATGCTATTAACCACTGTGTGTCCACTCAGCACGTAATCATATCCTATGCAAAAGCCATTTGATCCTTTCACTGTCTCTCTCATCCTTTTTCTTACCCCGATTTTAGGCTATAAAGAGCCTCATCTACATTTTTCTGGTGAAAGCTGGTCATGTAGCTGTGCATCTCTTTGTAGTTGTTTCTAATGTTCCTCTCTGTGCTGCCGTTGGGAACCGTGCCAAAACGGAACGGAGGAGAGAAGTCGTTTGGACGCTGGAACTGTAGGCAGAGTGACGGAGAGAAAAAGGACAGATTGGGAAAGAGGAAAATGATTCAGTGAGATTTTACTGGACCAGTTAGGTAATTAGTTAAACGTAACACATTCACTGGAACGTAAAAGCCTGTGAATACTTAATTAGACAAAAGATTGTACTTTTCATGCCCTTATTAACACAATATTCATTAATGCTAAGTTAAAATAAATAATTTACATTACTGGCTGTAAACTAACAAATCTAACTATATATAAATCCTATACTAAAGACCTGTCAAAGTGGGCATCCTGAAAAAATCACAACAAGAATAAAATTTAGTGCTAAATGAGGTAAATGCTGTTAAGCAACGAACTTGATGTTTTCTGGTGCTTTTGAAAGATGGGACAAAACCTTTGGCAGGAATACGGAATCATTATTTAAAGGAAAAAACCCCACAAAACTTAAACCTCAGGATGTAAAGCAAGATGTAGGGTGTATCAGGGTTATGGGCTTATTTGCTGCCTCAATCATAGAGAGAAAAATGTCAGGTTAGTGATTTGAATAGTTATATAGAACTTTTATAAACAGCTTATAATAAATTGGATAATGCAACAAGACAACAAATAAAACATACACCGATCAGGCATAACATTATGACCACCTTCCTACTATTGTGTTGGTCCCCCTTTTGCTGCCCCATACACAACAAACTGTGATGCACTGTGTATTCTGACATCTTTCTATCAGAACCAGCATTAACTTCTTCAGCAATTTGAGCTACAGTAGCTCGTACCACACAGGCCAGCCTTCGCTCCCCATGTGCATCAATGAGCCTTGGCCGCCCATGACCCTGTCACCGGTTTACCACTGTTCCTTCCTTGGACCATTTTTGATAGATACTGACCACTGCAGACTGGGAACACTCCATAAGAGCTGCTGTTTTGGAAATGCTCTGATGCAGTCGTCTAGTCATCACAATTAGGCTCTTGTCAAACTTGCTCAAATCCTTACGCTTGCCCATTTTTCCTGCCTCTAACACATCAACTTTGAGGATAAAATGTTCACTTGCTGCCTAATATATACCACCTACTAACCCACTAGGTGCCGTGATGAAGAGATAATCAGTGTTATTCACTTCACCCGTCAGTGGTCATAATGTTATGCATTGTCGGTGTATATCCACCAGTTATGAGTGTCATCCCACCCTTACGTGAAATTTTACATGGCATAACATGAGGGCTGTTCCGGAAAAATCTGTCATTTTTTCCTCACTGTTATGCAGGTTCAATCAGGGTAAAACGTAAATGTTGCAGCTGCTAAAAAAGGTTTTAACAGTTACTAAATTGTTACTAAATTAACCATAAATTAATGAATAACACAATATAACACAAATATTTTAAAATATGTCACAACACAGTGTTAGTCCCATTATACTACAGTACATTCATGTGCTGCCCAGAAGCAATAATACAAAAAAAATCAGTGCATCAATTTTCAGGGTCTTCAGGAGCCTCTCAAAGTCAGTTCTCCTTGCCTGTTTTATCAGCAGTAACCTAGTTCCCATTAGCCCAATAATTTCTCATTTTTAAAGGCCAATCGCAGAGTTTCAAGAACACAACAAACACAACCAGGATAGGCACAGCAATTAATGTGACCGGCCACTGGTGTATTTCAAACATCTAGGCCAACTGCAGGCAATTTAACTACATTTGTTTCCAACTGAGATGCAATAACACACCCAGTAAATGCACATTTCCTAAATTAAACTGACAGAACACATTCAGACTACATTTACGTTTAAAGCTAAACTAAGCAGAGGCTTACTGTAGGCATTAAAGAGGACGAATTGTTTCCACCTGGGTACCATCTATGTAATGTACTCCTGCACCTGGACAGCTTAGCTCACGGTATCAAGACGCTTAAGAAATATTGGCTCAAGACTTTGCAGCTGGCTTGTTTTGTAACAGGTTACACAGTTAGGAGGAAAGACTAGTGAATAGTGATTGGTGAAACGTTTTTAAAAATCTCAGAGGAAGGAGGGTGAGGATGATTACATCTGGGTCCTAAATCTTAATTGTATTAATTCTATAACAAAGTGTGTGCCAATGTCTTATGACTCTTGCTTTTGAGTTTGCACAAGACCATGTCCGTGCAACCAGGTGTGCTGAGGAGGCCCTTGGCTATTAATAAAGCCTGGTTAAGAGCCTGTGGCTGGGATAAGTGTTCCTGCAATCAATTAGTCAAACAGCAGCAAAGCTCTGAGGTAAGGACATATTTTACAATTATACCATACATTAACTAGCCATCACACTTCTACATTTTACACACAGAAGAAAAGTAAGTTATTATCTTGCTTGGTATCTTAGTGTGAAGCTAATGCTCATATCCTATTTAAAGTATTAGTAATTTCCTAGACAAAAAAAGCATAGGCATAACATTATGACCACTGACAGGTGAAGTGAATGACACTGACTATCTCTTCATCACGGCACCTGTTAGTGGGTGGGATATATTACGCAGCAAGTGAACATTTTATCCTCAAAGTTGATGTTAGAAGCAGGAAAAATGGGCAAGCGTAAGGATTTGAGTGAGTTTGACAAGGGTCAAATAGTGATGGCTAGACGACTGGGTCAGAGCATCTCCAAAACTGCAGCTCTTGTGGGGTGTTCCTGGTCTGCAGTGGTCAGTATCTATCAAAAGTGGGCCAAAGAAGGAACAGTGGCTCATTGATGCATGTGGGGAGCCAAGACTGGTCCGAGTGGTCCGATCCAACAGACGAGCTACTGTAGCTCAAATTGCTGAAGAAGTTAATGCTGGTTCTGATAAAAAGATGTCAGAATACACAGTGCATCGCAGTTTGTTGCGTATGGGGCAGCAAAAGGGGGGCCGACACAATATTAAGAAGGTGGTCATAATGTTATGCCTTGTAGGTGTAAATTCTTGTGATAGAATCTGCTGATATCTGCATTCAAAAAGTTTAATAATATAATCATGATATTGTGGTAACAAGTGAAGCATTCTGTACAGTGACGTACTTATTAGGCCTGTTGTAAAGGGACAAATGAACCTAAAGCATGCAAGCAAAATTTCTCCTCACAGATAACAGGGCAACCTGACCCCTCTCACTAAAAGGGTTCAATTATTTGGGCCTGTCCTGTGTTCTTGTTTAATGCCATAAAATATTTGCCCATTTATCGAAAATATATTTCGTTCCTCTCTGTAAACCAGTATTTATTTATTTTCTCTTTTAACACCTATTAAATAATGATGCCATATTAAATAAAGATTGTAATGTAGTTACTTGGACATAAAGTCAGTGCATTGTCATTTTTAGAAAGTACAGTAAGAGAATAATAAGCATAACCACTTTTGTTTCTGATATTAATGTACCCCCAGTGCCTTCCACGCGTTAATATTAAAAGCTAAATAAAAACGCAAGAAACTGTTCATAAAACACAAATGAATAACATTTGTACATTAACACAGAGGATTCTGGGCCATTACAGCTTGAGGACATTAGAAGTAAGAAATAATTAGTTTTATTCAGCATTGCTGTTTAATTTTGACCTGTTCCTCTTGGCAAACTGTCTCCAATTTCCCAAAGCTAAAAGGTTGGATCTAAATTTTTAATAGGACTTTTAATGAGTTAGGAGATTGGCTGGGTCATGCAAGCACCTTTACCTTCTTTTTTAGAAACCAGTCTTAAGTTATTTTGGTTGTATGTTTGTTGGTGTTGTCTCGTTAATCAATCAGATTAGTTTTTTTGCTCATAAAATTATATGATTCATGCATTTTTCATTCAATGGCTTGTAATGCCAAAAAACAGAAGTCCCATACATTGATAGTCTGATGTCCACACCTCACTGGGGTGTTCTTGAGATCACTGCCACAAAGAAATCCATGCTTCATCATCTGACCCAAGCACATAGCTATATCATATCATATACTGTATCAATATTACATATAAGTATATTATCATACAGTATATCATATAGGGTGGCACGGTGGCTCGGTGGGTAGCACTGTCACCTCACAGCAAGAAGGTCCTGGGTTTAATCCCCAGGCGGGGCAGTCCGAGTCCTTTCTGTGTGGAGTTTGCATGTTCTCCCTGTGTCTGCGTGGGTTTCCTCCGGAAGCTCAGGTTTCCTCCCACAGTCCAAAAACATGCAGTCAGGTTAATTGGAGACACTGAATTGCCCTGTAGGTGAATGGGTGTGTGTATGTGTGTCTGCCCTGCAATGGACTTTTTTACAGCATCTTTCTGCAGCATCCCAGGCAATATATATGAATTAAATAATATGCAAGGTGTCCCTAAAATACACACACATACATCTTTCCTTTATGGAAAATACGCATTTTGCCTATGTGTCCAGACTTTAGGGACACCATGTAAGTATGGTAAGAAAAATTATGGAATTATGGGACTCTACCCGTCTGTCAATCTTGCTATCTGTCAATTCAGAAAGGCCCCTAAAACACACCTATTCTGGGTATGGAGGTGGTTTGTGTGTTTGGCCTTAAAAAAAAAAACACCAAACAGATGCAGTGGTTTAAAACAGCTTCACTTAACTCCCAATAATTTTGCTGACTACACATTTAACTGATTTAAATGTGCTTGTTACGTTAAGTTGTTGCTGCTGCGTTATTAAAGCAGATCTACGGAGCCCCTAAGGTGACATCCCCTGAAAAGAAAATAACGCGTGGCCACGACTTATTAACGCGTTCCCACGCCTTATTAACGCGTGGCCACGACTTACTTAACGCGTTCCCACGCCTTACTAACGCGTGGCCACGACTTAGTAACGCGTTCCCACGCCTTAATAACGCGTGGCCACGACTTAGTAACGCGTTCCCACGCCTTAATAACGCGTGGCCACGACTTAGTAAGGAGTGAGAATGAGATCGTGGCCACGACTTAAAAAGGTTGAAACAGTTGAATATTGTTTACTCTGTTTACTTTCTTGACTATCGTGTCAATAAACAGAATGGATGATTAAAGCATTGTACTTGCTTACTTTATATTTATTACATCTACAACAGTAGCGAACATTAACGTGTGTATAAACATTACTATGACAACTCGCATACGTCTGTGTGTGCGTAACAGTTCCGTACTGAAACATAAAACCATCACACGTTCTATACATTCACACATGTTGTTAGCCGTAGATCGTTTGTTTTGGAGCCTTGATGTAATATGCAGTCTCTCTCCTGGGTGTAGCAGATGATCACACCATATTCAACTGTTTCCCCTAACAACATGTGTTAATGTATGGAACGTGTGATGGTTTTATGTTTCAGTACGGAACTGTTACGCACACACAGACGTATGCGAGTTGTCATAGTAATGTTTATACACACGTTAATGTTCGCTACTGTTGTAGATGTAATAAATATAAAGTAAGCAAGTACAATGCTTTAATCATCCATTCTGTTTATTGACACGATAGTCAAGAAAGTAAACAGAGTAAACAATATTCAACTGTTTCAACCTTTTTAAGTCGTGGCCACGATCTCATTCCCACTCCTTACTAAGTCGTGGCCACGCGTTATTAAGGCGTGGGAACGCGTTACTAAGTCGTGGCCACGCGTTATTAAGGCGTGGGAACGCGTTACTAAGTCGTGGCCACGCGTTAGTAAGGCGTGGGAACGCGTTAAGTAAGTCGTGGCCACGTGTTACTAAGGCGTGGGAACGCGCTACTAAGTCGTGGCCACGCGTTAGTAAGGCGTGGGAACGCGTTAAGTAAGTCGTGGCCACGCGTTAGTAAGGCGTGGGAACGCGTTAAGTAAGTCGTGGCCACGCGTTAGTAAGGCGTGGGAACGCGTTAATAAGTCGTGGCCACGCGTAATTTTTTTTTCAGGGGATGTCACCTTAGGGGCTCCGTACAGATCAACTAAAATTGGCCATTTTTTAAATGTAAAAAAAGCTGTGTATTGCCAAAGCAAACGTTTCCTTAAAACCATTAATAAGAAAAAACTGGACTAATAACATCACTGTGTATGTATAAAGCAGAATAATAACTCAACTATATTTTAGAGACTGAATTTTTTACTAATAAATCATGTAGTCTGTGCGACTGCCTTCTAGTCTGTGCTTCTGCATTAATTTTCAGGGACCTTCACTTTCTATACATTACAGAAACAGTGATCTGACTGGCCCAGTATTTTCAGCTTCCTCTTGCTTACGTTTAAAGGAAAATTGCATTTTTACATTTATTTAATTTATATTACAATTATGTTACAAAATAACAAGAAGTGACTGTTCCACTTTAAACAACTCTCCAGTCACAAATGATTTTACCACTGCCATAAGCTAGAAATCTGGTGTAGCACTGAAAAATGTTATTAGGACAGAATATTTTGTGGGCTGTTCAAGCTGGCAGACATGCCATTTCCAATTGGTTTGGTAAAGTCAATAAATATATAGTTAGTCCAGTGCTGCTATTGACGTTTGTTCTATATGATAGCAATTACTCACCAAGGAATTGATATTGATTTTTAAACAATTTACACTTATTTGAGAGAACAGTGTAGCTAATAATGGCAAAAATTGTTTAGACAACATACTATGTTGTTAATGATATTTTAAAACAATCTTATTAGTAAGGGGCTGGCACAGATGGGTGCTGGGTTTCAAATCAACCAAGCAGAACTTTACTTACTTACACCAATTAAATAAATTAGTCCAGGCCTTCCAAATGCTGTTTATGTAGTTGTAGGTAAAACGATGAAAGCTGCAGCCACATAAACACTTTGCTGTTGAAATTATGGCTGTCATGAGTCCAGTTGATCATTGAGTGGGTCTCTGTCTTTTTAAATGACTGATGTCTTGTAAGTGTAGCTCCTGCTTTGTTTGAACAAAGCCACAACAGATCTTTGTGTATAAGAGGTCCACAATTCATCTTACTTCGAGAGTGCTTGTGTCCCAACAGAGATAAGAACAATATTAAGGACATTAATTCATTTGATTTTAAAGCACCCCATGGTTGATTTGGCAGTGTGTTTGGGGTTACTGTGTTGCTGAACTTACTTTGCAGTTTAGGCTTTGGCAAAAGAGGGATTTCTTTCATCTGAGATCTCTTTAATTTTTACTACAATCCTGATCAGACCGTCATTACCTGCTGCTTAAGGGCATCTTCAAAACATGATGCTGGCACAACTGTGTTTTACAAAGGTTATGGTGTTACCTGGCTGATGTGGCTTGCTAGATTTTACTACACATACTACCTAACATTCAATCAAAAATGTTTTACTGTAGTATTATTAGACAAGTCTTTCATCTACTCTTGTTACAAAGTCATCAAAGTGAAATTTTTTTAATTATTTTGAATAAAGTGAGTTGGTAAAATAATGAAAGATTGTTTTCTGATTACAACATGTATTAATACTTTTTAATTATTATTTTCATTTTATTTTTTCCTAGTTGATTTATTGATTAAAGTCAAGTCCTTTATGTCCAGTATAGTTGTAATGTGCAATTGTTCATTAAAAAAACAACAATACTACACAGCCATATTTTTTCCTCACTAGAAACCTCTGACCAGTATTACTTTTGAACATCTGATGTAGTTTAGGTGCTTAATATGTTTTTAAAGAGCTGTATTGTGTTATTTAACTACTATTTTCTTAAGTTTAATATATTTTGATGCCAGTCTTGGATTTATAGATAAATTCTTATTACCTTTTTGTCGCTAAGGCCTGTCACCTGGTCAACATACTCTTCTTGGATCATGAAGGCAGCCAGGTTAGCAGTGTAGCTGGCCAGGAAGATGACAGCGAAAAAGGCCCACACCGACACCATGATCTTACTGGTGGTGCCTTTAGGATTCTGTACAGGCACAGAGTTGTTGAAGACCAGACCCCAGAGCAGCCATACGGCCTTACCTATGGTGAACGAGGGGCCACCCGGCTCTAAAGTGAGAGAAACAGAGAGAGAACACATCGCAGAGAAAGAAACAAGAATTAAGCCCAAGGAAGACATATAAGGTGAAAGAGTAAGAGTTAAGCTGAATTAAAGGTAAAAAGCAAAGCTGGGTGAATGCAAGTGGCAGCATATTTTAAAGAATCTGAAACTGTAATTTGAGGTAAAAAGATATAGTGCTTTCAGAAGGCTAGACAGTGAAATAAAACGACACAGAGGGACTTGCCGGTATGTTGGAGAAAATTAAGAGCGGCTTTTAAGCGCAGTACAACACGCTTATGTAACAGGGACGTGTCATTAAATGTAAGCCTGGGGGCGAGAGGAGAAATCTGTAGGCACAGTTTCTACCGCATGCGTTTAAGTGCATGGTACATAATACTGTCAGACAAACAGGTACAGTTTAGTTCCACAGGATAAAAACATTAAAAGCGTACCTGCAAAGGCACAACAGTGTTCTTTTTCTCTTTTGTACAGTTCTTTTTATTTGCTAATAGAGATAATTGAGGGGAAAATGACATTTGTACGCAGGAGTACATTGGTACTGCTATTGAACTAGCCTGTGACCGTGGTCATTATAAGCCATTTATGTACCTTTAATCAATTTTGGATGTAATTTACATTCAATTTCATCAATGTGGATCACTGTAGAGTCTTCTGTAAGCAGCAGTAGGGAGGGGAGGCAGGGTTGCCATCTTTCTCAAGTCTTTGTAATCTGTTCATTTTTATTCTATATTTGGATTCCATATTTGATTAAATAGGTTGTATGTGTGCACATGGTGGTCTTATTTTACTGTCACTCTGTTTACTGATGTCTAAGCTGTACTTAATAAAGTAAAATACTGTCTGGTCACGCATTAGGGAAATAAAGAAAGGAAACAGGACACTGACTTTGCTATGATTATTATAATTTGTTGGTAAAAGTAAAGCAAATTTTAATAGAAAGAAAGTTTTTTTTAAATTTTAAAGTAGTATTTAAACTTTCATTGGTAAAGGGTTTTGTTTAACCACTAACTAAAAGCCAAATGCACTTACAGCCACAGCTTGTGGCTTGATACCAAATGACCCAAAGTCCAGTGCTAGGCTCTGGCCGGGTGGTTTGAAACCTCAGCTGTATCTCCTCTAAGTACAGAGACATTATGTATCTTAAGATTACCACCCCACCAGGGCGGCACAGTGGCTCGGTGGGTAGCACTGTCGCCTCACAGCAAGAAGGTCCGGGTCCTTTCTGTGTTGATTTTGCATGTGCCTCCCGTGTCTGCATGGGTTTCCTCCGGGAGCTCCGGTTTCCTCCCACAGTCCAAAGACGTGCAAGTGAGGTGAATTGGAAATACAAAATTGCCCATGACTGTGCTTGACATGAAAGACTTGAACTGATGAATCTTGTGTAATGAGTAACTACCTGTCATGTCATGAATGTAACCAAAGTTTGTAAAACATGATCCTAATAAAAATATTAAAATCCTAATAAATAAATAAATAAATAAACCACATTACCAACAAGAAGTGATATTTGAAATGTAGCTATATATACTATTATTAATAATTTGCAAACAGTACAATTAACACTTATATAAATAAATTCAAATGATTATATAAATGAATTTAATTATTTATTTTTGCCACTAATTGTCACAGCATAATTATAAGCAATTTAAGAGTGTTTGTTTGAATTGTACATTGTTCATGATGTTAAGATACAAATCATATACAAATCATAGTATCTTGAAGTACCATTTTTTAAAGAGTTTAACAATTGAAAGTGACTGACATGAGGAATATAAATAAGCCAAGCAAGCCAAGCTCACATTTTACCAGTTTTCTTAAACATATGACACAATTACTTAAATCACACTGTTTCTGCTGTGTTTTATAGTAGTAGGAACAGTAAAATATTGACCATACATGTAGCTGTATGGTCGATGGACAATGATTTCAGGCTACAGTGAGCATCATCATAGTTGAAAAAAAAACTGTACTTGCATGGACATGACATATTGATTCAGACATTTTGGCTGTAACGTATGAGGGTGTTTAATTGGTTTTTTCCCACCGTCTACTTGCAAGTGTTTGCGTACCTCGCCCGTCCGCCAGACATCGGTTATAACCAACAGGACTGAAGTACTCAAAGATAAAGACAGCCACGGCTGATACAATCAGTAGCATCACAAACATCATGACCCAGACATCAGCACTGAAGGGCTCTGAGGAAGAAAAAACAAACAAATATTGTGAAAGTTGAGTGAGTAATATAAGTTCTTCAGAATAACCTTTCCAGAAACCCTTCAGCTTCAGGGCTTCAATTTTTTAAAATATTACTTTATCTTGAAAATCCCTGTGCTGTTCTAGCTTTCAGTAAAATCAACAAGCTTATTCCAGTGAAATGACCTTTTGCATTATAAAGAAACTACAGAGTTTAAATATGGGGACTCCCAAGTATTATGTCTATTTAAAGCTGTTTTTTTTTCAACCTGTGGCTCACTGATGCATTTGTAGTCACTGTGACACTGGCTTTTGGTCTCTGTTGCAGCATGTTGTATCTAAGATCATTAATGTTTGGGAAAATTTGAATCATGTAAATAGTCAAGTAGAGTTGCTGCTCTTTCGGCAAGCTTGTAACCCTTGCTAATATGGTGAGTAGCTTCTTATTTCTTAAATAAGTCATTCTCTTTGTTGTTCTCTTTGCTCTCAGCCATTGTACGGTGCCCTTGCTCAAGGGCCCAACAGTGGCTGCATAGCAGAGCCTGGATTTGAACCAACAATCTTATGACTGACTGCCCAAAGCTCTAACCACTAGGCCACCACTGTCCCAATGTGAGCAATGTGAGCTTCCAACGATTTAACTGTCATGAACAGAGCGTCATACAGTAAGTCATATTTTTAAGAAAACAACCTGTTAGAAACCACTGCAGTATCACCATCTCTCTGTCCTTTCCTACGATAGACAGATTAAGGGTCTTGTAAATTAAGTACACTTGATGAGGTGACTAGAAGAAGAGATCTTATCCTTAATGCCACTTCACCTAAAGAGTGTTCATCACTGCCAGACCAGAGAGAGAGAGTGTAACAGAAGGAGCTCTAAATAAACACCTGTAGGTGTTACGTGTATTTTAATATAACATATTTTACATTATTCCTGAACATTAGGAACGTTTGTGCATGTGTCAGTGGATGAATCCATACCTAGAAAAGCAGACGGGGACACAGTGCCATTGCTACGAGAGACCATGACACTAATGCCTGTCTCTATGAAGGGGACAGAAAAGTCGATGACCTCTGATCTCTCTTCATTGATGGTCAGTGAGCCTACAGCCATGTGGGCGTTTTTAAACACCACCTACAGCGCAGGAGAGAATAACAGAAATATAATGATGTTACAGAAAGCTGACACAGTTTTTATATACACTTAGTTGCCATAAGGTGGTACATAGGTTGTACATAGATGCAAAGACACGGGCATCAACACAGATACAGGCAATTCTGAGTAGTTAAATACATAAAATAAAATAAAAAAAGGTACTTCTGCAAACCAGGCAATTTAGATTGTTAGCGAGCATGCTAAAATCTATGGTAATGGTAAACATTTATTGATATGGCTTTAAAGCTATTGCTTGAATATATAAATCTGTACAGGTATT
Source organism: Trichomycterus rosablanca (assembly GCF_030014385.1). Classification (NCBI taxonomy): domain Eukaryota; kingdom Metazoa; phylum Chordata; class Actinopteri; order Siluriformes; family Trichomycteridae; genus Trichomycterus; species Trichomycterus rosablanca. Next base: position 9,334,334 of record NC_086002.1, on the reverse strand, counting down.
AGCCATACGTTAAAGATTAAACTGAAAGGAAAACCAAGCTGTGCCCCTGCTGACAGTGTCTTGTACACTGATCCTTGTTTATAATTAATTTACATTTATTTATTACTACTTACATTTACTATTTACTATTTTGCCAAGCAAAATATTATATTATTATTATTTTTATTATTAATGTACAGTGGTATCTTGTAACTCAGCGTCCCCAAAACTCAAATCTTTTAAACTTCACGCCCTTCATTGAAAAATTTGTACCCTTAAACTCAATGTTTCCCTTAAATTATTAAGTATTGTATTTATTCCAAATTAACAATGAACAGTTGCTTTGTTCAGCGCTCGGCTTGAGCGGTGCGGTAAAACGTCATCAAAGTGTGCATATAAGACGAATCTGCATTTGTGTGGAATAACCGTCAGATTCACTCTGAAAGCTCCACATGTATCTGTGTTTAGCTGTATTTTCCTACTATTTCACTTTTAAACTTGTGTTATAGCTCAGGGTTCTGAGAAATTGTAGGAATCAGCTTTTTATTTCAGTGTTTTTATATTATACTTATTTTATTTTTTAGTGTATACGTGTCAAAAACAACCCCATTATTTTACATTAGCCTAAAATATATGCAGTTCCACAGGATCATGAAATGAATTAACAGGTTGCCCATTCATGCTTATGGGAAAAAATACATTGAAACGCAACACCAGTCCCAGAACCAACTGACACTGAGTTTTAAGGTACCACTGTATTAATAACAGTATATTTTACAAAACTGGCCATTTTTATATACAGATTTGCCCAAAGCTTAGTAAATTAAACCAAATTAAACACAACTCAAATTCATTAACGTCAAGAAATTGAAAAATAATAAAATTTATTAATAATAAAATATTAAATAAATAAAAAAACACCAAAGTATCAACAATATCAACAAATAAAGACTTATCAGAACCATTTTTTGTATTCAAATAATATTTAAAAGATATTATGGTTATAGTAACTGCCCAAGTTAATAAAAACTTAAATTAATTCATTTACAGAAATGGTTTGTAAGCAGAAAACATAATTCTAAACTTAAATTCTTACTTTATATTCTCCGTGAGCATACAGGGTCTTACAAAGGTATTTTTGAGTATAAGGTTAAATCCCCCATAATAACACAAATACAGGAAACAGAACATGTTAAAGGACATTTTCCCAAACAGCATGATTAGTTTAAAATCCTGGAGCGCCAGTCACTTGATTTATAAAGTATTCTTTCATTTATTTATTTACTTAATTGTAATTAAGAATTTCCTATTATTCGATTATTTACTTTTAGTTCTGTTACTATATACGTATATACTGTATATACAGTGTATCACAAAAGTGAGTACACCCCTCACATTTCTGCAAATATTTTATTATATCTTTTCATGGGACAACACTATAGAAATAAAACTTGGATATAACTTAGAGTAGTCAGTGTACAACTTGTATAGCAGTGTAGATTTACTGTCTTCTGAAAATAACTCAACACACAGCCATTAATGTCTAAATAGCTGGCAACATAAGTGAGTACACCCCACAGTGAACATGTCCAAATTGTGCCCAAAGTGTCAATATTTTGTGTGACCACCATTATTATCCAGCACTGCCTTAACCCTCCTGGGCATGGAATTCACCAGAGCTGCACAGGTTGCTACTGGAATCCTCTTCCACTCCTCCATGATGACATCACGGAGCTGGTGGATGTTAGACACCTTGAACTCCTCCACCTTCCACTTGAGGATGCGCCACAGGTGCTCAATTGGGTTTAGTCCATCACCTTTACCTTCAGCTTCCTCAGCAAGGCAGTTGTCATCTTGGAGGTTGTGTTTGGGGTCGTTATCCTGTTGGAAAACTGCCATGAGGCCCAGTTTTCGAAGGGAGGGGATCATGCTCTGTTTCAGAATGTCACAGTACATGTTGGAATTCATGTTTCCCTCAATGAACTGCAGTTCCCCAGTGCCAGCAACACTCATGCAGCCCAAGACCATGATGCTACCACCACCATGCTTGACTGTAGGCAAGATACAGTTGTCTTGGTACTTCTCACCAGGGCGCCGCCACACATGCTGGACACCATCTGAGCCAAACAAGTTTATCTTGGTCTCGTCAGACCACAGGGCATTCCAGTAATCCATGTTCTTGGACTGCTTGTCTTCAGCAAACTGTTTGCGGGCTTTCTTGTGCGTCAGCTTCCTTCTGGGATGACGACCATGCAGACCGAGTTGATGCAGTGTGCGGCGTATGGTCTGAGCACTGACAGGCTGACCTCCCACGTCTTCAACCTCTGCAGCAATGCTGGCAGCACTCATGTGTCTATTTTTTAAAGCCAACCTCTGGATATGACGGCGAACACGTGGACTCAACTTCTTTGGTCGACCCTGGCGAAGCCTGTTCCGAGTGGAACCTGTCCTGGAAAACCGCTGTATGACCTTGGCCACCATGCTGTAGCTCAGTTTCAGGGTGTTAGCAATCTTCTTATAGCCCAGGCCATCTTTGTGGAGAGCAACAATTCTATTTCTCACATCCTCAGAGAGTTCTTTGCCATGAGGTGCCATGTTGAATATCCAGTGGCCAGTATGAGAGAATTGTACACCAAATTTAACAGCCCTGCTCCCCATTTACACCTGGGACCTTGACACATGACACCAGGGAGGGACAACGACACATTTGGGCACAATTTGGACATGTTTACTGTGGGGTGTACTCACTTATGTTGCCAGCCATTTAGACATTAATGGCTGTGTGTTGAGTTATTTTCAGAAGACAGTAAATCTACACTGCTATACAAGCTGTACACTGACTACTCTAAGTTATATCCAAGTTTCATGTCTATAGTGTTGTCCCATGAAAAGATATAATGAAATATTTGCAGAAATGTGAGGGGTGTACTCACTTTTGTGATACACTGTATATATATATATATATATATATATATATATACTGTATATATATATATATTATTATTTAATATTATAATATATTAATATATTATTATTATTATTATAACTTTAGTTATTATGTGCACTTCCAGTGTTTGTGCAGACCTGATACATTTTGCACAAACCTCTCATAAGCACATATGTGAGGTAAGAAAAGAAGTGCACTTTGTTGGCATGTCAATGTGTATACCAACTTCATACATAACACAAAAAGGTGCATCTAGATCAAAGTGTTCTTGATTTGACTCACCAGAGTAGCTTATCCATTTAAACAAACTTGACTTGTTAAACATGAGTAAGTATATACGTGATTTGTTAGGCTTTCGTTAGAGTTTTAATAGTCTGTTAAAAATACATGGTTCTATAAAAATGTATAGGTGTCTCCCACCACTAGCTATTTAAATGACATCCCCACCATTATCACTTCTATATTTCAAATACCAGCATTTGCTTGTGCAGAAGTCTTGCAAATTTCCCCTCAGCTGAAGGGCTGCAAGCATGCTGATCGGCTCATTTCATACAGAGTATTCCGTCAGGCATCTTGATGCAAATTCTTTCTCGGATGCATGAGCAATTCTAATATCACCTGCAGCAATGGCAGCTTCCACACAACAACGAGCACTTCGTAATGGCATGTCTCGCTGTAGTAGAACTGATGAGCTCAATAGGCGTCGAGCAAAATGTGCTTATTCAGTGAGCGAACAGTGGATTTCTGAATCCTTGACTTTATCATGTCTTTCAGTAAGAAATGGAGCGCAATGGGAGTAACTGTTTCCAAAAAAACAGTCCCAGCAGTACAGGGTAAGCAGAGTGGTACATGCTGAGGGGAATACATGTAAAATGACATTTTAAAATCACATTTAAACATATTCTCTCGCTCCCTTTTCAATCTGAATGTGCCATTCAAAGCAATTCAGTTTTATGTATGATAAAACACAACCTTACCTTGTGTAGTCCATTACATAAATCTTATAGGGCTATTATAATTAACCCTGCTATAATGATTTTGACTTTTGTGATGACTGCATATCCCTGATATCATGATATTTAGATTTTTGGCTTAGGTTTTATATTATATAATAATTTTTACCTGTATCCTGACAAATCCCTTCTCAGGTGCTACAAAAGGCTAATAGTTTTTACAATCTGACTGGACATCACAATCCCACAGCAACCAATTGCAATAAAGGATAAAGGATTTATTTTGTGGCACCTTTATTTCAATGGCTTTCCTTTCTCTGGTGTTTTTGATTGATACATTAGATTTGAATTTACAGCTGCAGCAGTCCATCCTAATATTTCTTCCCAGTTTTTGTGTGCACATGAGTGTGTGTGTGTATGCAAGGGGAATTAGGTTAATGATCAATGTTAATATATTTCTTTTTCTGTTTTAGATTCATTATTGTCAAGAAATCCAAAAATAATAAAAAAATTAAATTCAATGATAATAAAATTAAAAAAACACTAAAGCAGGTTTTTTTTATCAGCTCCACTGACGATATGAAAGCACTTTGTAGTTCTACAATTACTGACTGTAGTCCATCTCTTCCTCTGCATGCTTTGTTAGCCCCCTTTCATGCTGTTCTTTAATGGTCAGGACTCTCCCAGGACCACCACAGAGCAGGTGTTATCTGGGTGGTGGATCATTCTCAGCACTGCAGTGACACTGACATGGTGGTGGTGTGTTAGTGTGTGTTGTGCTGGTATGAGTGGATAAGACACAGCAATGCTGATGGAGTTTTTAAACACATCACTGTCACTGCTGGACTGAGAATAGTCCATCAACCAAAAACATCCAGCCAACAGCGCCCTGTAGGCAGCGTCCTGTGACGCTCCTGTGATGAAGGTCTAGAAGATGACCAACTCAAACAGCCGCAATAGATGAGCGATCATCTCTGACTTTACATCTACAAGGTGGACCAACTAGGTAGGAGTGTCTAATAGAGTGGACAGTGAGTGGACACGGTATTTAAAAACTCCAGCAGCGCTGTTGTGTCTGATCCACTCATACCAGCACAACACACACTAACACACCACCACCATGTCAGTGTCACTGCAGTGCTGAGAATGATCCACCACCTAAATAATACCCGCTCTGTGGTGGTCCTGACCATTGAAGAACAGGGTGAAAGCAGGTTAAAAAAAGTATGTAGAGAAACAGATGGACTACAGTCAGTAATTGTAGAACTACAAAGGGCTTCTATATGGTAAGTGGAGCTGATATAATGGACAGTAAGTGTAGAAACATGGAGGTGGTTTTAATGGTATGGCTGATCGGTGTATGTGTGTGTGTGTGTGCAAGGGGAATTGCTAAGGGGGAAAGGCTAATGATTATTATGTAGACAAAATATCAGACGCCTTCTTTTTAACATTATTAAAATAATGTTTAAAATATATTATGGTTACAGTAACTGCCCTAGATAATAAAAACTAGATTGAATTAAATTAATTAATTTACAAAAAAAATTTTAAAACCAGAAAACATAATTATATACTTAAATTCTTACTTTCTAAGAACTTTCTGAAATAATATAAAAATAAGCCTGCACTATTTGTTATACTATAAGATTTAGGTGATATTTCAGTTATTGCTGATTGCATTTACACCAGTAATATAATCATATGTGTGTACATTACACACTACCATACTAATTATTTTGTAAGTTTAGTAACATCACCAATAGAGACATTCCGATGTTAATATACTATTTACTTTGTAATTTCAGCTTAATTATGCAGCCTTGTAGACAGTATTATTTACACACAGATCAGCAAAATGACCTGAGAGCCGCTTTATTTAAATCTATTAATTAATTAAGTCTGTTCTGCATCTAAGAACGCATAAGAAAATACGTCATGAAGGATTAAAATATGTAACATGTTCCATTGAACAGTTATTAATTGTATTTATCCTGTAAAATATTTAATTTAACAAATAATTTTACTTTACTTTCCAAAGTATAGTTAATCAAACACCTGATAATAAAGTGGCTAATCTAGACCAATGCTTTTTGGTAGTTATTATTATCAGTTATTCTATACATTATATATGTAATATCCTGTAATAAAATTACTTATTTATGTATAATACACTTAAATATGGTAAAGAAACGTGTAACAAACATATTTACCACATTTCACTTCTGAAAATAATACCTGAAAAATCTGAACTGTTTAAAAGAAATAAACCAACAAAGCACTTCTCGATTAAATAAGAAATCCAACCCTACCTCGCCAACCAAGCCATTCCAAGTTCCGTTGATCTTCTTGCCGTGTTTCCCGTTGGTCACCAGGTAGAGGTCATATGTGAATTTCACAGATTTGGCGATCTTTTTGAGGATGTCTATGCAGAAGCCCTTACAACAGCGCTTAATATAGATCCCTGAATCTACTGTTTGGTTCCTGAAAACGTTAAAAATAAAAACATTAACAGAAAGCTGAGAGAAAAGGTTAAATAGCTACAACACAGGTTGTTTACCAAGAGTAAAGCGACAGAAAAATAAATAAAGTAGACTTGAACTGTACAAACGAATCATTGCGAGAACATTCGTTGATGTGGGGACTGTCTGTTAAGGGCAAACTGGGATAAGGTAGGTTTAAAAGCACAATAACAGGAACATCACACTTCAAGAATAACTTAAAATCTGTAAAATATGTACATTTTCATATTTAAATATGTAAATTTACATGGTTTTTATATTTAATTTCAACACGGAGAGCACTCTTAGTCTTAGTGAGAATGGATAATCGGCTACAATTTACAACACCTTATTTAAACATTAAACATTTAAACACCTTATTGTCCCTGCTGGACTGAGAATAGTCCACCAAACAAAAATATCCAACCAACAGCACCCTGTAGGCAGCGTCCTGTGACCACTGACAAAGGTCTAGAAGATGACCAACTCAAACAGCAGCAATAGATGAGCGATCGTCTCTGACTTTACATCTACAAGGTGGACCAACTAGGTAGGAGTGTCTAATAGAGTGGACAGTGAGTGGACATGGTGTTTAAAAACTCCAGCAGTGCTGCTGTGTCTGATCCACTCATACCAGCACAACACACACTAACACACCACCACCATGTCAGTGTAACTGCAGTGCTGAGAATCATCCACCACCCAAATAATACCAGCTCTGTGGTGGTCCTGTGGGGGTCCTGACCATTAAAGAACATGGTGAAAGGAGAGTATGTAGAGAAACAGATGGACTACAGTCAGTAATTGTAGAACTACAAAGTGCTTCTATATGGTAAGTGGAGCTGATAAAATGGACATTGAGTGTAGAAACAAGGACGTAGTTTTAATGTTAGGCTGACAGGTATTCATTTAGAAGCAAAATCAAGGCTGCATAGAAAATACCACATTTACTTTCAGAAAGAAACCCATGGAGACACAGGGAAAACATACCAAACCTTCACAAACTGTGAGGTGCAGTTTACATCCTGGTCACCAGGCCCCTGTAGCTGTGCAGCATCCACAGCATAATCATTAAATAAGAAAAACAAGTTCCTCAAGACCTTTTCCTCAGAGGTTCAGATTTTGTGCTTATTATAAAAGGGTGCATTTGGTTCCACATTATTTGTAAATAGTGATCATTTATCACCAGTATCACTCTTTAAAGAAAAAAACTGCACTAATTCAGCAGTTTCTTTTCATGTTAGTGAGTTTCAGTTTGCAACGACTGTTCCTTTTTTTAATTTAGACCCCTTAAGAGTTTAAACAACCGCATATATAGTTTAAACAGGTCGACTGGACACATACAGAGCTTTAAGCTGCTTCCTGCAGGGGACCGTGTTCCTCATGCAGGTGCCACTGAGGGGGTCCACGTCCTCCACAATGACGAACGGGGCCTCCTCCAGTGTGACGATCGACAGGTGGTCATCGTCCCTCTCCTCGGCGTCTGAGTACAGTTCAAAACGCGGCCACACGTGGTACTTCATAGTCAGTGAGCCGTTCTCCCACTTGCCAACCTGGGAGAGTAAAAAGAAAACATGTTGAAGTGGGAGATAACAGAAAGGTCAGAGTCAGATCAATGCAACTTTACAATGACTGAATAGAGGAAAGATGCAAAAAGGCGTGAGGCTAGTTGTGAAGTATGCAGTTGTGATGTAGTGTATTGAAATGTAAAATGCGTGAACAAGTTAGAGGGAAAGAATACAGAGAAAATGCAAAAGGAATTCTCACCCTGTCCCACTGCCTCTCCTTATCCAGCAGAATAATAACCAGCTTAGGGTGCATCTGGTATCCGTCCTCGCTGAAGGAGAGATTGCGCCCCTCAAACGTTACGTTTATGAGGTATCTGAGAAGAAAAAAATTTCAGGTTCAGGCTGCATATAAGTAACAATAGTTATACAATAAACACTGCTACCCTGGAACACACATAAACAGTTAAGGGAGATTAAATAATACTTTATAATTGTCTTTAAGTAAGAATTTTACATATTTTGTAGTTATTGATTTTTAAAACACATCTATTATGAACACTGTGCCGCCCAAACTGTCTTGCTCTTGACTTAGATAGTTTTGACTATAACGCTGCTGTTACACTGAAACAGTTTTTTCCTGCTTTCTATAAAAGGTCCTACTGAGAACTTGCGTCAGTTCTGCCCTGAAATGAACTAGAAGATAATCCACCTCAAGCACTAGAAATACAGATACTCATATTAGTGCAAACTGGTGAAGCATAATCTTCCCCTGTTTTCTCTGGGTGGCTCTACAATTTGTAACAAACAACTGCTGACCCACTTTTGACAGTGGCTATGAATCAGTCTGATGTCAGGTGTGTTTATGTGTGGGTGTGTTTGCCTCAGAGAAACCAGGCACACAGATTTTCAGTGTTTTGATTTTGTGATGAAACAGTCAGAGTTTTTGCTATGACTTTAAAGCAATCTGGCTTGAAAAGCGAATCCATGTGTTAAATCGGACTGTCTGTATTGTCAGTGTATTGTGAGTTCATTCACTTTGATAGAAAACACTGTGTTTCTATGCTCATGAGGGTCAGTTCAGCAGCATGATAAGTTTAGACAAGCGTCAAATCAAAAACGAATGAAGAAAATAACAAACAAATTTTGATTTTGAGCAAAAAATCTGAACTTGGCACTTAATCTTGCAGCATAAATCTACCACAGGCTGTAGCGGACGTGTAAAATGCTGTAAACTTAAAAGAAAATGTTACAGAAATGTGATTTACAAAGAAATAAATAGGAATAATGAGGCTGAGCCAGCGGGCTGAGCTCTGTAATTCTTCTTGCGTCACACACATTCTGCTCCATTAGCTGCTTCTCCTCCAAATGCTACTGCTCTACCTAATCAACCCCAGTTTCCAGGAACTTTGCCTCCCAAACTCTGAGACCTTACATCAGTCCATTTTTACCTAATCCATGTTCAAATACAATCAGGTAACCATTTGCTAATATTAATCAGACTTCAAGAATGCATAACAATTTCACAGAAAGAGCCCTCAAGCCATTTAAAAATTGATAATTACATGATATTTCTGAGAGTACAAACCTGGTTCATTCACATAAATACCCTGGAGCTCATGAGGTGATTACTTAGCGTAAAAATACTTGGTCAATGGTGTGATATTTTCAAGGGAATGCGCTTTGCACCATTGGACCTAGAGATTGTTGGATACCCTATTTAACTTAAATCTAGTAGCATAGCATTATATAACAACACTATTAGCTTAAAAACACTGTTATATGCTCGAGAGCATGTTTACATTGTTGTACTATAGGGAACAACAACTTCCTACTTTTTGATCATTTAATTACTCAGTAAATCCATTAGATGTTTAAAAGGATTAGGATTAAGATTAAGATTAAGAGCCGCTCAGGTGGCGCAGCGGTAAAGTACGCTAGTGCACCAGAGTTGGGGTTCTGAATGCATCGCATTGAATCTCAGCTCTGCCTTTCCGACTGGGTTGGGCGGCAGCAAGAACAACGATTGACTGTTGTTCAGTTTTAGAGGGTAGAGAGTCGGATCATAGGTCCTCATAACTGGTACAACTGCGACCCCTGCTGGCTGACTGATGGCGCCTGCACAGGGCTGAGAAATAATGCTGATGGGGGTGTGACCCTCTGTACACAGCGTCCATTAGTGTATGAACTCGACTCGTGCAGGTGAAAAATGCAGTCTGTACTGATTGCGTACTGGAGGGGGCGCAAGTCAGTTGAGAGGCGTCCTCAGTCAGCGGTGAGGGGTCGAACCAGTATAGAGGACGCAATCAGGGTAATTGGACACGACTAGAATAGGGGAGAAAAATTGGGGAAAAATAGATAAAAAAAAAAAAAGATTAAGATTAAGAGTCTAGATTATTTTGTGCTCCTCTAATATAATATGTTAGGGTTCTCAGGCGGCTGAGTTTGAGTCTTGATGGTGGTCTGAGAGGCACTTAACAGACATAATTAGCTTTGTGCAAGGGTATAATGGCTGGATAAGGAATCACCTTTTTGCCAGGGTGAATAGTGGAAACATACAAAAAAAGTAGTGTGGTGCTTAGTACATGCTGAAATACTCTTAAATAATATGCAACTGCCTCCCCCTCCAAAGTATAATCATTTAACTAGCATAAACTAGCCTGAGGGGCACTTAACAAACATAATTAGTTTTGTCCAAGGGTGGAATGGCTGAATAGGGAATCACCTCTTTGCCACTGCAACAGTCAGTCCTACTGTCTGGTTGAGACGCCAGAGTGAATGGTAGAGGAATAAAAGAAGGGTAGTGTTGTGCTTAGTACATGCTGAAATTCTCTTAAATAATATGCAACCGCCTTCCCCTCCAAAGTATAATCAATTAACTAGCGTAAATATGTTAATTATAGGACAAACGATTTACTGTTTCTTCACTCAAGTTACATTTTAAAATGTTAAAAGTGTTAATAACTCAGTAAATTCATTAGATGTTTAAAATGTTTAAGAATCTAGATTATTTTGTTCTCCTCTAACATAATATGTTAGGGTGCTCAGGCAGCTGAGTGTGAGTCTTGGTGGTGCCACCAGCCTAAGAGGCACTTAACAAACATAATTAGTTTTGTCTAAGGGTGGAATGGCTGAATAGGGAATCACCTCCTTGCCACTGCAACAGTCAGTCCTACTGTCTGGGCAAGATGCCAGGAGAATGGTGGAGGAATAAAAGAAAAGTGTTGTGCTTAGAACATTCTGAAATACTCTTTATCGCTTTATGCTGGTCAGCTTCCACCAGGAGACACTGGGCCAAAAGCAGGAAAACCCTGAACAGGGCTCCAATCCATCACAGGGATTTGGCCGTCTACTTCTCAGACATAGCCAATCATGTCTGTGAAGATGCCATGCCGGCATGCCAGTCCTTAGAATATCCTGAAATACACTTCCCTAAAAGGCATAATCAATTACTAGCCTAAATCTCTTAATTATAGGACAAACGATTTACTGTTTCTTTACTCAAGTATCATTTTTAAAAAAGTAGTTTTTTTTCTGATAATCTGAACTAGTCAGGAAAAACATTCCTAACCACGCTGACCCACAGAGTCATGACCATCATGTTTTTGCCCGCAGACACCACTGGCAAACCTCTGCACAGGTTAAAAAAAAAGAACAGCTGCTTTAAATGCTCCCTACCCGGCCTCACATCTCAGCAGTGCTGCCAGGGCTGAACGCCTGTACACCAAAGGCAACCTGCTAAGCTTTCTCCTCCAAGACCTGCTCCTCAAACCTCCAGTCAAGAGGAAAGAAGAGCAGTGGAGGGTGACATGGCTGGTGTATTTGGACCATATGACAGACAGATAAAAACTTTAGGGAAGAGAGAGTATTCCACTGAAGCCATATTTCCTCCATAAAATACGCCTCGCTCAGTCAAAGAAGATTCTCTGGAGGTTTATCTTATTAAGGTCATATATTTTATGAACACAGGTACACAAAAATAGTGTAGTCGGAGCAAAATACAAAAAAAAAATTCAGGTTGGAATTCAGGTTGACTTCATACACCGATCAGCCATAACATTATAAACCACCTCCTTGTTTCTACACACATTGTCCATTTTATCAGCTCCACTTACCATATAGAAGCACTTTGTAGTTCTACAATTACTGACTGTAGTCCATGCTTGTTTAGCCTGCTTTCACCCTGTTCTTCAATGATCAGTGACACTGACATGGTGGTGGTGTGTTAGTGTGTGTTGTGCTGGTATGAGTGGATCAGACACAGCAGCGCTTCTGGAGTTTTTAAATACAGTGTCCACTCACTGTCCACTCTATTAGACACTCCTACCTAGTTGGTTCACCTTGTGGATGTAAAGTCAGAGACGATCGCTCATCTATTGCTGCTGTTTGAGTTGGTCATCTTCTAGACCTTAATCATTGGTCACAGGACGCTGTTGGCTGGATATATTTTTGGTTGGTGGACTATTCTCAGTCCAGCAGTGACAGTGAGGTGTTTAAAAACTCCATCAGCATTTCTGTGTCTGATCCACTCATACCAGCACAACACATACTAACACACCACCACCATGTCAGTGTCACTGCAGTGCTGAGAATGATCCACCACCTAAATAATACCTGCTCTGTGGTGGTCCTGAGAGAGTCCTGACCATTGAAGAACAGCATGAAAGGGGGCTAACAAAGTGTGCAGAGAAACAAATGGACTACAGTCAGTAATTGTACAACTACAAAGTGCTCCTATATGGTAAGTGGAGCTGATAAAATGGACAGTGAGTGTAGAAACAAGGAGGTGGTTTTAATGTTATGGCTGATCAGTGTATGTATAGTATATGGGCAAAAGTATGTGAACATTTTATTCTAATTATTGAGTTTCCTTAATAATCTATTAATAATTCCTCATAATTATTGCCTTTACACTTATTATTAAGTTTACGTGTTTCAGCAATACCTATTGCTAACATCTGTATATAATTAATTATATAAAACTCTATAATTCATAACTTTATGGCAACAAAACTTTGTGTTTCTTGGGGCAGCATGATTGTGCAGACAAGTCAAGGTACATAAAGACATGGTTTGACAAATTTGATGTAAAACAACTTCATTGGGCTGCAGTCTAAATTTTAAGTAAAAAAAAAAAATTCAAAAAATTGAAAAATTCATCTCCCCTTTCACTAGTTCCTAGAGGGATGTTCCAGCACAGACCTGCCTTGAGGCTACTGGCAGGGAGCTGTGAAAAAAGAGTTATGACCCAAAATTGCATGTTTGTTGTTTGTTCCAATTCCATGTAAAACAAAATGCATTCAGTCTGGATGTAGGTGATTTTTAGAAAAGTAAAAAATACTTGTAAGTAACTTGTGCCGTTTTTATATATAACACAATTCTGGAGCTGTGTGCAGCTTTTTGTGTTCATGGCTCTAACTTAGGTTACGATTTTCTGGTCAAGCCTTAAAATATAAAAGAGAAGAAATAACTGGAGATTTGCTGGGTGGGATTGCTGTTCAGTGACAGTGTTCAGGAAGGCAATCTTTAATAATACACACAATAGTTTCTTATAAAGGGCAGTTGTAGCCTAGTGGTTAAGGTACTGGACTAGTAATCGGAAGGTCACTGGTTTAAGCCCCACCACTGCCAGGTTGCCACTTAACCCTCAATTGCTTAGACAATATACTGTCACAGTACTGTAAGTCACTTTAAATAAAAGCTTCTGCTAAATGCCGAAAATGTAAATGTAAAAATGTTAATATAGAACTGCAATCCTCTCTGGATCCAGGGACATTTCTAAACTGCTGGTTGTAGGAACATTAAGCTTTGGCATGGCACAGTCCAACTGTTTTGTCAAATGGGCACAAATATACCTTGCTTTTGGCAAACCATACATATGGTTAACAGTCTGCTGGTAAGATTTTTGACTTGATCCAATGTTCTTTGCTTGGCTGTTCATATTAGCAATTTATTGTGCTGTATATACGAGTGTTCTTCAAAAAGTTTCTGCCCTTTTTCTTAAACTCTATTGATTAAGAATTTCCAAAACAAATGACATCACTTTTCTACATAATCACCTTCCGATGCATTTTTCCCAGCGTTGTAAAACTTTTTAATGCCATTAGCAAAAAATGTTTTTGTTTAAGTGTGTTTTCACATCATCATCACATGAAAATTTTCCTCCCCTTAAAGCTTCTTTGAGCGGTCCAAAAAGGTGGAAATTAGACACGACCAATTACTACTCTTCCCGTCCTCACCATTTCCCAATAAAAAATTATGAAAGTGCCGAAACTTTTTGAAGATCCCTCATAGTGTCTGACACTAAGAACATTACAACTTACATTCCTGCACTACATTTGCAGAACATTACTTCACTTGAGTTTTATCAGACTATAAGCTTTGAATTAATTTCTGCACAGTCAGAACAAACTTATCTGCTTCAATGTAATTAATTTTCATTATTCCTACCTAATGGTTAAAAACCACTTTTGAGTTTTACTCACTTAATCTGGATCATGGTTTAAATTATGGTGGGATAAAGGTGGTCTGACCCTCCTAATTAATACTTGAACACGCAAAAAAGAGGTAAAAACAACAGGGGAAGGAAGTTAGATAAACTGTGACTTTAGGCAAAACTCAAAACTTAGCATTCATCAATATGCAGTTGACACAATCTAATTGAGAAACTGCAACCTTAATAAAGATGTGACCAATAATAGAAGTGAAGGGGTCTAAATAATTGACATTTAATATACACTGATCAGCCATAACGTTAAAACCACCTCCTTGTTTCTACACTCACAGTCCATTTTATCAGCTTTACTTACCATACAGAAGCACTTTGTAGTTTTACAATTACTGACTGTAGTCCATCTGTTTCTCTGCATGCTTAGCCCCCTTTCATGCTGTTCTTCAATGGTCAGGACCCTCCCAGGACCACCACAGAGCAGGTATTATTTTGGTGGTGGATCATTCTCAGCACTGCAGTGACACTGACATGGTGGTGGTGTGTTAGTGTGTGTTGTGCTGGTATGAGTGGATAAGACACAGCAATGCTGATGGAGTTTTTAAATATCTCACTGTCACTGCTGGACTGAAAACAGTCCACCAACCAAAAACATCCAGCCAACAGCGCCCTGTGGGCAGCGTCCTGTGACCACTGATGAAGGTCTAGAAGATGACCAACTCAAACAGCCGCAATAGATGAGCGATCGTCTCTGACTTTACATCTACAAGGTGGACCAACTAGGTAGGAGTGTCTAATAGAGTGGACAGTGAGTGGACACGGTATTTAAAAACTCCAGCAGCGCTGCTGTGTCTGATCCACTCATACCAGCACAACACACACTAACACACCACCACCATGTCAGTGTCACTGCAGTGCTGAGAATGATCCACCACCTAAATAATACCTGCTGTGGGGGTCCTAACCATTAAAAAAAAGTATGTAGAGAAATAGATGGACTACAGTCAGTAATTGTAGAACTACAAAGTGCTTCTATATGGTAAGTGGAGCTGATAAAAATGGACAGTGTGGTGGTTTTAATGTTATGGCTGATCGGTGTATACTTTTAAATAACACCATTCAAAATCGCATGAATGTGTAAAGAACAAAACGTAACACAACGGTTATTAAATGCTTCTGTTTGTGGCTAAATCTCTAATCTCATTGTATCCAACATTCGGTGCAGTGTATTCTGTTTAATCTTTTAATGCATTTAATGTAAAGGAAGTAGCATTTAGGACTTAGCTGTTATACTTGATAATGATTTAGAACACAGAAAATATCCAATTATATATATATATATATATATACTATATAATATAAATGGAATGACAAAAATTAATGTCAATAATAAAAAGATGATTTTCTTTTGTGATTCAGTAGTTTACAAGCACTCAGTGTAGTGCTACTTGTGTTTGTTCTGCCTTTACGAGTGTATATATTTAAATAATAAACATTTTAAGTCATTACAATCCAAAAGCTGTTCTTTTTTTTATTTGCATACCTCAAATATGACAAATTACAAGTTATACAAACATTAAAAGTTACTGACATGGCAGAAGTGACTTTCTGGATCAAACCTACACTTGCGTGGTTTCTAAAAGCTTAAACACTGTATAAAATGTTGGCTGTATGCCACAGATCTATTTGAAGAAGTGTTTGCTTATGGACAGCATGTTCCAGCTTACTCCACGAAGTATGTAAATCACACACTTAATCCATATTTCCATAGCAACAACTGTCCTCTGGCACTACATGTTAGAAAAACAGAGGTCTGGGCTTAACCATAACTAGTTTAAGTTGTCTTGTCTTGACCTCATTGCTAAGACTACTTATGACAAAAACGATGAGCCTGGCATACCACACCCTGAGAAACTGAATGCAAGCAGGTTAATATGTGTGGACTCATGCGGTGCTAGATGCCAGGCACGGAGCACTATTATAATCAGATTCACAATCATGCCTCCTACCTAAATGATGACCTGATTAGATCCTGAAGTCAAGTGCTTAACAAACATCGCTGCAGAGGTAGCACTCTCGTCCACTCAATCATATGTAGCCGTGTTTGAGTTAATGGTCTGTAAACACATTTAGAGAACCCCAGAGCCCTTGAACAAGGCCCTTACCCCTAAACTGCTCAGCCATAAGCTTGGATTGACTCTTCTTAGTTTGCTTTATACATAAAGAATGTGTGGCAAGGGGCGCTCAGGTGGCACAGTGGTAAAACAGGCTATCACACCAGAGCTGACATCTCGAAGTCATGAGTTCGAATCTCAGCTCTGTTACTGACCTTCTGGGTGCCTACATGGACAGTGATTGGCACGTCCATCTGGCGAATGACAGAGGGGATCCCTCATAACTAATGCAATTATGACCTCTGCTGGCTGATCGATGGCGCCTGCACAGGGATGGGGGATGATGGAGGTTGTTGTGTGACCAATCCCCGTATGAACCCCCCTTATGCAGGTGAAAAGATGCAGTTGGCTACATGTGTTAGTCACGACTCTTCTCGATCAGAGTGGAAGTCAGCAACAGTAAAGAGGAAGTGAAATGCAGTTGGGTAATTGGATATGACTAGATTGGGAGAAAAATTTTGGAAAAATGCAAAATACATACAGCATATTGAGCAAGGTGCATTTGGACCACAAGTGGTCAGCAGGACAGTCTTTACCCTGCCCAAAGATATCAAGTTTGTTCCACTACTAATATGCCCTGCTAATCTGGGTAAGAGTAATAATACAGATTGGCAGTAACATTCCTCCTCCATCTTTGTTAATCTACCTGATTATGTTGGCATTAAATGTCACACATTTTAGCCCTGGGTGGAACGCTGTCATGAGACTATTGGCCTGTCTGAAAACCTAGTGAGCTGCCTTGTTGCCTACTGCCTACCTAGAGAGAATTCTAATAAGACATTGACTTATAAATCGGATTATTTAGACACACTACATAGACAGTGATTACTAAGCTAACACAGTTAGCCTCAGGCCATTTAAACCAATGGGCTGAGGCGATACAACCCACTAACATGCCAGCTAACAGCTCCCTCCGTGTACCAAAAATGGTTAAATTGTCACTGACAAGCCTGAATTTGCAAATAAATTACACTTGTGCACCTTTATAGAAATGAAAAATCAATGAGAATGTTTGTTGATTCGCATTCGTCCGCCACATTTATCATTTTTGTGAGAATGCTGAATGCTGGGATTGTCTTCACCGCTAAGGAAGCATCGGATGCTTCCTCGTTATTCAGTCAGATTATAGCTTTGAAATAAGGCACCTCAGTAGGCAGCATCTTAAGGTATCTAAGAATTTAGACAGACTACTTCTTACGTAGAAAGCTCACTAGGTTTTCAGATAGACCCTATGAGTACAAATATTGCATGGTCCAGTGGTCCACATGTGCTTTTTGTAATGCTGACCTCCTCACTCTAGCACTGGTCATTTGTCTTTCAGATTATAAAGATTCTCCAAGAACTTTTGCACTTAAACAGACAACTTGTCAAAAATGTCACTCTGTATAAAATGACATGTAGACGTATTATCTGACAGAACCATTACAAGCTTGGAAATATGGAGCTTGTCTTGAATTTAACCCCTTTTCAATTTTAATCCTGACAAAGACCATTTTTAGTGCCTCTAATGACTGCGTCTCAGCCCGTCAAACACAATATGGATCAAACTGACTCAGATAATGACCCCACTGGCAGGCGCTATAAAAAACTATAACCAAGGTCAGTAATTAAGGATGGTCCCAGTGGTTTAACAGCAGAGCATTTAGCCTGGGGTTGCAAGGTTTAAATCACAGAAAGTGAGGAATCCACAGCCAAGGATACAAGATAAGATAATTGCAGTAACATTGCCCTGTTTCCTGTCAATCATGGACACTAGCCAGTTGTGGGTGTGAAGAAGCTTCTCTGTAAAGCTGCACAGACAGAAGTTTGATACAACAGTTAGTGGGCTTAATGTGTTTTGCAGGTAGCCTGATTTAGAGTTTGATTGAGAGTTATCATATGAGGGTTGGAATTGGCAAAAAACTAAACTCAGAAACATTTTCGGTTGGCCAACAAGACCAACCATATTAAATCATTTTTAATGTCATTACTTTGTATAGTATTTAAGGGTTATCTGTGTATATTGTAGCTTTTTCATTCAGGATGAATATAAAGCATTCCTGTATCACTCTGACAGCTGTATCCTGTATCATTCTGAGCTTTTTAGTGATGTATGGGAGCCTGATAAGCATGAGCCTAGTCCTCGTAAGTCTGTTCTTCAGCTGTGCACAGCTGGAAGAAGCTTTGTCGAATAGAGCGAATATGTAACAGTCAAATGATTTGCTTTTGAAACACTTCTGTTAAATTTGCATATGCGTATGTAGCATATGGCATCAATCTCTAAATTGTCAGACTTGACAATTACTTGATGCTGTTTGCTGCATTTCATGTGCTTTACCTTGTATTACCTTATCCTGGATTTAATTATGGATAAATGTACGAGGGATCTTCAAAAAGTTTCCGCACTTTAGAATTTTGGTTGGAAATGCTGAGGGTGTGAGGAGTAGTAATTGGTCGTGTCTGAGAGACTGAGAGAGAGCTTACAGTCCTGATTCAGCGCCATCTGATTTCCACCTTTTTGGACGCTTAAAGAAGCTTTGATGATGATGTGAAACCAGCTGTTTTTCAGTGGCTACACGCTCAACCAAAAACATTTTTTGCTGATGGCATTAAAAAGTTGGTACAACGCTGGGAAAATGCATCAGAAGGTGACTATGTAGAAAAGTGATGTAATAAATTCGTAATAAATAGAGTTTAAAAAGTGTGGAAACTTTTTGAAGCACGCACGTATTTGTTATTGATTGCTGCCTTTATACATCATTCATTCGTTCATTGTCTGTTTTACCACCACTTTATCCTATTCAGGGTTGCAGCGGGTACAGTTCACTGGGAGAAAGGTAGGAACACCCTGGGCAGGTCGCCTGTCCATCACAGGTCAAACACACACACACACACAAACACACACACACACACACACACACACATTTACATCTAGGCCAATTTTAGTATCTCCAGTTAACCTGACTGCATGTCTTCGGACCGTGAGAGGAAACTGGAGCACCCAAAAGAAACCCACCCGGCACTGGGAGAACATGAAACCCCACACAGAAAGGACCCAGACCGCTTCACCTGAAAATCGAACCCAGGACCTTCTTGCTGTAAGGCAACATTTCTACCAACCAAGCCACCCTGCAGCATATACTGTACATTCACATATTAAAAATATGAGGTCCTGAAGGAAATATTTCTTTATTTTTTATGATTTTAACGTCATGTTTTACATTCTCTGGTATCTTCAATTCACCTCACGTGCATGTTTTTTGACTGTGGGAGGAAACCAGAGCTCCCGGAAGAAACAAAGGGAGAACATAAAACCCCAAACAGAAAGGACCGCTTTACCAGCAATATTAACCCAGGACCTTCTTGCTGTGAAGTGACAGTGCTACCAACCAAGCCACAGCATATACTGTACATTCACAAATTAAAATATGAGGTCATGATGGACATTTTTTTTTGTTTGTTTTACACACATTAATTACATTAATGACAGGTCCTGATGGAAATATTCATTTATTAGGATTTTAACATCATGTTTTACATTCTCTGGTATCTCCAATTCACCTCACTTGCATGTTTTTTGACTGCGGGAGGAAACCGGAGCTCCCGGAGGAAACACGGGGAGAACATTAAAACCCCAAAGAGAAAGGACCCGGACCGCTTTACCTGGAATATTAACCCAGCCCGACCAAGCCACTGTGCCACCCGAGCATGTACTGTACATGTACTGTACATTCACATATAAAAATATGAGGTCCTGATAGAAATACATAATAATTAATTAAATTTTTTAATTAGTAAACAAGGGGAAAAGGGAAACAATTTAATTTAATATCAATTCAAGTCAAGTAGGGCAAATAATGTATTGTTAACTGAGCCAATGTGCATTTGTGTGTTAGAATAGGGGTTTTCAACCTGTCTGGGGGGGCGCGGCATTACAAGATTTTTTTACTTCTAAAACTAAAGCAATTCCTTTTTCACCCACGGGAGACATATTTGATTAGTCTAACTGACCACACACGCACGTTTAATGTTATCCAGTTCAGTATGAAAAAACCCTTAAAACAGTTAAGGGCTAACAGTGAAGATAACCGGTGACAAAAGCAATGACGGTGACAAAAGTAACTACGTGTGTGTGTCTTTAAGAGAGATGCTCTGTTCACAGTATCGATATAAGTGATTCAGGAGTCAATTCATTTTAAGCGCAGCGTAAGTTTCTCTTCTCAGTCATCTCTCTGTTTTTACTGTTATTAATGAATGTCACGGGTTTAAATGAACACCAGCTACTACTGGACATTTTGTGTGACTCGCTTACCTCAAAAAGCTCAGGCTTAATTAAACTGGTTATTACCACAGAGCGGTAACCGAGTCAGACTCGTTCTGTCTATGGAGCTAAAAGTTTTCTGTCAGTCAGAGCAAATGATCCTGAACTAACGAATTTATCAACTGATGTACTTTTGTCTCTGCTTGGCTCTGTAAAGTAACGTTTTCTGTTCATATCTACATCAATAGCAAGAACCGCTTATGATTTACGACAGTGAACCATGAATTTATATAACGTGCTAACAGAATCGGCTCAGGTGGGATCGGACTGTATTATCTTTTTGAAGTAATATTTTCAATCAGCAAAATTGCATCGTATGATGTGCACAACGTTAATTATGTTATTTTAGGTTGTCAAGAGCTTTCGCAATGGTTTCTGTGCGATGGTTGACGAAGGTTGGGGGGGGGGTTAGAACACTGCAGCCATTCAGGAATAATCGTTACGACTCAACATGTGCATTTTGACTCTGCGAGTGTTTGTGATCAAAACCCACAAGAACATAAAGGACAGCATAAGACCTAACTTTATATGCATTTCCTGTTTTCTGCTGTACACCGCTTGCTTTACTCTGTTCATAAGAGCGCCAAAAGGCAGCAGCCAAAGCAATTCAGTGTGTGTCAACAAGTTTGTGACAGTGCCAGTGCAAGCTCCTACGTAGCTCCCTCCAAATCCTCCCAACTTCTCTCGATCTGTGGGCTGCCATCACCATGACAACACTCAGCCTCAGAAAAACGACTCACCGTGCAAGAAACAAGTGAAACGCGGAGTGGGAGACAAAAAGACTGAGTGTTAGAGTGTTAGTGTGTGTGAGAGAGACAGATTAAGATGTTAGATGCTTCATACATTTACAGTCAGTCACAACAACATAGCTTCACCACTAAAGCAGAACTGTATAGAACACGGAGGCGAAACAAATTTGAGTACTTGAATACAGTGTGGTACGTGTTAGGATTCAGCACACATACCCATCTACAACGGCTGCCACGGCAACTGAGACAGGTTTCTGTGTGTAAACCTACATTCACCGATACAAGCACTCGGTGCTCGACTACAGAGCATCGCGAATGCACTTTGACTGCGGTGCGAGCGTGCATGTACGTGTTATGACCGATGCACATGTATCATGATTTGAGAGAGAGAGAGGAAGAGAGAGAGGGCGAGAGACAGTGAGTGAGAGAGACTCACTGGCATATGAAATGTGTTACCATGGTGCCCACAACCACAGTGATTTCCTAGCAATCTGCTGTGTTGCCATAGGAACAATATCTCACCAGAAAAAAGAGAGAAAGAATCCGACAGCATCCTTCTTGCCCACACTGTTGCCCCAACACCCCTCCATCTGCCTATTACTTTTTTCATCTTCTGGGGAGAAATTTATTGGGACATGATTCAGCAGTTTAATAAATCTCTCTCTGAAAATTCAGACAGATCGATACAGGGACATGGTAGAATACTGTCTACAGCAATCAGGGTTTCACGCAGCATTAAGTTCTGTTCTAGTGAAATGCCAAAGTATAAGAGCAGGTGGTATTAAATTCCTGGATTATCTGGAGACTAAGGTCCTGGTTTACTAAATGTTTGTGTAAACAAGAACCCAGCTAATCAGATTAATATTGTTAGGTTCTATTTTATTCTCTGTCCTCAAATTTTCTAAACCACCTGGTGTTTTATATGATCACATAGGCCCCCACTTGGCACAAAATCATCTGCACATCTGCAATGTTACAAGGCAGCCGACTTATTTGAAATTATTTGAACTTGCACTACACCAGGTGTGCCCAATACATCAATCGCGATCTACCAGTTGATCACACAGTGCATGCTGGTAGATCGCGCCTCATTCAAACAGGTCAACGTGATTGACATAAAATGTGGCCACTGTTTCTTTAATTTGCGGTTTGTTACCATAACTACACCTCAGCCCACCTAAAGCGCCACTAATCTAGGAAGTTTTCATACATCAGTAGCCAGTTTGCACCATTTTTTGCATTTTTTCTTTTGTAACCTACACTGTTTGTGAAGATGAGTGAGCAACCAAGCACAAAGAAACAAAAAGCCTGTGTGAATCAGCCTGTGTGATTCAGCCTTTTTCAACATTAAAATAATTAAGTGTAAATATTGGTCCACCCTTACTGATAATCACTTGGATGCTGCTTGAGAATTGGTATCAGCAGCTACTGTCCAGACTAAATAAACCTGACAGACATCATTCAGAATAAGGTTAGTGTGATTTTTCACTTGCTTGCCTTGTAAAGCTGAATATCAATATAGGAACAGAAGCGCATTTAAAAAAGCTTCAAAGCTTTTTTTTAAAAGGATGAGGCCAACCTTAAAAAGTAGATCACTATGACCTGTCGACTGAAATAGTAGATCTCAAGCCACGAAAGTGTGGGCACCCTTGCACTACACATTTGTTTATTACATATACTCCCAACACTGAGAACATCTACACTGGAGACTGCTTCAAAATTCTCTGTTAAAGTAATATACAGATAATAATATTAATAACATACATCTATAGTATTATTATCTACATGTATTGTTATTATCTTTAGATCTTTAGAGAAGCCTCACAAAGCTAGGTGAACAAATATTTATTTATTAGGATTTCAACGTCATGTTTTACACACTTCGGTTATTCATAAAAGGACACCAGTGTCATGGTAATTACTGGTTACACAAGATTAATCAGTTTTAAGTTTTTAATGTCAAACACAGTCATGGACAATTTTGTATCTCCAATTCACCTAACTTGCATGAGTTTGGACTGTGGGAGCAGACATGGGGAGAACAGGCAAACTCCACACTCCACACACCTGGGAATCAATCGCAGGACCTTCTTGCTGTGAGGTGACATTTATACATCTACAGACCTACAGTACAACAAAATTATTTCTTCGTGTATCCCAGCTTGTTTGGAAGCTGGGGTCAGAGTGCAGGGTGCAGCCATTGTATGGAGCCCCTGGAGCTGAGAGGGCCTTGCTCAAGGGCCCAACAGGGGCTGCATGGCAAAGCTGGGATTCGAATTCTCAACCTTTCAGTTTATAGCCCAAAGCTCTACCCTCTAGACTACCACTGTCCCCAAGTATAAAACGCTGATAGAAGTGTGTAATGCTGCTCGCAATCATTCTTCTAATCAGAGAGCTTCACCTTGTGACCACTGTTCCGCTGCACAGACGCATGTATGGACTAGTTTCATTATCAAAACAAACACATAACTGGGGCATCAAGAAAAATGAACACTCTGAGAGGAAGAACACATAAACCCCATTGAATTCTGACATCCCTCTCTCCATCTGTCATGTTTACATAGCCTGGTACGTCTTTATCAGAGTGACCTCTAGAGCTTTACGTCAACCCTGACAGTTTACCAATTTAACATGTCCCAGAAAGAATAATGATCACTTTATTGTCTAATTTACCATTAAAAAAACAGATTTAACAGGGGTCAGTGTAATGAGTGAACATCTGTCACATCAGCCAGGACATTGGCTTCCTTTGTTTTTAGCTGGGTTCTGAGGCTAGTAAAATGAATAAATAAAATTGATAAATGTGTATGGTACTTATTAGATAGAACTGAGATCAGGAGATTAGATTCAAGACTAATGTTCAGTTGTCTGCCACCAGTAGACCCCGCTGGCTATGAGAGTCAGCCTGGAGGGCTAAAAGATCATTTGCAGTAGATACACACTAGATACTCAGTTACTCTTTTTTTCACACTGGTGTGTAAGAGACACTGGGGTGGATCCAGTACGATTAAGGTGGGCTGCAACTACAAAACATGCCAGAAGGCCTAACTGAAGAATTGACATTTTGTATTGTTTTGGTATTTTCACACATTTAGCTTATTACTGACTTGCACGTTGGAAACACGTTGGAAAGTAATAGGTATAGATAGCTATTGGGCAGACAGAAGAGGCAGGACAAATGCATAACACCAGCAAACTCTTGGTTAAGGTTTGTCTAGGAAACATAGTCAAAATTCCGTAGCTGGGGTCAAATTCAGGCAGACAGGGTCAACAGATAAATACATAAGCAACATCCAAAAATCATTTGGATAAGGACATCATGCAGACTTGTCACTGTGGTTTAGGACGGAGTGTGAATCTTTAAACATAAGTAAAACTTAACGGACAATTGAAATCTGTCATTTTTCTATTGGATCCTTCATTATAAGGACAGAATGTGCCTCTATAATAATCTTATCTTTTCCCAAATTACTGTAGTGCTGTTATTTCTGTTATTCAGGTTGATTAACAGACATATTGTATATTCAGTTTAATGTTAACAGACACAAAGGGATTAAAATATTTAAGTGGAATCATTGCTGAAAATTAAACTGCAATTGATCAGACTTCATTATCATAATGATTACAACCTGAAGGGATGTTTATAATCAACAATCTAATTTAACAAACTGCTAATAAGTTAAGCAATTATATTTCATCTATAAATCTCTAAATTGAATTCATTTTTAAATTAACCAAGTATTTGACTTGCTCTAAAATGCTGAATATAAACCCAATTATACCAAACTCACTTTCTTGGTGTGAGTAAAAGTTAGTGTGTGATGTTGAGAGACTGGTATCTATTATCTGACTAATCCACTTAAAAGAAAAAAAAAAATGAAGCAATAGGAAAGGGGTCATTATAATACTAAAGTATTGCCAAACCACATAACTGCCTTATGTAACTAAATTGTGACTTAACTATCTAATCATTACCAAAAATCTAATTATAAAACAGGACGGGGCAAAATAAAAGCCAAAAGTTAATAGAATATTCAAGTTGAACTGTTTTAAAACATTCCACAATAAGCAGATGAACTGGTAAACAGTGAGGGAATCATAACTGGGTTTAAAATAAGGATCCACCAAAGGCAGGCAAAGCAGGGTCTTGGCTCAACACTGTATGATCTATGGGTAAACTGTAGAAAGTACTAGACTAAATTAATTGCTCAAATCAAGTGTGCCCTACCATAAAGATAAGATTTTTTGCATTCCAGAATGAAACATTGAAACATCTGTATCTGTATTAAGGAAAAGACAAAGGAAATATGTTAAAAAGGAAGAACATACACCAATCAGCCATAAATTAAAACCACCTCCTTGTTTCTACACACATTGTCCATTTTATCAGCTTCACTTTCCATATAGAAGCACTTTATAGTTCTACAATTACTGACTGTAGTCCATCTGTTACTCTGCATGCTTTGTTAGCCCCCTTTCATGCTGTTCTTCAACGGTCAGGACTCTCCCAGGACCACCACAGAGTAGGTATTATCTGGGTGGTGGATCATTCTGGTATGAGTGGATAAAACACAGCAGCGCTGATGGAGTTTTTAAACACCTCACTGTCACTGCTGGACTGAGAATAGTCCACCAACCAAAAACATCCAGCCAACAGTGCCCCATGTGCAGCGTCCTGTGACCACTGATGAAGGTCTAGAAGATGGCCAACTCAAACAGCAGCAATAGATGAGCGATCGTCTCTGACTTTACATCTACAAGGTGGACCAACTAGGTAGGAGTGTCTAATAGAGTGGACAGTGAGTGGACACGGTATTTAACAACTCCAGCAGCACTGCTGTGTCTGATCCACTCATACCAGCACAACACACACTAACACACCACCACCATGTCATTGTCACTGCAGTGCTGAGAATGATCCACCACCTAAATAATACCTGCTCTGTGGTAGTCCTGTGGGGGTCCTGACCATTGAAGAACAGGGTGAAAGCAGGCTAAAAATATGTAGAGAAACAGATGGACTACAATCAGTAATTGTAGAACTACAAAGTGCTTCTATATGGTAAGTGGAGCTGATAAAATGGACAGTGAGTGTAGAAACAAGGAGGTGGTTTTAATGTTATGGCTGATCAGTGTATATAACGGAGACCTTCAATCAGTTAATTTCTCAACTGATATAAAGCTTAAAATTGCTGAATATTGATTTCAGTGATACTGATTCCAGCTAAATGCTGTCAAGTGGTTGGATGAGCTATGTGGATTTTGGTTTCCAACCTGAATGATGTTGCCTGCAATTAGACTCCCAGAACTTACAATGGGGTTTTGTTCTCTGCCACTTCTTTACGACAGATGCAACCCCCAAATTCCAAATTTAGTGGTGAATATTTTAGAGGGTTTATTTTGGAAGCCGAGTGAGGCTGAGGATGAATAGTGCTTTTGGCTTGGTGTGTGTTTAAGCAGTGAGCTCCCACACACAGCTTCTCACTGTACAGTCGTCTGCCATGACAACAGCTCCGGCAAGACATGGCTGTTTTAATGAGTTTAGAGAACCGGGGGAAGGGGGAGAGTCAGCGTGATAGCAGGAAAGAAACAAGAAAGCAAGTCAGAAGTGAAAGACGGAGAGAATGAGAAATTCTGAATCTAACAGCAACACAGATAAAGAGAGAAAGTGTTGTAAAATAATAAATCATATACACAAAGAATATATATATATATATATATATAAAGAGAGAGAGAGAGATTTTGCCATTGCCAATTGTGTAGGATTTGTGTAGGAACACAGTCGACTAATCCCTCATCCCGGTCAGGCTTGTGGTGGGTCTGGGTACAAAGCAGAAACACACTGAATGACCAGTTCACTGAAGGTGCTAATCCACATTTTGCATTTAATTACTTTAATTAATTTGTTTATTTATTGCTGCTGACAGTTTTTTCCCAGTCAGGTTCATGTGGTGAGTGTTGGCTTGTAGCTCACCGGTGGATTGAGTAGCTGGAGGAATTGCACACAAGTGCTTAAGCCTGTCCCTGTTTTTTTTCCGTGTTTCTTGGCAGTCTATGGAGGACAGTTTCTGCTCTAGTAATGTGGTTACCTGTTTTTATTCTCACATCTTTGGTTTGGTTTTGTTTATTTCTCAAGTTTTATTCTTTTGTACATTATGTAACAATATTTTCCATTTCTTTTGTTGCTTTTCAAACACAGTATTGCTGTGCCTGTACCTGCAATTGTGTTTATTCCTTAATCTTTAGCATTGCAGATACAGAGTTACACATGGTGCATCTGTTGCAAGATGCTCACCACCATGTGACAATGAGTTAAAAAAAAACCATAAATATAACAAAACTAATCCAAATCAATTATCATTTGTGTGACAACTTCATGGGGAAAGAACAAGTGAGAAATTAATATAAAAAAACTGAGAAACTTGGCTGCATTGATAGATATAAAATATATATTTATTATTTTAGCTTTTGCCATTAAAAACAAGTTTACACAGATTAAAAACCACCTACGCATTCTTCTTGCTTTTAGTCCGTCTCACTATAATGGCTGCATTCCAAAAATGCCTAGTATCCTTTACATCACCAGTTGTGTTCTTACTATCTTGACATACTATTAAATAAGTGGAATTTAAGCATGAGATTTGCACAAAATATGCAGCTATGGTGCAAAGCATGTATTAGTGTCTGACTTATTTACACTTATCCATGCCGAGGGGCAATTTGAATGGACAATCCACCTACGGACATCATTTTGGTGGATAGGAGGAATCCAGGGTACCAAAAGTCCAGAAAACATGGGTGTGATGTGATGTCTTCCAAAAACGTGCAGCAGGTATTTAGGTATTTAAATTGCCAAGAAGTGTGAGTGACTGAATGTGTAAGTGTGTACTGTGATGCAATATCTTGTAACCCTGTTTGGGGTGTGTTGTTGCCTTGTGTTTGGGTGGCATCAGACCCATTGCAACCCTGACCAGGATAAAGTTGTCATGGAAAATGAATTAATTAAGGAAATGACTATTTCATATACAATGATCAGCCATAACATTGAAACCACCTCCTTGTTTCTACACTCACTGTCCATTTTATCAGCTCCACTTACCATATAGAAGCACTTTGTAGTTCTACAATTACTGACTGTAGTCCATCTGTTTCTCTGCATGCTTTGTTAGCCATCTTTCATGCTGTTCTTCAATGGTCAGGTGAAGCTGATAAAATGGACAGTGAGTGTAGAAACACGGAGGTGGTTTTAATGTTATGGTTGATCGGTGTATATGTGTTTTGTGACACAACCAATGTGAAATGCAGGGATGTAACTAAAAACCAAATTACAGAAATAGAACAAGTAGTTTTACTACTTGTTTCTTTACTACCACAAGCGTATAAAACATATTAAAGTAAATCCTCTTACAAACTAACAATAATGATAGAATAATGCTGAGAATACACAGTATACAATAACAGTACAATAACACCAGTAGTGCTAACATTTCCTTTAAAACTCAATCAATGTCAAAATAAAACATGACTATATACTGAAATAATTAATAACTCCAGTTTTTTTGTTTCCTAAAATGTGCAGTAAAAATTTAGGCATTTAAATTGCCCAGAGATTGTGAGTGACTGAATGTGTAACTGCAACCCTGACCAGAAAAAAGTGGTTAGTAAAAAATGAAATACTATTTTGTATATAAGCATGTGTTTTGTGACACAGCCAGTGTGGGATGCAGGATTGTAACTAAAAACCAAATTACAGAAATAAAACAAGTAAGTGAAAGGACACAGAGGAGAAAAAAAAAGATCCAAAAAGAGAAAACGGCAGATAAAAGCGAGCGAACAGCCGACAGAAGTTAGTCTCCCACTGCTATTCTGTTCCGTCTCTGTAATCCAGCTTTCCCCCGAGCGCTCTATTTCCACACAGCGGCAGAACAAATGGCCCTGCTAAAAGTGAGAGCTACAAAGCCCAAATGCTAATTAATAATTAGCAATCAATGCCCGTCTATGCTCAGTGTCAAGTATCAGAACAACAGCCAGGGAGAGCAGCTCGACTGAAAGGTGATTTTTTTTTATGTTGGCAATTAAAACGGGGGTGTTTGTAAAATCACAAAAGCCAAAGATAATAAGCAGAGACGTCACATGCTGTCAGAATGTCATATAATTGTGGAGAAAAGCAACACCCCCTTTCTCGTACTACATCATCTATCCTGTCAGTGTTTCTTAACTGCCACAAGATATTAAAGTAAATCCTTTTACAAACTAACAATAATGAAAAAATAATGCTGAAAATACACGGGTTAACACCAGTAGCGGCTAACATTTCCTTTACAACTCAATGTCGCAATAGAACATGACTATATACTGAAATAACTAATAACTCATGATAAGTATTACTTAATACAAGAAGTGTCAGTTAATTAAGGACATTGTTGTTCAGTGTTAAATAAATAAAGGTGTGAGCAAGTTCTAATTATTTTTCAAAGACTACTGTTTAAAGTTTAGCATTAAGTGCCATTTCTTTAGCCAAGCACTTGGAGCTCATGGTGTGACCTTTGCCCAGTTCTTGAAAGAGTAGCAACATTACTAATCTTCCATTATTTAAAGATTAACAAACAACTAAGTCTTTAAAAATGCCTTTATAACCTTTCCATCATGTACGTATCTTTACATTTGATTTGATCATGGCAATGCTTACATAAACATATCTTTATCATAAAGCACAGACTCAGACCTTTAATACTGTTTTTAATATGACAGGAATTTCTTAAACCAACACCTTCAATCTTATTTATTGGAACAACTAAAGTGTGTGTGTGTGTTTGTCACCCAGATTCTGAATAATTAATCTCTATCTGCTTCCTCGGCTGCTCCCGTTAGGGGTCGCCGGCAGATCGTGATCCGCATTATTGATATGGCACAGTTTTTACACCTGATGCCCTTCCTGACACAACCCTCCCTATTTATCCGGGCTTGGGACCGGCACTACAATGCACTAATTTATGTATCCTAGCGGCTAGGTACCTATAGGACAATTCAGTGTCTTCAATTATCCTGGCTGCATGTTTTTCGACTGTGGGAGGAAACCGGAGCACCCGGAGGAAACCCACGCAGACACAGGGAGAACATGCAAACTCCACACAGAAAGGACCGCCCCATCTGGGGATCAAACCCAGGACCTTCTTGCTGTGAAGCAACAGTGCTACCCACTTAGCCACCATGCCACCCATTCTAAATAATTAATCAAAGTTCTTAATGAACACAAATATAAATTAAAGTAGAATGTCTGGCTTCTACATTATATAAGTATTTAATGTAGAAATATAAGCAATTTCGAATAGATTTAAATCATTTTCGCAACTGTAAATATTAGTCTGAATGAATAACTGGTTGTCTTTCACAATGGCTTTCATAAAATAAAAAATATTTTTCCACTTGTTTTTGAAAACTAAATGTTTAAACACTCCAACAAGCTCTACAACAGTAGCAGCACTTTTAACCAACTTATTATTTGTAAACAAAATCTATTACATGCTGACTTAAAATCAATCCTATGCATTGATTTGATTTTTCGAGTTATTATTAACAGTGCAGTTCATCCAATCACAGAAACACAATATTAATATAAAGTTCTCAGACCTTAAAAGATATATTCATAATGACAAGTACAAGTGATCAATCAGCTGCTTATTTCTTTAAAAAAATAAAATAAAATAAAACTGTGATAAAAAAAAAACCTGCCCAACAATTCTATACTGGTAGTTTGCAGGTAAATAAAACATTTTATTCCAGTACTGTGTCAATTCTTTAAAACGTTTTGTGAATGTAAATATAGGTGAATTAAATTGAAATTAGAATGGCATGCAAGTTACGGTTAAAGTCAAATATATTGTTAATATGGCATACATTAAATGATGCTAGGAAGTTCCCTAACAAACCTATGTGAAATTAACTGTTACTGTGGAAAAGCTAAATATACAATATATTACAATAATGCACATTATTATTTTACTATGATTTACACTACTGCAAGCATTTACTTTATGAGCCATGCTATTAAAGAAAATCAATCAACACCTTCTGAGCAACCACAATTGTAATACTGTAATACCATTATTTAACTTAAACACAGCAACAATACATGCTTTTGATCCTTTTGAAGTTCCCTTTGAGTTTTATATTAGCTCAGATTTGGGATCTTCTGACTTTAATGGACAATGTACACTCATCGTAATGGCCACCAATTACTAAGAGACTAATTACCTAGTGCTCAGACTTTTACTTAGACTGAAAGCCATTGTTAGCAGCTGGCAGATCTGAGAGGATAGATTGACTTATTCAAACCCGTGCAGAGTGAATATATTCAAATACATGACACATCATGATATACAATATAAAAAAATAAAAAAAAGCAACAGGCGACCAACAGGACTCATTCGACCCCCTAAGTGCTGTGCATGATCATGAATAACCGAGCATGTAACGGCAATAAAAAGAAACCTGTCCACTGTCAAAGCCTGAAATGAAATAATATTGTTCTTTTGTGTGAATACAGGCACTTCATTACAGAAACGATCTCTACTGGCGACTATCCATAAGTTTGTCTTATCTAGCTCATTTTTATTCAGCCGATTTTCTTTTTGCACGCTCCCCACACAGCGCCTTGCCTCCTCCCTGTTAACAGAACAGATCGGTGCTGCAATTTTGCATCTGATTCTTCAATTCAGTAAACCGCTTTCCCACTGACCAAAATGTGTTCACCTTTCTCTTCCTCACATCTAATCTCTATTCACCACATTTGTTTGATTACCGTGAAAAATCTTCCATTATATTTCACTGTACTGAGAAAAGAGCAGAAAACATCTTTTAACACTGTAGGGCCAAAAATATGTGGACATACCTCTTACATGTTCAGATCAAGTTTTTTAGCCACACCCATAGAACAGGCATATAATATTAACTATGCAAAATAATGAAGGAACTATAAGCTTCCAATATTAGGGAAGGCCCAAAATGAAGATTGTCTGTGAAAAAAAAAACAACTTTGGATAAAATCAAACAATGTTTGTGAGACTTTTGTGTCTGACCTCACAACAACTCTTGACTCAATGGGCACACATTTTCACAGACGCACTCCAAAATCTTGTGAAAAGCCTCCGTAGAAAAGTCCGCTTTTGGGCCATATTGTGTAGCCTAGGCTACTTATAATAGGAATCTAAGGAGAGTAGTTGGTAAATAAATGTTTAAGTAAAACACATTTGTAAAACAGAATTAGAGCTTAATTAACAGAGACCTTTGAAAGTAAGTGCATTATTCTAACGTAAGGAAGAACTTGTACTGTGAGAGCTTTTTTTTATTGATTTAAAAGCATTTTAGCATATTTATCATTTAATAGCATTCAATTTTCTACAGCCACAGACAACACAAACTAAAACTTTAGCACTACAAAGACTAACAGAGCACTAATGGACAAACCATTGAGATAAAATTTTCATTTAAATTAGGTTAATATTTTATAATAAATTAATTTACAGAAAATATGATAAAATAATTATAATAAAATAAATAGTTAACATTTTCTCTTGCCAGCCTCAAAGGTTTGAACTTTATTTAGTAAATGTCAATAAAGTAACTAAGTCTTATTTTTAAATAGGTGAAGATCAAATTTTGTAACTTACAAAAGATACAGCCAACAGATTTTAAGCTAAAAGAAAGCAGCAGTAAAACAATGAAAATTAGATATACCTAATTTAGTTATATAAAAGTAAAGCCTATACAATGTTATTATACATGGGTAATAGGTTAAGGTAATAGATTAAGAACATGTAGAATAAAAACTTTACTTTTATTGACCAATTTACTGCCAATTAACTTTCCTGACAGTGATTTATGAGTCAACAGATTTCTGTTATTTTTTATTTATTAATGCATCTAAATTATGGACTGTGATCAGGTTGTAAAATGCTGTGTATTTTAAATCTTTTAGTGTCCTGAACCTGCTTCATTTAGTTACTAAGACACTGGGAGGGTGTAATCAGGAATGCAAATTAAGTTCTTTATCTTGTTTAAATCATCATTTGCTAAAGTTCCAGGTAGCTAATTTATTAATTTATTTATTTGAATTTTAATGCCATGTTTTAGGTATTATGTTTCTGTCTGCTTATTTTATCTAGTCTTTATATTTTGGGGTCATTTTATATGTTTATTTATAAAACGAATAGTTCCGGTCCTAAAATCTGATTGGCTGAGCTGCGTTCGAAGCCGTTGTAAAATCCCCGATAAACGCACTCCTATGACCACCTCACATCATTCCATATTAATACGCCACTGAAAAGAAAAAGTTAATGTTATTTTCGCCCTTATGTTGCCTAGCAACAATGTTAATCGAACTACCTGGCGTCGCGGAAGAATGCTTTATTGTAAGTTTATACACAATAAATACATTTATGAATTAAACATTGTTGTATTTATTGTATTTTATGTTGACCGCCGTTTTATAAAAGCAATAAGTCACTCGAGACTGTGCGTTACTGCTATGATTTTAGCACGGGAAAGAAGTTTTAGGCACTCCGCTTCGCGTCGTGCCAAAAACGTCATCCCCGTGCTAAAGTCACAGTAACGCACGGCCTCTCGTGGCTTATTGCTTTATTTTATAGCTGCAAGATAAGTTGAAACTGTTCTTGTGTTGTCTTGTGTAAGATAAGATTTTTTTAAGGTTTCAGTCATGTGTGCTTGTTGTCTTTTCTTGGCATATTTGGGGCATTCTATCAGGATGTGCTTTATCGTCACAGTTGTTTGGCAGATTTCACAGGTTGGGGGGGTTCTGTTTGTTTATTAGGATTTTAATGTCATGTTTTACACCTTGGTTACATTCATGACAGGAGATGGTAGTTACTCATTACACAAGATTCATCAGTTCACAAGGTTATATCGAACACGGTCTTGGACAATTTAGTATCTCCAATTCACCTCACTTGCACTCTTTGAACTGTAAGAGGACTGTTGGAGGAAACCGGAGCACCCGGAGGAAACCCATGCAGACACGGGGAGAGCATGCAAACTCCACACAGAAAGGACCCGGACCGCCCCACCGGGGGGATCTCATTTTATCAGGTCTGGGTGGGTTTTCTGGTGTGGTCGATTCTGCACTGTGTACATCACCCTTGATGTGTCCTTGGTAACATCGATGTTTGAGTATATCTCACAGAGTTTGTTTGTGGTCTGTGTGTCCAGATAGTTAATAAACAGGAAATGTTTTTCTGATGGCAATACATTTTCTCTGTAAATTGGCTCTGTCCCTGTCAGTGCACTTAGTTAATCACAGGCTTACTGTTCTTTTCTTTTTCTCTCAGGTAGACTGATGTAGACAAATTAAATGTACTCAAGCGCTTTTAAGAGATGTGTGTGTGTGTGTGTGTGTGTGTGTGTGTGTGTGTAAGTGTGTGTGTTTGGCCACTGACCATTCAGATATTCATTTCTGGCTAAAAAACAAAGACCACCAGCCACAGAAAGGTAAACACAGCATCAGCATGATTGACTTATGACTGGGTGAGTGTATGTGAACATTAGAACTACACAGCATCAGCATGACTGACTCATGACACATGGGTGAGTGTATGTGAACATTAGAACTACACAGCATCAGCATGACTGACTCATGACACATGGGTGAGTGTATGTGAACATTAGCCTTACCTTAGAACTTCATTTGGGTTTCCTCCCTTCGGGCCTTTCTTCTCAGGTGCGCCGTGGCAACCGGACTTAAGCAGCGTGTGAGGACCTCGATCCAACATCATGGTGGAGGTTGCCATGGCAATGATTGCCACAGCATCACGTACACGTGCCTCCAGCCCATAGTCCCACTCATCATAAGACACTGAGATCAGACCTTAGTGAAAAAAATTACAAAAAAAGGATGAGAAAGGTTTCGCAGGTTTCTTTTTATACCACTTCTTTACTGTGCTGTGTTATTCTGTATGTGTATTACTGTACAGCTGTAACAAAAGGACAGATGTATCATGTTAAATATAGCTGTATGAAGTTAATGGCTCATTCTGAAGATGTGTAATATTGTTCTCTTTTAAAGTAAGAGATTAAGTAGATGCAGATCTCCACTCCAAAAATATCAGCATTTTTCCCCCATTTTCTTATGTGCTTTTATTTTAGATACTTGGGCCCAGCTGGCAATAAAAATAAAAAGTACATTGCTGTGAACAAGTATCAGATTATCTAAACTGACATTTATTAAATATAAAGAAGTAAATTAGACTATCTTACTCAGTTATTTCTAATGGAAAATAAACATGGGGCCATATACTCTATAACTAAAGTCAAATTTTGCTCACACTTGTATCTTTTATTGTGTGAGTGTGTGTTTTTTACATAAAAAGAAAGTTCACATACAGTACACCTAAAATGTGGTTATATGTTCTTAAGCACAGCAACCATCAACAAGTTTGTGGTACAATGATTTCCAAATAAAACATTAGTGGAGTTCAAACTGTTGGTCTTTACAGACTTTCAGTCTATGTATTCTTGCAGGAACACCCAATTGTGTCCAACTAGCTTGGAACTTGGAAAAAAGCAGGGATGTCCAAACTACGGCCCGTGGACCATTTGCAGCCCGTTACCATCTTTGAAACAGCTTGTGAGGTATTTTAGAAATAAAATTGAAGTTGGCCTGCTGTTGAGCAGGTTTTAAAAACAGCTTGAACTGTTTGAAACAAGTCTAAAATGCTCCCCATCTTCTTTCCCCCAACTTAAAACATCAGTGTTACACCTACATTAATGTTTCAGAGCTTTTCCAAAGAAGCAAAAACTAGACGGCAGACACTGAGTTCAGAGGGAAGTGGGTATGTTTAATTTAAGTATAATAATCTTTCCATTAGGATTAAACTGGTTAGTGACATTGGCAAAATCTTAGTTAGCACTGTCAAAGATGGGTTATTAGTTACTCAAATAAAAATGAAGTGATGTTAGTAATTAGGTAGCTCTATTATATTTTTATTTGTTTCAAGGGTTGGACATCCCTGCTTTAGAGGCTTCAGAAGCTAAATGACATCATTTACATTAACTGAACGAGTACCTGTGGTAGTATTTTAATTTGTGGCAGTAGGCCAGGCTTGCTTGATATCATGCAAAAATCAAAAGAAGTCAGCCAAGAAATTAGAAAAATAATTGTGAACCTCCATAAGTCTGTTACATCCTTTGGAGCATTTTACAAATTCTTAAAAGTATCACGATCATCTGTTCAAAAGATAATATGCAAGTCTAACGCCATGGGATCACACGCCATCATGTTCAAGAAGGAGATGAACATGCCATCTTTCTCTCAGATGAATGTACGTCAGTAGGAAAAATACAAATCAATTCAAGATGTATGTAAACTTATGACTTAAACTGTGTTTAACATGGCAATGTTGACTTATTGGTTAAGGTACTAGACTTGTAGCTTGAAAAGCTTGCTAGTTCAAGCCCCACCACTGCCATATTGCCTCTGTTGGACCAATGAGCAAAGCTCTTAAAAGCTCTTGGGAAAGCATACAAAAATACAGACAGTCATCTATACTGAAGTTAAATCAAGACTCCACTTCAGTTTCTGTGTGCTGATACAAAACACAAAATTATTCTCTTTAAGCCTCATTCATTATCTTCACTTTTACCTGTAGGAAAGACATTGGGCACGTTGTCGGCATCCCCGGCTACCAGCGATGGTACAATCCAGGTGTAACCATATCCAGTAAGGCCTACTGAATGTGCCACCTCAAAAATGGTGGCGGCCTCCTCTTTAGTGCAGTAAAGCAGTATGACAGGACTCTGCAGCTTCTTCAGTTGGTTCTGTATCTTTGAGTCGCCGTCATCTACCGACATATCAAGCAGCAACACCTCTTCCAGTTCCCAGCCCACAAAACTGTTCTCGATAGTGCTCCGGACCTGTGGGAGACAAAGATTAATAAATATTTTGGGCTCCAACAGGTAGTTGTGCTCAACAACATCAGAGTGGAATCATTATTGCTATTACTTCGAGAAAACTAAAACTATTACTAAAATTTATTCAACGACAAAACCAGACAGGATGATACAACCCCATTAAGATAAAGTCATGTCTGTCTAAGAAATGTGAACACAATTTGTCTTACTTGTTTTATATATTGGCAGAGTTTTCTTCACATACAAAGAGCTGACAATAAGATGTCCTTTTAAAGGGAAATGTTCTCTGATTAGGCTTTGTGAACAAAAAACATTAGCAGGCAGTAGTCATCCATCCAGCACAAGAAATGAATCTACTTGCCCATCAATCATGTCAGCATTAGCGTGCATGTGAGTTTTGACAGTGTCTTTGGAGTGAAAGTGAAAGGACTAAAAACACCAACCTCTGGCATTCAGGTGTCACAGTGGTAAAACACGCTAGCATACCAGAGCTGACATCTCAAACTCGTGAGTTAGAATCTCAGCTCTGCTACTGGGAGGTGGGGCACCTACATGGACAATGATTGGATAGTCCAGTGGGTTGGATTGCTGGAGGAGATTCCTCATAACTGGTGCAATTACAACCTCTGTTGGCTGATCAGAGATGAGGGATAATGGGGATCAGTGCGTGACTCTCAGTCAGTAGTAAAGGTCAGCAGCAGCAGAAAAAGCAAAATGCAATCACATAATTGGATAGACTGGGAGGAAACTGACACTGATCATCTATTTTTAAGGGTCTTTTATTTTCAAAAAGCAAGAAAAATAACAAACATTTTAAGCACCACACCAATTAAGACAGTAGAATGTAAAATGTAAATAAAAACAGACAGCAATAATATTATTTATTACTTTTTGACCTGTGTTTGACCTTTTGCATA
Source organism: Trichomycterus rosablanca (assembly GCF_030014385.1). NCBI lineage: Eukaryota > Metazoa > Chordata > Actinopteri > Siluriformes > Trichomycteridae > Trichomycterus > Trichomycterus rosablanca. The sequence goes on along the minus strand of NC_086002.1, from coordinate 9,295,943 downwards.
ATTCATATCATTATACTTAATTTTTGAATGGATATAATTTCTGTATAAATAATAATCTTATACTTTGTAAAATAACAATAATAATAGTCTTTTACTTTGTTTACTACACCTAAGATGTGTCTAAAATTCAATTAAAAACCAAATGTAGCTATTTGAATTGATTGGACATAGTTTGGAAGAGCACACAACTGGGCCCACGAGTTACACTATATTGTCATGATAAGCCATGAAGTCCAATGAACTGTTTGCGGATCTCCACAATCAAATTGTGGCAAGGCTTAGATCAGGCAAGTATATAAAACCCCTTAAATCTATGGGGCTATAAGCTTTTACTTAGCACATTACATTTCAGCTAATATACTTCATATAGGTAAGGAAAGAAGATATTTGGTGCATTTAGTGCATTTCTTTTACCTTATTGACAAAGTCCTGGTACCCTGGGTAGTACGTAGTAACGATGGAGAAGATATACCAGTCGTATTCCTCCATGATGTTAAGCATGACGGAGGCTTGCTGCTCTATCGACGGCCCAAACTGGAAGAACATAGAGTTGTCATCCTGCAGAAAACAAACGATTGTGATAAGAATATGAATACATAATTAGGAAATGATCTATGCAGCAGCTGGCAGAATATTAGAGGCCTCTTTTTCATTACGCGCTAATTGCTAATCAATGTTGGAAAAACACCGTGTTCAGAAAGTCAGCCATAAAATGGGAATTGAAGCATCGCTATGACATTTAGGCCATCAATTCATCTCTGATAAATTGCTGTAATTGCTCATAACTTTGTGCACTCATCCCTGGCAATAGACTACAAACTATCCACACTGAAATGTTGGTTTTATGTTCAAAATGAACAATTACATTTTGTATCATGAAATCAAAATTTCACTCAGCACAAGAAGCAAATGTGGCTTTGGTATATGCTGTATGTTGCAAGCAGGTTTCACAAGACACTGGTACTAACATGTATCAGATAACTACAATAATATGATACTACATTTTTAGTATAACTACACTGTTGCTATACATGAGATTTCCATGTGATTTGACTATTGTAGGCCAGGCCCATTGCTAACAGGTGCATACAGACATACTTTCCAACAAGCCAATCTTCAAATTTCTACTATGTTGCTGGTGCCCTGGTAAACAAACCAAAGCCTGCATGAAAGTACCTGTCCTTGGTTCCAAATCGGCCCTGTCAGTAACAGAACTGTTTATCCAAACCTTCATAAACTGTTCATCTAAGATGTGCATTGCCAAACTACCTGAAATGACCCCAACCCTAACCCTAACCCCTGTACTCTGAAGCAGTAGAAGTGCAAGGTGCCAGCATAAAGTTTTCTCAAAATATTCATTTGGCTTTGGAAAAGTTGGAAACAAATTAACCTTATAAAATCTTAAATTAATATATAAAAAAGTTTGTATTAAAAACAACTATTGAAACAGCATGAATCACTGAAATCATTAAACTGCCATTACATACACCCCCACTGAAATATGTGCCTCGACAGTCATTTCCATTTGTGAGGTCAGGCACTGATGTTGGATGAGACAGCTTGGCTCAGAATCATCATTCTAATTCATCCCAAAGGTGTTTAATGGGGTTTAGTCAGGGCTCTATACAAGCCACTAAAGATCCTCCACACTGAACTCATTTACTTATTTACAAACCTACCTTTAAACACAGGGGTACAGTCATGCTGGAACATGAACGGACCATTCCCAAACTGCTGTCTTAACGTTAAAAGCATATAAAAGAATTGTATACACCTATTAGCAATGAGTGTAAATAAAACACCTGGACATAATATTTAGAAGGGGCGTCCACTTACTTTTGGCTATGTAATAGCCCTTACAAATCCACCTAAACTGAATGTGTGTCAAAGCTGACAATTCCGTGTGAGAAATCAAAAGTATATGCTGTGTTACATCTGACACATGCCATTTTACCTCCTTTTAACATCAAAGCTCACTACCCTGGAGTCTACCGCGCCAGTGAGGCATGAATAGATTCATCTGGTAGCTTGAAGCTAACCACACTGACAATTAGAAGAAAGTGGGGGGCACAGCTAAATCCCTGTTATTGACCTAACACCTACAGTGTAGAGTCAGCTCCTAGAGTGTCCATTTGTGTCCAGCTAGACTACAATAAACACTATAAGCGTTTATAGAACCTCCCCAGATGAGTCAGCATGTGCCGATTAAATCGATCTAATATCTAATACATAAACATTACATTAAAACACACATATACACTGCTCAGCCATAACATTAAAACCACACCCTTGTTTCTACACTCTGTCCATTTTATCAGCTCCACTTACCATATAGAAGCACTTTGTAGTTCTACAATTACTGACTGTAGTCCATCTGTTTCTCTACATATCTTTTTAACCTGCTTTCACCCTGTTCTTCAATGGTCTGGACCCCCACGGGACCACCACAGAGCAGGTATTATTTGGGTGGTGAATGATTCTCAGCACTGCAGTGACACTGACATGGTGGTGTGTTAGTGTGTGTTGTGCTGGTATGAGTGGATCAGACACAGCAGCGCTGCTGGAGTTTTTAAATAACGTGTCCACTCACTGTCCACTCTATTAGACTCCTACCTAGTTGATCCACTTTGTAGATGTAAAATCAGAGACGATCGCACATCTATTGCTGCTGTTTGAGTTGGTCATCTTCTAGACCTTCATCAGTGGTCACAGAACGCTGCCCACAGGGTGCTGTTGGTTGGATATTTTTGGTTGGTGGACTATTCTCAGTCCAGCAGTGACAGTGAGGTGTTTAAAAACTCCATCAGCGTTGCTGTGTCTGGTCCACTCATACCAGCACAACACATACTAACACACCACCACCCAAATAATACCTACTCTGTAGTGGTCCTGGGAGAGTCCTGACCATTGAAGAACAGCATTAAAGGGGGCTAACAAAGCATGCAGAGAAACAGATGGACTACAGTCAGTAATTGTAGAACTACAAAGTGCTTCTATATGGTGAGTGGAGCTGATAAAATGGACAGTGAGTGTAGAAACAAGGAGGGGGATTTAATGTTATGGCTGATCAGTGTAAATGCTCCCTTGATTTTAGTTACTTTTCACACAGTGAAATACTACATCATGTTGGATTGGATTCATTTTCTTCCTGACACATCTCAGATTTCTCTTAATCTCTCCAGACTTCATTCTCTCTCTTCTGTCTCTTTCTTGCCAGTTTAGGTTTAGGTAGTTTAGGTCCTTCCATCAATATGCTCCTCCACTGCATATTTAAACAATAATTGAATCTGCAGACCCCTGTCATTTATTCTCTTCAATGTTAAACACCCTGAAGTGGCCAGTCTTTTATAATCCTTCCCATGCCAGTCCTATACAAACCACAGCAGGCTATTAGCCTTTAAAACCAAACTACTAATCCCTCTGTTATTATATTTTCTCTCGCTCGCTCTATACTACTAATAATCCTTGCAAGACAAAGGCCGGTGAGTCCCGCAGAGTTCACGTATACAGTATAAATGCAGTATAAAATTCTAATATCAGACTTAATGAGACCCCTAAATAATTCCTCCAGCAAGTCCCACCACTATTACCCAGGGAAATTTGAGCTCGGCATGTTACGCTCGTAGGGGAGCGTGAGCAGAGTGTAGATTTAAAATAGACCAGAGAGATTTATAACTGACAGATAGCATCAATTCAGCAGCACAGAGCTCGCTAAAACAGGTCTGTGGTGAGCGGATTTGGGGCCAGTGGTTTTGCATTGGTGTAATAATAATAATAATAATAATAATAATAATAAAGTGGGAACTATTTTGTATACTGCTTGCTCTGTGACAGTTTATTATTCTTTACCTGAATTTTAAAAAATTATAATTACTGGTAGGACAACGAGTTATATGCAGAATAAAGTAATTGGAAAATAATCAACTCCCAGTGTGTAACAATCCCTTTCAGTTCCAACAGCTGTTTCACCACCAATGATAGATTATTCTCCTATAGTGACACACTGTGCTATATTTTCTACTTACAAAAACACTGCATTTAAGTATAAATACAAGAAATCAATTTATATAAATTAAACCTTAACTTAAAATAAGGATTACACTACAGTATATATGTATGTACAGTGTATCACAAAAGTGAGTACACCCCTCACATTTCTGCAAATATTTCATTATATCTTTTCATGGGACAACACTATAGACATGAAACTTGGATATAACTTAGAGTAGTCAGTGTACAGCTTGTATAGCAGTGTAGATTTACTGTCTTCTGAAAATAACTCAACACACAGCCATTAATGTCTAAATAGCTGGCAACATAAGTGAGTACACCCCACAGTGAACATGTCCAAATTGTGCCCAAATGTGTCGTTGTCCCTCCCTGGTGTCATGTGTCAAGGTCCCAGGTGTAAATGGGGAGCAGGGCTGTTAAATTTGGTGTTTTGGGTACAATTCTCTCATACTGGCCACTGGATATTCAACATGGCACCTCATGGCAAAGAACTCTCTGAGGATGTGAGAAATAGAATTGTTGCTCTCCACAAAGATGGCCTGGGCTATAAGAAGATTGCTAACACCCTGAAACTGAGCTACAGCATGGTGGCCAAGGTCATACAGCGGTTTTCCAGGACAGGTTCCACTCGGAACAGGCTTCGCCAGGGTCGACCAAAGAAGTTGAGTCCACGTGTTCGGCGTCATATCCAGAGGTTGGCTTTAAAAAATAGACACATGAGTGCTGCCAGCATTGCTGCAGAGGTTGAAGACGTGGGAGGTCAGCCTGTCAGTGCTCAGACCATACGCCGCACACTGCATCAACTCGGTCTGCATGGTCGTCATCCCAGAAGGAAGCTGACGCACAAGAAAGCCAGCAAACAGTTTGCTGAAGACAAGCAGTCCAAGAACATGGATTACTGGACTGCCCTGTGGTCTGACGAGACCAAGATAAACTTGTTTGGCTCAGATGGTGTCCAGCATGTGTGGCGGCGCCCTGGTGAGAAGTACCAAGACAACTGTATCTTGCCTACAGTCAAGCATGGTGGTGGTAGCATCATGGTCTTGGGCTGCATGAGTGTTGCTGGCACTGGGGAGCTGCAGTTCATTGAGGGAAACATGAATTCCAACATGTACTGTGACATTCTGAAACAGAGCATGATCCCCTCCCTTCGAAAACTGGGCCTCATGGCAGTTTTCCAACAGGATAACGACCCCAAACACAACCTCCAAGATGACAACTGCCTTGCTGAGGAAGCTGAAGGTAAAGGTGATGGACTAAACCCAATTGAGCACCTGTGGCGCATCCTCAAGTGGAAGGTGGAGGAGTTTAAGGTGTCTAACATCCACCAGCTCCGTGATGTCATCACGGAGGAGTGGAAGAGGATTCCAGTAGCAACCTGTGCAGCTCTGGTGAATTCCATGCCCAGGAGGGTTAAGGCAGTGATAATAATGGTGGTCACACAAAATATTGACACTTTAGGCTCAATTTGGACATGTTCACTGTGGGGTGTACTCACTTATGTTGCCAGCTATTTAGACATTAATGGCTGTGTGTTGAGTTATTTTCAGAAGACCGTAAATCTACACTGCTATACAAGCTGTACACTGACTACTCTTAGTTATATCCAAGTTTCATGTCTATAGTGTTGTCCCATGAAAAGATATAATGAAATATTTGCAGAAATGTGAGGGGTGTACTCACTTTCGTGATACACTGTATATATATATATATATATATACATGTGACAGAGGTGGCACTGAATGGGATACAAAAAAAAAGACAGGGAACAAAATTGCAGATAATGGACTTGCTCTTTTCAAACACAAAGGAAAATATGTCCACTGACGGGGGCTTTAGCGAATAATTTACTCTGTTTTTTTTAGTTTAACCCTAATTAAACTAGGTGAAAAAAGCTAACAATGGTTTCTTGTCTAGCTGTGAGCAGTGGGTTAAATCTTTACGGTGTCATAATCTTCTGATCTTATTTCATTCAAAACGTCCAAAACTCTTGGATCACATTGGTCAGTTTCCATTGTACTCTCCGAAGGTAACCCCCCCCCCCCCCCCCCACACACACACACACACACACTAGCACACCACATAATAGCTGGGGAGGGGGTGTACCTTCAGAGGCACAATGTTGTATGTCAGCATGAAGATAAATCGTGGTGATGACCATTACATGTCCATTATTCTATTTTAAACTACTTTCATCTGTCCAAGTTCATCCGTCTTCTCTCCTTTGAAAAGTGACAGACTCGACGTCCGTTATCATCCATCTGGCCATCCTGAGCTTCGTTTTCTCCTCATTGTCACTGCTTATTACCACATGCGGCGTGTTATATAGCCTAATCTTTCCATCACTTCTCGCACTGCTGTCACACTATTACTTCCACCCCATTCTTCTATCATTAATCTTTTCCTTTCTGCTCTCCTTTCTGTTTTGCCCCATTTTTCAGCCCTTTTGTCACCCTTTACTACTTCATTAACTCCTCACGCTAACACTACACAGGCCCACTCGCTCATCCGGCTCCTCTGTTTCACTTCAGTGTGCGATTCATCCTGCTTCATCATTGTAGGCTAGCTCGATCAATCCCTTATCAAAATCACATATAATTAATTACAGCACATGCAGGACATAATTAATACAAACGACCTCAGCTTCCATTACCACATTACTTCTTTAAAAGAAAATTGATTTTTAAAGAAAACCTTTGTTGTACAAAAAACATAAAGCCTTTTGCATCCAGCAGGAATAATTCCTGTATTCTCTCTCTTGCTGAGCGTCTATTTTAATAATAAATATCAACCAACTTTGAATAAATGGATCTGTGGGTAAAGATTTTCAAAATAACATGTAACAATTTAAAATAGGTTATATGCAGAAATGTAATATGTATGGGAATGTTTTTTTTCTCATTCATTTACACATTCATTCATTTATATTCAGTAAGCATTTTATCTTTGTCATGATCACAATGGGGCCATAGCCCATACTGGAAATAACAGATGCAGATTTTAAAACACTTCTGGCTCATATCATGATAGCAAGAAATGGATATTTTATTGGCATATCATTCCAGTAATTAAAAGTATATTGATATTCCAAAAAAAGTATATTGACTGACTAGTGGACCAATAACAAAAAGCAATGCAACTACTATTCTACATCAGTGGTCCTCAACCTCTGGGCCACGGACCGGTATTGACCGTGGGTCATTTATTACTGAGCCGCATCAGAGATTGCTACTAAAGCAATGAAAACACTACCTTCATTTCCAACATCGTATCTTTGTAAAGCAGGATTTTCTGCAGTGACGGCAACCATAACAAAAGTTCAGAGTAGACTGGACATAAGAAACACACTTCGGCTGTTATTGTCTCCTATCACCCCTAAGTGGGAGCATCTCACTGCAGTGAAAAAAGCTCAGGTCTCCCACTGATTTTCTATCACTGGAGAGTAGTATTGTTATGCACCTCATGTTTTTTATTATGCTCACCTTATAATTTAATTTTAAATCCTCCGGTCCGTGAAATTATATCTTATATGAAACCAGTCTGTGGTGCAAAAAAGATTGGGGACCGCTGTTCTACAGTGTTACCTCAAATTGTACTGATGTGATACAGTGGGGACTGGGCCAGCCTGTGCCTTGTTTCGATGTCTGTTCACATTTTTCTTAAAACCAACTTAAACAAATAAGAGACGACTTAGAATTTATTAAAACAGTGTCAACACTGAAACATTCAGCAGTAATGTAGAACCTAACGTACTCCCCAAATAAATTACTAAAATTTCAATATGACAATGTTAGGGACAACTTTCTTCCTAGATATTACAAATGTTAGTGTTTTTATTGTATATTGTTACATATATATATATATACTTTATTTGTCATATATACATATACAGGTGTACAGTACAATGAAATTCTTTCTTCGCAAATCCCAGCTTGTTTGGAAGCCGGGGTCAGATAGCAGGGTCAGCCATCGTGCGGCGCCCCTGGAGCAGACAAGGTTAAGGGCCTTGCTCAAGGACCCAACAGTGGCCGCATAGCAGAGCCTGGATTTGAACCATCATTGAATAAATGATTGTATTTTTTTAATAGAAATAATAAAAGGAAACTTTGTCATAATTTGTTTTCAATTTCATTTTGTTTAAAAAATTGTATCGTGAACCCAGTATCGTTAATCACATCGCATCGTGAGTAGAGTGTATCGTTAAAGCAGTTACTGTCTAAAACCTTACTTTGAAAATCAGTTTATATCTCTGGTGTTATAACAGTAGCTTGACAGAAATGCTTGTTTTCTTTCATTTTCTGTGTGGTTGGTTTCTTGCCACAAATTAAGGTTGCTGCTGCATTTTAAACCCTTTGAGGTATTCAAATAAGTAGTTTCATCTTTCTGTTTGCTAAAATATTTCTGCATTTAAATCACCAGTCAAGAATTTGCCAAATGTGCTGAGGAGAAACATCCAAGACTAAACTGGCAATGAGTTTAATCAGAGATACAGTGTAGCATCAGCTACTTATTCTACAAAATGTAATTAGCATACTGCTAACAAAATCTGAGTTGCTAAACTGATTAGGTAACAATTTTCTCTTTTTTAACACAAAAACACAAAGTGTAATTATGTAAAAGTAAATAATGGCAGGAGAAGTTGGAAACAACAGAAATATTTGTTCATGATTTGTTATTTATATACATCATGATAATAAACCCATTCCACTTAAGTGAAAATAATTATATAAAATGAATTATATGCTTTCAACTTTGTGGCAACAGTTTAAGAAAGGCGCTTTCCCCTTCCAGCATGGCTGTGAAGTTTTGTGTGAAGGAACTGCAGTGGCCTGCACAGTCCAGTGTCTGACCTCTTATAAGCTATTTGGACTAAATTCATACAGATGCATAAATATTGCACAAAGCCTTCCCAGAATAGTAAAGGCTATTACACTTACAAATAAACGTGATAGTCGCCGCTCAAGTGGCGCAGCGGAAAAACACGCTATCACACCAGAGCTGACATGAAAAAATGCAAAAAAAAAGAAAAAAAAGAAATGTGATAGTCAGGTGTCCAAATTTTTTGGCATATAGTTATTATGTTGAAACATAAAATTTTATCCAAACTTTAGTTCAGTGTGCACCATGGTTTGGAGTTGCTTTGCTGCTTTTTAAATGAGATAACATTCATTCATTCATTGTCTTATCCGCTTATCCAATTAGGGTCGCAGGGAGGTGCTGGAGCCTATCCCAGCTTTTCAATGGGCACAAGGCACACAGTAACACCCTGGACAAGACGCCAGTCCATCGCAGGGTAGACACACACACCCATTCACTTATAGGGCAATTTAGTGTCTCCAGTTTACCTGACTGCATGTTTTTGGACTGTGGGAGGAAACCGGAGCTCCCGGAGAAAACCAATGCAGACACGGGGAGAACATGCAAACTTCACACAGAAAGGACCCGGACTGCCCCGCCTAGGGATCGAACCCAGGACCTTCTTGCTGTGAGGCAACAGCGTTACCCACCGAGCCACCGCGCTGCCCTGAATGAGATAACAATACATTTATAATCTTACCAGATTTTTTACATACCAGTGTCATGTTTGCACTACTTTACAAAGAGTTTAATAGAAGTAGAAGACAAGTCAGCATTTAAGAAAGAGACGGTAGTTGCAAACACATGCAAATCAACAACAAAATGCTATACAAAGAAAGAAAATGTGCTTAGGAAGTTCATATAAAAAGGTCTAAAATTAACTCTTACCATGTTACAATTCTACTAATCAAAGGTCTAGCTACAGTAATGGTACTTCTGCTAAGAGAGAGTAGTCATGTCACTAATGTGTGATTATGATGACATTCTTTTCTAAAGAGAAACAGAACTGGCAATTATTAAAATGCAGGACCGGAGAAAGGAGAGAAATGTTTGGGTTTTTTTCTGAAAGATGTTGTTAGAAGTCCTAAAATAAATCCATAAATTCCCAAAGTTAGAAAGTGCATTTTTAAGGACAAGGACTTGCAAAGCTTTTCCAGCCTAATCTGTCCCTGATTAAGGTTTTTTGAGGTTTAAAAATTACATTAGAGTGTTAAATTTAGGCTAAGTGTGAAGACCGGACCACATTTTTAAGCAAATCAAAAAAGTCATTTTAAAGGGTTATTAAATTTTTATCTTGCAACTGATTTTTTAAATCTATTTCATTTTCATACTTTACCACTGCACTATCCTGGTCAAGGACACGGCAGGTCTGGTTTCCCCGAAATCACTAGGCACAGCAGCACGGACCGGCTGATAGCACTGCTGGGGATTTAAACCCTGTATCTCAGCAGTAATGTGCTAGCCTAATTTACCTCTGTGCCACCTGAGCCACCTTCTTGCAACTGATGTTTCCTGCAATTATACACCATAACCACCAGTCATAACATTAAAACCACCACACACTGTCTCCATTTTATCAGCTCCACTTACCATATAGAAGCACTTTGTAGTTCTACAATTACTGACTGTAGTCCATCTGTTACTCTGCATGCTTTGTTAGCCCCCTTTCATGCTGTTCTTCAATGGTCAGGACCCTCCCAGGACCACCACAGAGCAGGTATTATTTGGGTAGTGGATCATTCTCAGCACTGCAGTGACACTGACATGGTGTTGGTGGTGTTAGTGTGTGTTGTGCTGGTATGAGGGGATCAGACACAGAAATGCTGATGGAGTTTTTAAACACCTCACTGTCACTGCTGGACTGAGAATAGTCCACCAACCAACAATATATCCAGCCAACAGCACCCCGTGGGCAGCGTCCTGTGACCACTGATGAAGGTCTAGAAGATGACCAACTCAAACAGCAGCAATAGATGAGCGATCGTCTCTGACTTTACATCTACAACGTGGACCAACTATATAGGACTGTCTAATAGAGTGGACAGTGAGTGGACACGGTATTTAAAAACTCCAGCAGTGCTGCTGTGTCTGATCCACTCATACCAGCACAACACACACTAACACACCACCACCATGTCAGTGTCACTGCAGTGCTGAGAATGATCCACCACCTAAATAATACCAGCTCTGTGGTGGTCCTGTGGGGGTCCTGACCATTAAAGAACAGGGTGAAAGCAGGTTAAAAAAAAGTATGTAGAGAAACAGATGTACTATAGTCAGTAATTGTAGAACTACAAAGTGCTCCTATATGGTAAGTTGGGCTGATAAAATGGACAGTGAGTGCAGAAACAAAGAGGTGGTTTTAATGTTATGGCTGATCAATGTAAATGCATATTTTCAAATAGTATGTGCTGTGGGTTTATTTCTCTGGCCGTGTGCTCACATTAACATCGCTGGAGTACACATTACAGCGACAGCAGCTGAGCAACAGCAACATTAGTCTAAAAGCTGCAGAGCAACCCTTCCCATGCTCAGGTCCATTACCTCTACTGTAGTTCCAGAGTGAACTATCGACTAAAGTGTTACGCAGTCTGTGTGCGGGACAGATCATTGTTCAAGCTTGTAAAGCACGGTAGATGATGCCCGCCATAATGGATTTCAACACTACAAATAAACACAGACGACCCTGTATTTGATAGTAAAGATGTGGAAAATGACATTTTGGCTTGTTTCTAATTTTATTTTGGATTAAGAATAGAGCTGCTGGTTTTAAATGAAGTAGTGGATAAGCTAAGACATGTTCTGTGTCTGATATATACTTCTTTAGTTTTGCTCTGGAGCTAAGAGGCCAATATAGCTTCTAGGTAATTGAAGTCTCTGTCACCTACATTTCCTCCCATCATTTACACTTAACCTTCACTGTATAGTTTTCTGTATGTCCATAGATTACAGTTTCACACTGTCACTGTCAAGGAGTACAAATATTAACCTTGGAACAGTGTAATATGAGGGATGTTCAAAAAGTTTCCACACTTTTATATTTTCGTTGGAAACGGTGAGGGAGGGAGGAGGAGTAATTGGTCGTGTCTGAGAGACTGAGAGAGAGCTTATAGTTCGGATTTAGCGCCATCTGAATTCCATCTTTTTGGACGCTCAAAGAAGCTTTAAGAGGAAGAAGATTTTCATGTAATGATAATGTGAAAGCAGCAGTGCATCAGTGGCTACATGCTCAACCTAAAGCATTTTTTTTCTGATGGAAAAATGCATCTGAAGGTGACTATGTAGAAAAGTGATGTTATTTGTTTTTAAATTTCTTAATAAATAGAGTTAAAAAGTGTGGAAACTTTCTGAAGAACCCTTGTATATGAAAGAAACAATAAAACTACTAACATGATGCCTAGGTCAGGCCATCCCTATGAACTTGTAAGAATAGTTATTCTGACACCGGCAGCAAGGTGGCTGGGTGGCCTCACAGCAACAAGGTTCTGAGTTTGATTGCCAGGTGGAGCCTCACAGCAACAAGGTGGAGCGGTCTGGGTCCTTTCTTTGCAGAGTTTGCATGTTCTCCTCGTGTCCGAGCTCCGGTTTCCTCCCACAGTCCAAAGACATGCAAGTGAGGTGAATTGGAAATACAAAATTGTCCAGGACAGTGCCCAGGTGGCACAGCCGGATATTCCGCTAGCACACCAGCGCTGAGATTCTGAACTCCTTGGTTCAAAACTCAAAACATCTAGCGGGCATAATTGGCAGTGCCTGCAGGGAGGGATGACCAGAATATGTGGGCGGGGTCTTCAGACGGGGTGTAAGGACCCTGATTGGCGGATAGAGATGCCTGTGCAGAGTGCTTGGGTGGAAAAGGGTTGCCTTAAAGTCGGAGGAGGCGTGAGCAGTATACCCTCCTCAACTGCAAAAAATCGGGGGTCCTCCAGATGCGGAAGACAAATTGACTACGCCAAATTGGGAGAAAAATGCAATATATATAAATGGTCCATGACTGTGTTCGACATTAGACTTGAACTGATGTATCTTGTGTAACCAGTAACTACCTGTCCTGTCATGAATGTAACCCAAGTGTGTAAAACATGACATTAAAATATTAAGAAAATAAATAATTAATAATTAATAAAATTCTTAAACCAACTGTCACAATGAGTTGCAAAAGTCTGGGACAGCACCTGAAAACAATGTTCCTGGTTCAATCATTTTTAAGCTGTTACATCAAAACAACCCTTTTGAATGTTTGTGCACCTTAAATACTACAAGGCAAATCAGCTGCTAAATGTGGCTCAGCACTAAACATGATGGCTTTCATGTGCTGTCATTTAAGTGTCTTCATCAAGTAGTTTTATTTCTGCATTTTTGAAATTCGTTTTAACAGCTTCAACATGTTTACTGATTTTCCAAATAAAATAGGTTAGCATATTCATGTTAGCCAACGGCAATGACCCAAGTCATGTTTAAAGTCCCAGTGACCTCTTTTGGTCTTCTTTTCGTTGCCTTTTTCAATTTGTCAGCCTCGAGGCTCCTTGAAGGCAAATGAGATCTGAGGCTGGTGTCCTCATCCGCTCCTCTTTCCTCCTCTTATTTTCTTTCACAGTAAATTGGATCTGCTCATTGATTGTCCTGTCTCCTGCCACCTTCTCCTGTCCGTCATTCTCATGTGTCACTTTCCTTAATCTTCTCTGCTGTGGTTCATTAGCTAAACCTTCTGTGTTTTATCTTTTATCAGTCTGTGTAATTCTTCTTTTTCTGTTTTCACAACTGTTTCAGGTGACAGTGAGGTGTTTAAAAACTCCAGCAGTGCTGCTGTCTTATCCACTCATACCAGCACAACACACACTAACACACCACCACCATGTCAGTGTCACTGCAGTGCTGAGAATGATCCAACACCCAAATAATACCTACACTGTAGTGGTCCTGGGAGAGTCCTGACCATTGAAGAACAAGGTGAAAGAGGGCTAACAAAGCATGCAGAGAAACAGATGGACTACAGTCAGTAATTGTAGAACTACAAAGTGCTTCTTTATGGTAAGTGGAGCTGATAAAATGGACAGTGAGTGTAGAAACAAGAAGGTGGTTTTAATGTTATGGCTGATTGGTGTATAAATAAATAAAACATGATTACTAAAGAATGACAAATAAGAAAAAACATTTAACATTTTATTTAGTAATTATTTTAAGTTAATTTTTTAATTATTTATTGTAAGTATTTTGTGGTATTTTGCTAGGAACTTTAGATGCAGTAGACACTGTCTCAAAGCAACTTTACAGAATCCAGAACTGACAAACCAAAAACCCCTGCTGAGCAAGCCAAGGGCGACAGTGGCAAGAAAAAACTCCCTTAAAATTACAAGAAGAAACCTTGAGAGGAACCATCCTCTGTGGGTGAAGCCTGCTGTCTTTAAGATCTGAAGTTATCGTGACAAATCGAGGAATTGTAAGACATCCAAATCCCTTCTTTGGATTAGTAAAGCAGCCGAACAGGGAGCAGTGACCTATTTTACTTCCACCCACAGGTGACTATAGCATCTTCAGGGGTCAAACTAGTTAAACTACCAAGTGGTTTAATGTTGCACCAATCGGTAGCTTTTTGTGGTTTGGCCATTGGATAAAACTCAGTCAAGACCTGACGTTCTGCACCAAGTGTGTAATCACAAAGACCTGTACAGATTTGCTTTTGGAGAATCAGACAGGCGTGCACATGCATAAATCGTGTCAAATACACTGAGCATAATGGAGTCATTGTGAATAGAGCAGCAGGGTTTATAACTGGTGATAATATTGCAGAGAACATATTTGTGATGATACATTTTAAAAAGGTGATAAAGATCAGGAGAAATATAATGAACATGGCTGGTGATGATGCTGTGAATGAGAAAGAGGAAGTTTGAGATAAAGATGCACTAATATGATTATGGAGATGAAGATAATTAAATGTGATATGATAAAGCAGCTATTTTTTAGCATGGATTGTGGTGTGTAGATGGACCTGATACACTCTAAAAAGTCATTCAGATGGCCTTTAGCCAATGCTTAAATATATGCACTGTTGTATGATAAAAAATCACGTTACATGATGTTACCAGATTTTTTACTTGCAGTTATTTTATTGAGTTCTGATAACACACGAATAATAAGTGTTGTTTCAACACACTATAATGACTTACCTGAACTTATTTGATTAAATAATAAAGAGGGCGGCACGGTTGCTCGGTGGGTAACACTGTCGCCTCACAGCAAGAAGGTCCTGGGTTCGATTCCCAGGTGGGGCGGTCCGGGTCCTTTCTGTGTGGAGTTTGCATGTTCTCCCCGTGTCTGCATGGGTTTCCTCCCACAGTCCAAAGACATGCAAGTGAGGTGAATTGGAGATACTAAATTGTCCATGACTGTGTTTGATATAACCTTGTGAACTGATGAACCTTGTGTAATGAGTAACTACCGTCTCCTGTCATGAATGTAACCAAAGTGTAAAACATGACGTTAAAATCCTCATAAACAAACAAACAAACAAATAATAATGAACAAAAATTAGCTTCTAGCAATTTAAATACATACATTGTACAACTTTAATTTTCTCAATAGTTTGACAAATTGTAATTTTCCTGTCTGGTCTAAGTTCTCAAGGCACAAACCTTCTTGATTTTGGACAATTCAGGAAAAATGGAGCATGTGTTTCATAAGCAAGGCAAGTGTTCTAACTGTTGCAAACAGTCCAATCCACCAAACTTAAAATGTTGTGTTGGATCAACGTAATTCTACGAGCAGTTGGCATAACTCAAAAAGACTAATGCAAAACGTTACCTTAATTTTTTTTGTTAACCCAGTGTTTTAGTTACATACTTGCTGCACTTATTATTGTATCATAGGAGCAGTTAAATTCTCAGATACTGTATGTTACATTTAGAGTATTGGTCACAAATCATAAGAAGAACTGAATTTGACTTTTCACATCTCAGAAAGAGGTTCCGTTTAGGATTCCTCTTAGTTTCTTCACACATTACCTTTAATTTTTTTCAATTACTCATTTTGTGGCTTCAAATGTTTGCTCATTTTAAAACTTGTTTACGTTTTAGTATTAAGACCTAAAACATAGTGGCAGTAATTTGTCTGCATTAAAGACCTGAAATGCTAATGACATCCTCCTGTTTAAGCTGCTAGCGTGCTAATATGCAAACATTTCTACAGCCCACTGGTTTGCCATTAATTTGCTGTGTGTAAAAACAAATGGAGGATGAATAATAGGGAAGCCAAATTGCCTCATTTATACCTATGCTAACATAATGACAGTTCCCCTCTGCCCTTTATAAATGCAAGGAACAGACATGGAAGGAGGTTGGAAACAAAACATGAACATGTCTTTTACTCTTTTTCTCAATTTAGTTATATTCCATTACTATCTACAGTCATGTAAAAAAGTAAGGACACCCCATGAGAACTGACTTGGCCATTCCAGAACTCTCCATTTCTTTCTTGAGCCATTCCTTAGTGGATTTACTGGAATGTTTTGGGTCATTGTCATGCTGCATGGTCCACCTCCGCTTCAGCTTTAGTTTTTGGGCAGATGGTCTTATATTTTCCTCAAGCACCCTCTGATACAGTGAAGAATTCATGGTGGATTCTATAATGGAGAGCTTGCCAGGCCGTGCTGCTGCAAAGCAGCCCCAAACCATGACATTTCCACCTCCATGCTTCACAGTTGGTATGAGGTTCTTGTGCTCGAATGCTGTTTTTGGTTTGTGTCTTCTGTTACTGTGACCAAATAATTCAACTTTGGATTCATCTGTCCCAAGCACATTGTTCCATAAGTGCTGGTCTTTGTCTAGGTGTTCTCTGGCAACTTTAGTCTTGCCCTTATGTTTTTTTGGGTTTCCTTCTTGCACACCTCTTTTTCTGATGGTAGATGCATGTGCCTTGACATCAACTGTGGCAAGATCTACCTGTAGGTCTCGGGATTATTGGAGACTTCTTTACACATCTTGCGGTCTGCTCTTGGGCTGAACTTGCTAGGACGGCCTGACCTGACCATGTTAGCAGTTGTTTTAAATGTTCTCCACTTGTAAATGAATGGCTGATTTCTAATTGTTTTGAGATCTTTTTAAATCCCTTCCCAGACTCATATGCATCTACAAGCTTATTTCTGAAGGCCTTAGAGAGCTCTTTAGATTTTAGCTCTTCAACAATCAAGAGCAAACCAAACTAATGTCTGAGGTTTAAATAAAACTCCAATGTCCTCTAACGATGGTCTAATCATTCCAGCTGAGGTGGTGCACTGGATTCTAATTTTAGATTAGAATCTAATTTTACATTTTAAGAAGTAATAAATGTGGGGGTGTCCTAACTTTTTCCTCACAATAAATTTCCATTTTTGTTCATTACATTTTACAACTTGTGTTTAAAAGTAATTTTTAACATTTTTCTTGTTTAGATATATATGCTCCGTCTCTCAGTACTGTTCAAATAAAACTCAAATGTCCATTTGTTTAAATATGTTCAAAAAGACAAAGGTTTTCATGAGGTGTCCTAACTTTTTCACATGACTGTATTAACTGGGGTGATCATGTGTCCTCTTTTTCCTGGACATGTCCTCTTTTTTGGACCTAAAAAATGCATCAAGCACAAATTAAAATTCACAGATGAACTATAGAAAAAATCCACATTTTTGTCTCGGTCGGGATCCTAAATATAGTTGCCAGTTAAATAAAGGTGCCAGTTCAGCAAAACACAAAACTGCAGCTAAAAGAAAGAGCTCATCAGGTAAAGACCGGGTAACACTCAAGATGTTACTGCTGCACAGGGAGTTTTTGCATTTCACACCACGAAGCATCGCAACAGCTACAAATTAATGGACTGCACATCTGCCTTGTTAAGAAACCATTTCCTGATTCTGAAACAGCATCAACTTTTCCAAATGTGTGTACTAAGATAGACGTTATTGACAATGTCATGATAGCGCCACATTCTCTCGAAATAGCTCTACTATTTACATAAGACTTGAAGGCATTTCCCATTTCCTATACAAGGCCAGTCTAATGGATCAGCAACATTATTTATGCTCTATTGGACTCTTATACAGGTAATAATGAGGTATCATCAACATTCCTAATCAAAATCTTCCAACCAAGATTGGAACATTTGTATTGTTTAATTTGAATGACTTTGTAGGTTATAAAGCATTATACAATCTCACTTGTGCACACTACTAGTTGGTGCTTCTCCTATTTTGGATCCACTGTTCTGCACCATTAAGAACATCCCCTAAAGGTCAGAGCATCAGAGAGAATTTGCTACTGGTTGACAGGATGAATTTGTATGACAAACCTGAACAAAGTTTGCAAATAAAGAGATATCATTCCAGGACAGGAACATGGCAGCTGTACATTGATCAGCCCCAACATTAAAACCACTGACAGGTAAATCGATTAACATTCATTATCTTGTTACAGTGGCAGCTGTCAGGGTTGGGATATATTAGACAGCAAGTGAACAGTCAGTTCTTGACATTTATGCGTTAGAGGCAGGAAAATACGCAAAGCATGTGACCTCAATAAGGGCTAAATTATGTTAGCTAGACGACTGGGTCACGGTGGGGAGAAAAAGCTAGCCCACCTGGTCAGATCCCATAAAAAAAAAAACTGTGGCACAAATTGCTGAAAAAGTTAATGCGGCCCGGTGGTGGGGGACCACTGACATACAGGACTTAAAGAATCTGCTGCAAACACTTTGCTGCCAGATACCAAAAGACACCTTCAGAAGGAGTGGAGTCCATGCTTAAATGGGTCTGAGCTGATTATTTGGCACATAGGAGAACCTACACAATGTTGGGCAGGCGGTTTTAATGTGATGGCTGATCTGTGTATGCACCATTAGTTGACTTCAATTATTCATAACTAAGGCCCTACCTAATTCACGGCCATGAAAATGGTGTCATGTGCCGTGAAATGAGCCGCTTCTCGTGAAATATGCAATTTGCTGTGAAATACGCTTCGTGTAGGCGTATGAACTAAGGCACATTATGAGGCGGTCCTAGCAATGTGCTTCTCTACACACGTGATCATCTCTCTGCAGTCTGTGCTGCACTTCAAAAGAACAAACCAGAAGTATTATGCTCTTGATAGTTTGTCTATGTACAGTTTATTTCTTACTTTATAAACTCAGCAAACTCTCAAGACGCTTGGTTACACTAGCAATTGATTAAACAAAATGTCCAAGATGTCAAAGTGTAAAGCAGTTTGGAAAACTCCCAACCGATTCTTTGACATGGACGAGAATTTGCATTCAATTTAAGACAGATTTTTAATGACTGATGTAAAATATGGCATTTTTCTTTAAAAATCTGTGAAATTTGTGATTTTTTTATAAACAAGGTCCATGAAAGTAAGCACATTTTCCCAGGGCTATTCATAATTAATTTCATTAAAAAGTTTGAAAAGTATTTCTAAATCAATGTTCTCAGTGTATCAGTATATGACCTTGGCTGTATTTACCAGTCAAAATGTTCGTTTGCTAACATTATCTTGATAAAAGGCAGCAGTAAATGAAGTGTAGTGAGTTTATACAATTAAAAAAGAAGCGCGGTAAGAATAAGCTTTGATCATTGGCTGGTAATCATAACGAGAGAACTCGCTGTATCCACGGCAGAATCATTCTAATCATGCTAAATATACCCTTAGTGCTAAAGTGACTTTGCTTTAGCACACACAAGTATGTGTCATGTAAATTACCATGGTTACACAAACTCCCCTACGTGAGCTCACATTCTCTTGTCTCCATCAGAATGTGTGTTTGCGTGTGTGGGACTAACAATGGATATGAATTCATGCCAAATGGACAATAAGAACAAGATCATTGTTCAGTAAATTAAGCCAAATGCGATTGCGTCCTTTAAAAGCAGTGGCGGTGATATTACACCACCCGGACACCTGCACTAATTGACACTGCACTGATGCTTACACTTTATTACTGCACACCGCATCCATTCTGTAATAATTAAAGGTTAGTCATTTAAAAAAAAACAATTCCTACAGAAATAATGATAAAAAGGCATACCACATATGTACCGATCAGCCATAACATTAAAACCACCTCCTTGTTTCTACACTCACTGTCCATTTTATCAGCTCCATTTACCATATAGAAGCACTTTGTAGTTCTACATTTACTGACTGTAGTCCATCTGTTTCTCTGCATGCTTTGTTAGGCCTCTTTTCATGCTGTTCTTCAATGGTCAGGACCCCCACAGGACCACCACAGAGCAGGTATTATTTGGGTGGTGGATCATTCTCAGTACTGCAGTGACACTGACATGGTGGTGGTGTGTTAGTGTGTGTTGTGCTGGTATGAGTGGATCAGACACAGAAATGCTGATGGAGTTTTTAAACACCTCACTGTCACTGCTGGACTGAGAGTAATCCACCAACCAAAAATATATCCAGCCAACAGCACCCCGTGGGCAGCGTCCTGTGACCACTGATGAAGGTCTACAAGATGACCAACTCAAACAGCAGCAATAGATGAGCGATCGTCTCTGACTTAACATCTACAAGGTGGACCAACTAGGTAGGAGTGTCTAATAGAGTGGACAGTGAGTGGACATGGTATTTAAAAACTCCAGCAGCACTGCTGTGTCTGATCCACTCATACCAGCACAACACACACTAACACACCACCACCATGTCAGTGTCACTGCAGTGCTGAGAATGATCCACCACCTAAATAATACCTGCTCTGTGGGGGTCCTGACCATTGAAGAACAGGGTGAAAGCAGGCTAAAAAGGTATGTAGAGAAATAGATGGACAACAATCAGTAATTGTAGAACTACAAAGTGCTTCTATATGGTAAGTGGAGCTGATAAAATGGACAATGTGTGTAGAAACCAGGAGGTGGTTTTAATGTTATGGCCGATCGGTGTATATATTTAAGTATACTAAAACAGAAATGGCTGTGTTTAGTATTGCTGAATATGTTTATTGAAATAATTTCAGCATGTATGCAGGGAAAATAACTGGGTGAGTAAAAAAAAGGCTGACAAGTAACTGTGCTGGATCTTTAGTAAGATCTGCAGTATTTAACTATTATGGTAATGATAGCACTAGAAAGAATTAGAGAGAAAGTGTTGAGCAGTCACATTGGTGCTTCACAGTAATAATTTGTGTCACTGTTAAGTACAATGTGTGAATGTAACACAATTCCTATAACGTGACTGAAGTCTGATAAGAATGTGCAATTCATGATGTGCATAAACCTCAATTTTAAATACAGGCAAACATAAAGAATTTATAATCTGCAGACGATTTAATTAAAAAGGCAAAGATTGACCTAAATATATGAAAAAATTACACAGTAACTCCAGCACAAATGTGTTACATATCTAAAATATCATTTTGGCAGTATGGTACATTGACACAGCAACACTAATGCCTGTTTGGTCAACACACGGCATTATCAGTAGTAGTACTAGTAGTATTTAGTAATTAAAGGTAAACTGAACCCTGTTGGACGTTAACCTTCTCCTAACTTACGGCCAGCCCCGCTGGCCCGGACCAAAATGTGCACAAATGGCCCATGGGGGGAACTCCCTACATATTTATCCACAGGCCATTGATGCTAGTGCATACTGACCAATTACACACAGTGTCCCCCCATACAGCTATTTATAAACTGCCTTTCAGTAATTTAATTTGATACATTTATTTGGGATTTCTGTGGGCAATGAAAAAAAATGTCCATAAGTGATTATTATACTTTACATTTCCAATTTCGGCATTTAGCACACGCTCTTATCCAGAGCGACTTACAGAAGTGCTTTCATAGTAAACATTTCCTACTCTAGTTTAAGTAGACAATAGAATGCCTTTATTTGTCATATATACATATACATGTGTACAGTACAATAAAGCTGGGGTCAGAGCGCAGGGTCTGCCATTCTACAGCACCCCTGGAGCCGTGAGGGTTAAGAGCCTTGCTCAAGGGCCAAACAGTGACTGCATGGCAGAGCCAGGATTCAAACTCTCAACGTTTCAATTGATAGCCCAAAGCTCTACCCACTAGGCTACCTCTGTCCCCTTGATTTATTGATAAATAATTTATTTACTTGATTTATTTATAAATCACATGTCTGGAAAAGTAGAAACATTTTGTAAAAGAGTTTCTGCTTTCATTTCTGGATTCACCAGCAGGCCTTATTAAGTAACAATGGTTTTATGAAATATTTCCAGGCCCACATGGCTGTCATACACAGATTCTTTCCACAATATTATGTACAGTAGATGGTGAAAAGCCTAAATTAGCTGCAATCTTGCACTGAGGAATGTTCTTTTTAACTGATTGGCAATTCTCTCACAAGGTTTGGTACAAGGTGGTGAGCCATAACCTATCTTTGCCTGCAAAGACTGAGCCTTTATTGGTAATGACCTGGTTCTTTTATACACTCAGCAGCTACCAGTTTTCGAATATGACTATAATATTCTATAAAAATGTTTTACTCCCAGGTTTTTTTATATTTACAAACTATAACCAGGTTGGTCTGTTTAAACATTATAATTCACTTCTTTATACTCTTGTCAGATAAATAAAGATTTAGGAGAATGAACAAACCACAGATTCTTGCATTTATTGCACTTTGCAAAATGTCCTAACTTGCATTTTTAACTATGATGCAACACGATCATAATGTTTACATAGCAACAAGCCACTGTTCATTCATTTCTATGAAAAAAAATATAAACTTAAAAAAGTAAATGGATAATACATACAATGACTACACCAATAAGTACTTCATTCAGAGTGTATGGTGGGCAGTGTTGGCTCAGGGGTTAAGGTACCAGACTAGTAATCAGAAGGCCCCACCACCACCAAGTTGCCACTGTTAGGCCCCTGAGCAAGACCCTTAATCCTCAATTGCTTGCACTGTAATTGGTCACAATTGTAAGTCTCTTTGAATAAAGGTGTCTGCTAAATGCCATGAATGTAAACGTGTGCGAATTCCTGTGTAGCTGATGTATTCAACAATGGTGGCAGTACACGCTGTGTGTCAGCTGTGTTACTGATTGATCAGTGCAGTCTGAAAACATGGATTGTGAACATTTTGTATTAATGAGTATTCATGTTTTTTGAAACAGTATTTCATTTTCTTACAACATTTGGACTTATGTGTTTTTAATTTTGAAAAATGCATCATGGTAGTGCATCAAAATGTGTACTGAGAAACAGTTTCGATGTCAATGAAATGTCACAATAATTTAAAAAGTAAAAGGTCAAGATGCTGCTTTACTTTAATATTAAATTTATAAGCAGCTGAAATGATTTGATTCACTTTATAATTGAGTATTCATGTCATTTTGTGTCAGATTTAAATGAATAAGGAAAAAAAAAAAATTATTTTTGGATCCGCAATTTTGGCTAATGTACGGCTTTAGAGAAATGCCATGCACCTGCTGAATTGAATACTACACACACACACACACACACACAGATGTGGTCCCGTGCTGTGATATAGACAGATGAGCTTCAGTCAACCCGAGATAGGCTTTAATAACATGGAAGCTGAAAACGTTTCATCTTTTAAAGATGCACACATGCACACCCTGAATGAATCAACTTCATCTTTCGAGGCAGCGGCTGTGCGGTTGATCAGCACCATAACATCCTATACCCCACACAAACACACACCTGCACACATACAGCCACCCGCACTTCATTCATTATGTTGTCTCTGAATGATGCCTCGACTTTTTCACAATAGCCATATAGATGTAAATACAGGCCCAAAATCTGGTGTCAACCAAACAAGTATGGTTTTCTTTTTTAAACCTAGTTTCTTTTAAGGTTTCGTTCTTATGCAACTTACTACTGGTGTAAACCCAGATCTGAGGTATTAACATTTTATTATTATTATTATCAAGGGTGTTCAGGTGGAGCAGCAGTACACTAGTCCACTACCACTGAGATCTAGCCGATCAGGTGTCTGCTCTTATATGTAGGGCCCTACTAAATTCCCAGGAAAATGTGTTTCATTTAACAGGACCTCGTTTTTCAAAAATCACAGATTTGACAGATTTTTACAGAAAAGTGTCACATTTCACATAACACTCATAAATTAAATGATAGAATAAATGGAAGCTACAATACACAGCACAGTCTACCTTAATAGTTGAATGTAAACATAGAATATTCAGTGACAGTGCGAGGCTCAAAGACAAAAATACTGTGTCCACAGAATCGGTTGGGAGTTTTCCAAACACAGTTACCCGAATGTTTTTCTTGGACATTTTGTCTAACTGATTTCTAGAGTAACCGAGTGTCTTTAGAGTTTGCTGAGTTTATAAAGTAAGAAACAAACTGTACACAGGCAAACTATCAGGAGCAGAATACTTTTGAGGTGCAGCACAAAGATGATCACGTGTGTAGAGAAGCAAACTTTTACATTGATTATGAAGTCCCCAAATACGTAAACACATACATCAAACACTGTCAGTACACTACACCACAGAAAAGTCTGTTACACTAACTTAATTGCCATATCATTGCTAGGATCACCTCATATTGCATTTTGTGCCTCATGTTTCATACGCTACACTAAACACAAACCTTGAATTTTGACTTTCACAGCAAATTGCATATTACACAGGAAACAGCTCATTTCACGGTCCAAGACGTGATTTTCATGGCCGTGAATTAGGTAGGGCCTTATTTATATGATAGCCTAGCCATTGGGAGGTGCACTTGTCCATTTGCTCTAAATCCTGGTCCCAGGCCCAGATAAAAATAAAACATTGCGTCAAGAAGAGCAACCAGAGTAAAAAATGTGCCTTGAAATCTTGATTGCTGATCAGATCCAGTGTAAAAAAATTCTTATTATTAGTAGCAGGAATTTTTTGAACTGTGCATCATTCATGCTTTTGTTCTAACCAGATTGCCAGATTTGATGCTAAAACGCCTCCCCCTAACACCCCACTACTATCACAGTATTTTACACTGAAGATGGTATTCTTCTTAAAATGCATTGGTGGTATCTTTAAAATAATCTATAGTACAACACGGTATTTATTATTAATACACTGTGTGTAGCTCTTTGATCTGCAGTGTATGCTCCAGGCGTTCTGCAAGACTGAAATTTTCCGGTGTCATACCAGCACCTCTGAAAAGCTTCAAATAAAAAAAAAACTCACTACATGGTCTTTGTGCCTTTTCAGCCACTGTAAGTCTATCAAATGTTCATTTTCTCTCTTCTTTCTCTTTCCTCCCTGTGGCCCCTGTGAAAGACTCTCTAAAGAATCCACTTTCATCCCTTCTTTTATCCCTTCTATGAATTTGTAATCAAAAGAGATCAGTCTTCTGCACCCAAAATTAGCCTCAATATTACACGCTAATAACAAAGAGCACTCTGGTATCTTTTCTGCACTTCGGAGCTGCTCGAGTCGCGCCGTCTCCTGCCCTTTTCTACTTGCTTTCTTGACTCTTTTGATTTGTGTGGCGGATGCAGGAAGTAAGGAGGGGAAGAGATGGGTGAGTGCCTTGTTGGAACGCGTGCCATTCACCTCTGCGTCAATACGTCGAGGGTGTCAATCAAGGATCGACGTTTGAGAGCAAAGAAGTGACTTAGTGTGAGAGAAATGAAGCGCGGTGATGGAAAAATGAGGCTGTGATGAGAGTAAAAGGCGGAGTCCGTACTTCTCAACGGCCTTCAACCCCTGGCTAATTAAATTTGCAGTGCTTTGGAGTTCATTAAGCTTGCTAGCAAAGGAAAGGATAAAAGCTATTAATCACTTGCTGATATGAACCACAGTGGAGTAGACTCACACACATGTTAATGCCTTTATACTGAAGATCTATTAGCTCATTGGTATTAAAGAGTTTCATTTTGATTTCTATTTAATGTATTTGTAGTGTGTAGTTATTTACCATGATATTAATACATCTAATATAATATAACTCTGTGTACTGGAAAAATAACAACAAACTTTTTTTACCTAGAAGTCACCTATTATGAAAGTCTACAGGGGTAGTTAAAGGGGTGGCCAGTACACGTTTATGTAAAATACTTTCAGGTAAAATAACTTGAAAATTAGGCTTTAAATACACTAAACAAGCACTAGTACATTCATTTATTATTTTATGAGTTACGCTCATTATACAGATTCATTTTGAAGATATACAGTTACTAACTGCAGCTCACCTGTTGCTCTGGATACCTTGAGTCCTATTAGGTGTCCCTTTTGATTGATAAATTGGGTACAAGGGGTACAATTGGGTACCAGATACCAGATTGGCGAACCTAAAAAGTGCTTGTTGACTATATGAATGTACAAAAGTTTGTGAACCCAGCATCTCAGCATTAAAAACGCTGCATCTGATCTTTAAGTAAGAAAATGTGCCACAAACACACAAATTCCTTTAACAAAAGTGCAATACTTATTTAACCAAATACTCTGATAAATGCTTTCATTTTAAATTGTTTACCCAAGTATAAAACCAAGCATGTTCAAATTTTAAAACATGATGTTAATAGAACAGGAGAGTTAACATTATCTAAATGTAAACTCCTTTACTGTACTTGCTTTAAAATGACATGTTGTTTTATTAACCTTGTACTTGTTACAGATTTTATTTTGTATCGTTAAACCAGGGTGATATAGAAAAAACAGTTCGCCAGACTGACAGTCAAAGTCACTTACAGTGTATCACAAAAGTGAGTACACCCCTCACATTTCTGCAGATATTTAAGTATATCTTTTCTGACAAAATGACACTTTGACACAATGAAAAGTAGTCTGTGTACAGCTTATATAACAGTGTAAATGTATTCTTCCCTCAAAATAACTCAATATACAGCCATTAATGTCTAAACCACCGGCAACAAAAGTGAGTACACCCCTTAGTGAAAGTTCCTGAAGTGTCAATATTTTGTGTGGCCACCATTATTTCCCAGAACTGCCTTAACTCTCCTGGGCATGGAGTTTACCAGAGCTTCACAGGTTGCCACTGGAATGCTTTTCCACTCCTCCATGACGACATCACGGAGCTAGCGGATATTCGAGACTTTGCGTTCCTCCACCTTCCGCTTGAGGATGCCCCAAAGATGTTCTATTGGGTTTAGGTCTGGAGACATGCTTGGCCAGTACATCACCTTTACCCTCAGCCTCTTCAATAAAGCAGTGGTCGTCTTAGAGGTGTGTTTGGGGTCATTATCATGCTGGAACACTGCCCTGCGACCCAGTTTCCGGAGGGAGGGGATCATGCTCTGCTTCAGTATTTCACAGTACATATTGGAGTTCATGTGTCCCTCAATGAAATGTAACTCCCCAACACCTGCTGCACTCATGCAGCCCCAGACCATGGCATTCCCACCACCATGCTTGACTGTAGGCATGACACACTTATCTTTGTACTCCTCACCTGATTGCCGCCACACATGCTTGAGACCATCTGAACCAAACAAATTAATCTTGGTCTCATCAGACCATAGGACATGGTTCCAGTAATCCATGTCCTTTGTTGACATGTCTTCAGCAAACTGTTTGCGGGCTTTCTTGTGTAGAGGCTTCAGAAGAGGCTTCCTTCTGGGGTGACAGCCATGCAGACCAATTTGATGTAGTGTGCGGCGTATGATCTGAGCACTGACAGGCTGACGCCCCACCTTTTCAATCTCTGCAGCAATGCTGACAGCACTCCTGCGCCTATCTTTCAAAGACAGCAGTTGGATGTGACGCTAAGCACGTGCACTCAGCTTCTTTGGACGACCAACGCGAGGTCTGTTCTGAGTGGACCCTGCTCTTTTAAAACGCTGGATGATCTTGGCCACTGTGCTGCAGCTCAGTTTCAGGGTGTTGGCAATCTTCTTGTAGCCTTGGCCATCTTCATGTAGCGCAACAATTCGTCTTTTAAGATCCTCAGAGAGTTCTTTGCCATGAGGTGCCATGTTGGAACTTTCAGTGACCAGTATGAGAGAGTGTGAGAGCTGTACTACTAAATTGAACACACCTGCTCCCTATGCACACCTGAGACCTAGTAACACTAACAAATCACATGACATTTTGGAGGGAAAATAACAAGCAGTGCTCAATTTGGACATTTAGGGGTGTAGTCTCTTAGGGGTGAACTCATTTTTGTTGCCGGTGGTTTAGACATTAATGGCTGTATATTGAGTTATTTTGAGGGAAGAATAAATTTACACTGTTATATAAGCTGCACACAGACTACTTTTCATTGTGTCAAAGTGTCATTTTGTCAGTGTTGTCCCATGAAAAGATGTACTTAAATATCTGCAGAAATGTGAGGGGTGTACTCACTTTTGTGATACACTGTATCTGTTAACTAAGCCAAATGAATTTTGGCTTGAAGAATCAACTGAAAAGCTTCAGAGTCAACTCACTTCTTAATGCCTGAAATTGATTCCCTCCACCAACTGAACTAAGGCTGGCAAACTGATTTCTTTAAAGTTTAATTTCTTTAATCGCCTCTGAGGTTGTATCGTGTAAAATTGCACAGTAAAAGCACACGTTTTAATACATTCTT
This sequence comes from Trichomycterus rosablanca, assembly GCF_030014385.1. Classification (NCBI taxonomy): domain Eukaryota; kingdom Metazoa; phylum Chordata; class Actinopteri; order Siluriformes; family Trichomycteridae; genus Trichomycterus; species Trichomycterus rosablanca. Next base: position 9,267,559 of record NC_086002.1, on the reverse strand, counting down.
AAATTACAATAAACCAAAATTTGATACTTTAAAATAATGACATGACATTAAAAACTAGTGAAGATTAGAGATCGCTTAGATTATAAAACACACACAAACACACACAGTGAGTCTGCTCTTTTCAAACAAGAAGTGTTCATGTGAACCACGCTGAGATGACAATTACATTTTACATTGAATTTTGAAAAGGCTACAAATTCATTTCTAGGGATCTGTGTGTTCATAATTCAACAAAGAAACAAGTTTTATACAAATGGAGGAATTTTAATTCTGTTGCTACTCCTCCTAGGAGTGGGTACCTAACAAAATCACACCAAGAGCACAGTGTACCCAGAAGATATTTATGTGGACACAGAGGACTTTGGAGCTGTGCACTCTAATTACCCACAACCTCACCATGCCTTGGGAGGAATAAATTGAAAACACATGCATAAAAATTGGTTTATGCAACAAAACACAGTCTGGAACGTAAACAAGTCAAGTGCTGTAGCACAGCCTGAACAGGGCTGCTGTTTTAGAGAAATCTCAGAATTCCCACGTAATTCTCATTAGCAGCTAAAAAATCATTGCTGCTAAATGAGGTTTTTAAATACAGATATTAAATACAACTGGTGTTTTTACTGCCTGATCTGTGAATTATTATTGTGTGTGTTATATATTTAAAAAAAAGATATAAAATGTACAGCCACTTGTGTGTTATTACTTAGCTAGAGTTCATTCATTCATCTTCATCCACCTTTTTATTCAGTTTAGGGTCACTATAGATCTGGAGACTACTACCCATTTACTCACCAACTTACACCTAGAGGCAACCTGAAATAGCCATTTAAACTACTGGCAGGTTTTTAGAAGTTAAACAAAATCTGGAGTATGCTTAATCCTAAAATGCCTAATCCTCATCAGAGTCAGTCTGGTAAGTCTGGTGCCACCCAAATTCTCCAGGTACAAGGCAGGAATTTGTCCTAAAAAGAGCACTAGAGTTATAATCTAAATGAAGATTAGAACATGTTTAAAAGTGAACAAATGCAAAAATACAAGGTTTTGAGGATTTATAATGTTATCATAATGTTATTTTCTTTCAGTTGTAAGTTTCAGTACAGAGAAAAGTGTTAAAATGACAGTTTACAATAATCAAACATGTAGTGCAAATGCATTATAGAGAAAGAGTTAGAGTTAAAAATGTCAGCGTATTTACAACGTAGTGGAGTTGATATTACAGATTACAAACATTACAGATATTAAACATAACCGGTGTGTTAACTGCCTGATGTGTGAATTAATATTTTGTGTTTTTAATAAAGCTATATAAGGTAAAACTGCTTGTGTGTTATTACTTTAGCCAGAGTTCATTCATTTATGTTCATCCAACTTTTCATCCTGTTATAGGCCTGGAGACTACTCAGAAAAATAGCCACAACCTGAAACCTGAAGTTTTTGGTAGTTAAACAGAATCTGGAGTACTAAACGGTGACAGACTTTATTTATTTGTTCATCTATAATAAATGCTCAATCCTTATCAGGGTCATGGTGAGTCTGGTGCCACCCAAATTCTCCAGGTACATGGCAAAAATTAGTCCTAAAAAGAGCACCAGAGTTATGATCTAAATGAAGATTAGAACACGAGGATTTTAAAGGTTCATAATGTAGTTTTTTTCAGTTGTAAGTTTCAGTACAAAGAAAGGTGTTAAAATGACAGTTTATGATAATCAAACATGTAGTGGAAATTCATTACAGAGAAAGAGTTAGAGGTAAAAATGTCGGCGTATTTACAACGTAGTGGAGTTACGTAGCTTGCACTGTGCTATATTGAAGTGCTGTCCCAGCAACATCCCAGCAAGACAGAGATGTTGCTCATTCCTGGAGATCTGTCTCCAACCCAGGACCTAGTCATTTCTCTGGATGACTTCCAGATTAGACCATCTGATAAGGTAAGAAGTCTTGGTGTTGTCCTGGATAACCAGCTGACCTTCTCTCCTTATATAGCCAACATGACGAGATCGTGCCGGTTCCTCCTGTACAACATCAGGAAGATTCGGCCATTTCTCTCCAGAGAAGCTACCCAGATTCTGGTGCAATCACTTGTAATCTCTCGGTTGGACTACTGCAACTCCCTCCTGGCAGGAGCTCCCATGGCCACTATTAAACCCTTACAGCTCATTCAAAATGCAGCTGCCCATCTGGTCTTTAACCAACCTAAACACTGCCACATCACCCCACTGCTGCGTTCTCTTCACTGGCTTCCTGTAGCTGCACGCATTCAGTTTAAAACACTGACGCTCGCCTACAAAGCCAAAAATGGACCAGCCCCAAGCTACCTTCGGGGTCTAATCAAACCCCGCTTTGTACCACGCAACCTCCGAGCCTCTAGTCTAGCTCGACTTGAGCCTCCATCCAGGACTAAAGGAAGACAAGCATCAAGGCTGTTCTCTGTTCTAGCGCCCAAATGGTGGAACGAAGTTCCTCTGTCTGTCCGAACAGCTGAGTCTCTTGCTGTCTTTAAAAAACGATTAAAAACCCACCTTTTTACTAAACACTTAAACTGATTTGTACTTATTTACTAACACTTTATTCCAATCTTTTCCATTTCAAAAAAAAAAAAAAAAAAAGGCACTTTGGTTCTAACAGGTTTTAGCAGAGTTGTGTTCTTCGACTGTTGTCTATCTAAACTTAAGGAATGAAATGTTCACTATGGAAGCACTTCTGTAAGTCGCTCTGGATAAGAGCGTCTGCTAAATGCTGAAAATGTAAAATGTAAATGTAAATGCTGTGAAATTGCTATCTTATGAAAGACAAAAAGGAACAGAGGAGTAATCATAGCCAAACAGTCCTCCAGTTAAAACAGTAATAGCCGTGACTCGCACACAAAGACAACAAAAGAGAGAAACAAGAACGAGAAGACGGTGACAGGGAGAGAATAAAGACCAGGAGAGAGATATTGATTAGTTAACTGTGTACAATTGCAGTGAGGTCGATGACTGTAGGGTGAACCAGGCTAATTGTTCAAGAATATTTAAAGTTGGGAGGTAAGTGGAACACTCAGAAGAAATCCATGTGGACACTGAAAGAACATCAGAAAGTCCTCACAGACGCCGCTCGGGTGGCGCAGCGGTAAAATACACTAGCACACCAGAGCTGGGATTTCAAATACATCATGTAGAATCTCAGCTCTGCCATCCGACTGGGCTGAGCGGCTATATGAACAACATTTGGCTGTTGTTCATACAGGGTTAGGGAGCCGGATAGGGACCTGATAATAACTGATGCAATTATGACCTCTGCTGGCTGGTTGATGGCGTCTGCACAGAGTAGAGGAATAATGCTGATCAGGGTGTGGCTCTCTGTGCACAGGGCTGATTCGCATATGAACTCGGCTGGTGCAGGTGAAAAAATGCAGTCGGCTACTGCTCACGTATCGGAGAGGACGTGTGTCAGTTCGCTCTCCTCAATCAGGGCAGGGGTCAGCACCAGTAGAGAGGAAGCATTATGCAATTGGGTAAAAATTGGACGCGTTAAAAATCAGGAGAAAATGCATAAGAAAAGAGAAAGTCCTTACAGTGTCCAAAGACAAGGATCATGCCCTGGTTTTAAGGATAATAATAATATTAATACTAATAATAATCTGGGACAGTGCCTTTGTTTGTCATATATACATATACACGAGTACAATACACTGATTTTTTCGGAAGCTGGGGTCAGACTGCAGCATCAGCCCAATGTAATTTACCCCTGGAGTCAAAAGGGCCCAACAGTGTCTGCATGGCAAAGCCGGGATTCGAACCCTCAACCTCCTATTAGGTTTGTTTGTTTGTTTATTAGGATTTTAACATCATGTTTTACACTTTGGTTACATTCATGACAGAAATGGTAGTTACTCATTACACAAGGTTCATCAGTTCACAAGGTTATATTGAACACAGTCATGGACAATTTAGTATCTCCAATTCACCTCACTTGCATGTTTTTGGACTGTGGGAAGAAACCGGAGCTCCCAGAGGAAACCCACACAGGCAGACACGGGAAGAACATGCAAACTCCACACAGAAAGGACCCGGACCGCCCCACCTGGGGATCGAATCCAGGACCTTCTTGCTGTGAGGCGTCCCATTAGGTAACCCAAATCTCTACCCACTAAGCTACCACCGTTTTTGAGACAGCCATCCTGCCACCTGCTGGAGAAATCTGTGTCAGAATCCAGAAGATGCACAAACAGATTTGCACGTCTGCACAAAATAACAGCTGAGGGGCTCTTTGTAGCGATGTTTACTGTTTAGTTCTGAAAAGGACAGATCCATTAAGTTTCATTAGCTTAATGAATTAGAGCTATTCACTAGGCTGTGAAACCAAGCGGCGCTCTGAAAGTGTAAAAATGTCCCTCGTTTATGATAAGCTCTGAGAGAATATAGTCTCTCTGGGTATGTGCAAAGGAAGTGGGCTTTTGAGTGAGCCAGTAGTGTCTAACTGTAGTGCTAAAAACAGATAACATGAAGCCCCTACTTGGGTGGACTTAAGCCTTTCCTCAGCAGACACAAAGAGATTTAAAGTAAAAGTATTTAATCAAGCAACTATCTAACTAAAATCAGCTAGCTCACACATCCAGTAACTTTTTATTCATAGCTTCTTTCCCCAGGCCATCAGCATACTTAACAAGGACTACTCTCACATCCCTCCGTTTTAACTGATGCATGTGGGTTCTCACACGTGCTTCACACATTTCCCTTGCAGTAAATGCATATACGCACCTTATATATTGTAAATAATCTTTATTGCACAATTTTCTTTTAATTACTTGAAGTCTGTCAGTATACAAGTGTGTGTTGTGCTGGTATGAGTGGATAAGAAACAGCAGCACTGATGGAGTTTTTAAACACCTCACTGTCACTGCTGGACTGAGAATAGTCCACCAACCAAAAATATCCAGCCAACAGAACCTGTGACCACTGATGAAGGTCTAGAAGATGACCAACTCAAACAGCAGAAATAGATGAGAGATCGTCTCTGACTTTACATCTACAAGGTGGACCAACTAGGTAGGAGTGTCTAATAGAGTGGACAGTGAGTGGACACTGTATTTAAAAACTCCAGCAGCGCTGCTGTGTCTGATCCACTCATACCAGCACAACACACACTAACACACCACCACCATGTGGTCAGTGTCACTGCAGTGCTGAGAATCATCCACCATCTAAATAATACCTGCTCTGTGGTGGTCCTGTGGGGGTCCTGACCATTGAAGAATAGGGTGAAAAAAAAGGTATGTAGAGAAACAGATGTACTACAGTCAGTAATTGTAGAACTACAAAATGCTTCTATATGATAAGTGGAGCTGATAAAATGGACAGTGAGTAAAAGAAGTGTGTAAAACATGACATTAAAACCCTAATAAATAAATAAATACCTTAATGATCAGGTCATATAGCATGTTTAACATCACCGTTTACTATTAAATACTTGAAGTCTTAATATAGCATATAAATAATGAATTGTATGTAATTAAGTTTGTACTTTTGCTGTTGGTATTGTATCTTACAGTCTATTGTAGTTTTTCTGTTCTCTTTCATCTCAAACATTGCTCACATCCTACAAACTCTCCTGCTTTTCCACCTCCCAAACTCCTACACTATCTCCCCCCTCTGCCCTTTTTCTGATTTGTTCATTTAAGTGTTCTTCTCTCTCGCTCTATCATCTCTCTGCCAGTTTTCCTCACTGAGTATCTCTCATCCACACACAGTGGCGAACCTTCTCCTTCCATCTGTTATCCACCGCTTCTCGGCTTATCTCGCCACTCCAGTTCCACTACTCCACTCTGCTTTCTTCCTCTCACTTTTTTATCTTAAAGGAAGTAATTTTTTTTTTTTAAGTTGCCTGTCAAAGTATATCTGTTTTTGTCAGTTTAAAATGAAGGGATCCTAAAAACCTTCCTTTTTGCATTCTCAGTACTAATTTGACAATTTTTCTACTTCAGCACTTTCCAAATGACGCAGGATAGATACAGAAAAAGAAAACGGACAGATCTGGCAATGCGTAAACGCTCTTAAAAATGTTAATGAGGTGAAAAGATGTGTATTATTTTAATAGGGACTTGCTGCTTCTTCAGGAAAAGCAAAGTGTGCCACGACTGAAGGGTCATGTACTGACACAGTACACTAGTGCACAGTGATAGAGAGTGGGAGAGGCAGAATGAGAGAGGGAGCGACGGGAGAAAGTCAGGTGAGAGAGTCTAATTTAAAGAGACATGCAGCGTTTCCATGACAACATGGTTTCCATCGTAACTGGCTTGCTAAAGATGCCATTAGAGTGAAAAAATACCCACTTGCACTTTGATGCACTGTACACGCACACAAACACACACACACATGTATGCATATACACATATGCATACCCTCACACACACAAACACCAACAGGATGGTACACAGCCTTAGATCTACACAGCCATGCATCCAATCCATCCACCCACCCAACCATCCATCTATGTATCTATCTATCCATCCATCCATCCAATCCATCCATCCACCCACCCAACCATCCATCTATGTATCTATCTATCCAACCATCCATCCATCCACCCACCCACCCACCTATCCATCCATCCATCCATCCATCCATCCATCCATCCGTCCATCTATCTATCAATCTATGTATCTATCTATCCATCCATCCATCCATCTATCCATCCAATCCATCCACCCACCCAACCATCCATCTATGTATCTATCTATCCATCCATCATCCATCCATCCATCCATCATCCATCCATCCATCCAATCCATCCACCCACCCAACCATCCATCCATCCACCCACCCAACCATCCATCCATCCACCCACCCACCCATCCATCCATCCATCCATCTATGTATCTATCTATCTATCCATCCATCCATAGACCTGCCCACCCATCCATCCGTCCATCTATCTATCAATCTATGTATCTATCTATCGTACCCATCCATCCATCTTATCTATCTTATCTATCTATCTATCTATCTATCTATCTATCTATCTATCTATCTATCTATCTATCTATCTATCTATCTATCTATCTATCTATCCATCCATGTCTCTATCTATCGTACCCATCCATCCATCTATCCATCCACCCACCCACCCATCCATCTATGTATTCATCCATCCACCCACCCATCCATCCATCTATCTATCTATCTATCTATCTATCTATCTATCTATCTATCTATCTATCTATCTATCTATCTATCTATCTATCTATCTATCTATCTATCTATCTATCTATCTATCTATCTATCTATCTATCTATCTATCTATCTATATATCCATCCATCCATCCATCCATCCATCCATCCATCTAACCATTCGTCCATCCATCTATCTAGCCCCAGAAATAGGGGCATAAGTCAATAAATATTGAGCCTAAGTTATTCAGACACACTTATTGCTAACAGTTTAAGGAAGGCCATTTTTAAAATTCTATTTCAGCATGACTATAGCCCTAGACACAAAGAAAGGACCAGAAAGGCATTGTTTCACAAGTTTGGTTTAAAGACACAGTGCACAGAGCTGTTACCTGACCTCACAAAATGCTAACTTTCAAATGTAAAGGGCTCAAATTCCCATAGGCACACTCTAACATCTTGTGAAAAGAATTCTCAAATAAGGAGAGGCTGTTTTATCATAGTATGTAAACTTATATATACAATACTGTATATATATATATATACAGGTCCTTCTCAAAAAATTAGCATATTGTGATAAAGTTCATTATTTTCCATAATGTAATGATAAAAATTAAACTTTCATATATTTTAGATTCATTGCACACCAACTGAAATATTTCAGGTCTTTTATTGTTTTAATACTGATGATTTTGGCATACAGCTCATGAAAACCCAAAATTCCTATCTCAAAAAATTAGCATATTTCATCCGACCAATAAAAGAAAAGTGTTTTTAATACAAAAAAAGTCAACCTTCAAATAATTATGTTCAGTTATGCACTCAATACTTGGTCGGGAATCCTTTTACAGAAATGACTGCTTCAATGCGGCGTGGCATGGAGGCAATCAGCCTGTGGCACTGCTGAGGTGTTATGGAGGCCCAGGATGCTTCGATAGCGGCCTTAAGCTCATCCAGAGTGTTGGGTCTTGTGTCTCTCAACTTTCTCTTCACAATATCCCACAGATTCTCTATGGGGTTCAGGTCAGAAGAGTTGGCAGGCCAATTGAGCACAGTAATACCATGGTCAGTAAACCATTCACCAGTGGTTTTGGCACTGTGAGCAGGTGCCAGGTCGTGCTGAAAAATGAAATCTTCATCTCCATAAAGCTTTTCAGCAGATGGAAGCATGAAGTGCTCCAAAATCTCCTGATAGCTAGCTGCATTGACCCTGCCCTTGATAAAACACAGTGGACCAACACCAGCAGCTGACATGGCACCCCAGACCATCACTGACTGTGGGTACTTGACACTGGACTTCAGGCATTTTGGCATTTCCTTCTCCCCAGTCTTCCTCCAGACTCTGGCACCTTGATTTCCGAAAACAGTACTTTGGACCACTGAGCAACAGTCCAGTGCTGCTTCTCTGTAGCCCAGGTCAGGCGCTTCTGCCGCTGTTTCTGGTTCAAAAGTGGCTTGACCTGGGGAATGTGGCACCTGTAGCCCATTTCCTGCACACGCCTGTGCACGGTGGCTCTGGATGTTTCTACTCCAGACTCAGTCCACTGCTTCCGCAGGTCCCCCAAGGTCTGGAATCGGCCCTTCTCCACAATCTTCCTCAGGGTCCGGTCACCTCTTCTCGTTGTGCAGCGTTTTCTGCCACACTTTTTCCTTCCCACAGACTTCCCACTGAGGTGCCTTGATACAGCACTCTGGGAACAGCCTATTCGTTCAGAAATTTCTTTCTGTGTCTTACCCTCTTGCTTGAGGGTGTCAATGATGGCCTTCTGGACAGCAGTCAGGTCGGCAGTCTTACCCATGATTGCAGTTTTGAGTAATGAACCAGGCTGGGAGTTTTTAAAAGCCTCAGGAATCTTTTGCAGGTGTTTAGAGTTAATTCGTTGATTCAGATGATTAGGTTAATAGCTCGTTTAGAGAACCTTTTCATGATATGCTAATTTTTTGAGATAGGAATTTTGGGTTTTCATGAGCTGTATGCCAAAATCATCAGTATTAAAACAATAAAAGACCTGAAATATTTCAGTTGGTGTGCAATGAATCTAAAATATATAAAAGTTAAATTTTTATCATTACATTATGGAAAATAATGAACTTTATCACAATATGCTAATTTTTTGAGAAGGACCTGTATATATATATATATATATATATATATATATATATATATATATATACAGTGTATCACAAAAGTGAGTACACCCCTCACATTTCTGCAGATATTTAAGTATATCTTTTCATGGGACAACACTGACAAAATGACACTTTGACACAATGAAAAGTAGTCTGTGTGCAGCTTATATAACAGTGTAAATTTATTCTTCCCTCAAAATAACTCAATATACAGCCATTAATGTCTAAACCACCGGCAACAAAAGTGAGTACACCCCTAAGAGACTACACCCCTAAATGTCCAAATTGAGCACTGCTTGTCATTTTCCCTCCAAAATGTCATGTGACTCGTTAGTGTTACTAGGTCTCAGGTGTGCATAGGGAGCAGGTGTGTTCAATTTAGTAGTACAGCTCTCACACTCTCTCATACTGGTCACTGAAAGTTCCAACATGGCACCTCATGGCAAAGAACTCTCTGAGGGTCTTAAAAGACGAATTGTTGCGCTACATGAAGATGGCCAAGGCTACAAGAAGATTGCCAACACCCTGAAACTGAGCTGCAGCACAGTGGCCAAGATCATCCAGCGTTTTAAAAGAGCAGGGTCCACTCAGAACAGACCTCGCGTTGGTCGTCCAAAGAAGCTGAGTGCACGTGCTCAGCGTCACATCCAACTGCTGTCTTTGAAAGATAGGCGCAGGAGTGCTGTCAGCATTGCTGCAGAGATTGAAAAGGTGGGGGGTCAGCCTGTCAGTGCTCAGACTATACGCCGCACACTACATCAAATTGGTCTGCATGGCTGTCACCCCAGAAGGAAGCCTCTTCTGAAGTCTCTACACAAGAAAGCCCGCAAACAGTTTGCTGAAGACATGTCAACAAAGGACATGGATTACTGGAACCATGTCCTATGGTCTGATGAGACCAAGATTAATTTGTTTGGTTCAGATGGTCTCAAGCATGTGTGGCGGCAATCAGGTGAGGAGTACAAAGATAAGTGTGTCATGCCTACAGTCAAGCATGGTGGTGGGAATGCCATGGTCTGGGGCTGCATGAGTGCAGCAGGTGTTGGGGAGTTACATTTCATTGAGGGACACATGAACTCCAATATGTACTGTGAAATACTGAAGCAGAGCATGATCCCCTCCCTTCGGAAACTGGGTCGCAGGGCAGTGTTCCAGCATGATAATGACCCCAAACACACCTCTAAGACGACCACTGCTTTATTGAAGAGGCTGAGGGTAAAGGTGATGGACTGGCCAAGCATGTCTCCAGACCTAAACCCAATAGAACATCTTTGGGGCATGCTTAAGCGGAAGGTGGAGGAGCGCAAAGTCTCGAATATCCGCCAGCTCCGTGATGTCGTCATGGAGGAGTGGAAAAGCATTCCAGTGGCAACCTGTGAAGCTCTGGTAAACTCCATGCCCAGGAGAGTTAAGGCAGTTCTGGGAAATAATAATGGCCACACAAAATATTGACACTTCAGGAACTTTCACTAAGGGGTGTACTCACTTTTGTTGCCGGTGGTTTAGACATTAATGGCTGTATATTGAGTTATTTTAAGGGAAGAATAAATTTACACTGTTATATAAGCTGCACACAGACTACTTTTCATTGTGTCAAAGTGTCATTTTGTCAGTGTTGTCCCATGAAAAGATATACTTAAATATCTGCAGAAATGTGAGGGGTGTACTCACTTTTGTGATACACTGTATATATATATATATATATATATATATATATATATATATATATGTAGTGTGTGTGTGTGTGTTTGTGTGTGTGTGTGTGTGTATGGCTGGAGGTTGGGGTTTAGGAGTACAAAATATGTGAATTTTTTCCTGCAGCTCTCTGGGGAATAAGAGTGATAGGGCCACACACAATTGCAGCAAACTGCTGAAGCAACTTCATACATATTACACATTGCTGAATAGCAGGTAAAAATATTGCATAGTCTATCACACTAAAGTACTGCAGTGTTTGCGTGTCTCACTGGGAACTCTACACACAGCTTACTGACCAAATCAGCATACAAGCTACTGACCAAATCAGCATATAAGCTTTATTCGAGTTCAGGCATGTATAGTAAATAAATATGCATCCATGTATGTGAATGATTCACTGCAGATTGTGCTGAGTGTGTGTGTGTGTGTGTGTGTGTGTGTGTGTGTGTGTGTGATGATTGAGTATGGACTGAGCAGACCTCATGTCAAAACAACAGCTCTGATATTATGTCATTGCCCAATGCACTGTCCCTCAGTCAACAAAATACCAGGTTTCCATGTTGTATTTGAACATTGGCATGGTTGTCAAGGTCTTGGAGCTCTCTGGCTTGTGAATTCAAATGATGAGAAGAAAATTCCTAATGTGAAGAGTACGACAAAAACGCTTTCCACTGACAACCACATTCCATAATTCAAACATGTAAGAACGTAATGAAAAACAAAGCAGAGCAGGAATGTCGGTTTGCTATTTGCATGTTAGAGAAGCTCATATTGGCTCTAATCCCTGGTTCTTGATCACAGAGATGTTATTGAGTGTAATAACAGTATAGCATACCTAAACTCTGTAGTTTTACATAAGTACTCTGATCTTTGCATTATAACAAGTTATAAATAATATAATTGAAAAAATGTATATACATATATACACACACATATACAGTGTATCACAAAAGTGAGTACACCCCTCACATTTCTGCAGATATTTAAGTATATCTTTTCATGGGACAACACTGACAAAATGACACTTTGACACAATGAAAAGTAGTCTGTGTGCAGCTTATATAACAGTGTAAATTTATTCTTCCCTCAAAATAACTCAATATACAGCCATTAATGTCTAAACCACCGGCAACAAAAGTGAGTACACCCCTTAGTGAAAGTTCCTGAAGTGTCAATATTTTGTGTGGCCACCATTATTTCCCAGAACTGCCTTAACTTTCCTGGGCATGGAGTTTACCAGAGCTTCACAGGTTGCCACTGGAATGCTTTTCCACTCCTCCATGACGACATCACGGAGCTGGCGGATATTCGAGACTTTGCGCTCCTCCACCTTCCGCTTGAGGATGCCCCAAAGATGTTCTATTGAGTTTAGGTCTGGAGACATGCTTGGCCAGTCCATCACCTTTACCCTCAGCCTCTTCAATAAAGCAGTGGTCGTCTTAGAGGTGTGTTTGGGGTCATTATCATGCTGGAACACTGCCCTGCGACCCAGTTTCCGGAGGGAGGGGATCATGCTCTGCTTCAGTATTTCACAGTACATATTGGAGTTCATGTGTCCCTCAATGAAATGTAACTCCCAAACACCTGCTGCACTCATGCAGCCCCAGACCATGGCATTCCCACCACCATGCTTGACTGTAGGCATGACACACTTATCTTTGTACTCCTCACCTGATTGCCACCACACATGCTTGAGACCATCTGAACCAAACAAATTAATCTTGGTCTCATCAGACCATAGGACATGGTTCCAGTAATCCATGTCCTTTGTTGACATGTCTTCAGCAAACTGTTTGCGGGCTTTCTTGTGTAGAGACTTCAGAAGAGGCTTCCTTCTGGGGTGACAGCCATGCAGACCAATTTGATGTAATGTGCGGCGTATGGTCTGAGCACTGACAGGCTGACCCCCCACCTTTTCAATCTCTGCAGCAATGCTGACAGCACTCCTGCACCTATCTTTCAAAGACAGCAGTTGGATGTGACGCTGAGCACGTGCACTCAGCTTCTTTGGACGACCAACGCGAGGTCTGTTCTGAGTGGACCCTGCTCTTTTAAAACGCCGGATGATCTTGGCCACTGTGCTGCAGCTCAGTTTCAGGGTGTTGGCAATCTTCTTGTAGCCTTGGCCATCTTCATGTAGCGCAACAATTCGTCTTTTAAGATCCTCAGAGAGTTCTTTGCTATGAGGTGCCATGTTGGAACTTTCAGTGACCAGTATGAGAGAGTGTGAGAGCTGTACTACTAAATTGAACACACCTGCTCCCTATGCACACCTGAGACCTAGTAACACTAACAAATCACATGACATTTTGGAGGGAAAATGACAAGCAGTGCTCAATTTGGACATTTAGGGGTGTAGTCTCTTAGGGGTGTACTCACTTTTGTTGCCGGTGGTTTAGACATTAATGGCTGTATATTGAGTTATTTTGAGGAAAGAATAAATTTACACTGTTATATAAGCTGCACACAGACTACTTTTCATTGTGTCAAAGTGTCATTTTGTCAGTGTTGTCCCATGAAAAGATATACTTAAATATCTGCAGAAATGTGAGGGGTGTACTCACTTTTGTGATACACTGTACATATATATTAAAATGCCTCAATATTTGAGTGTTTTTTTCTCTTTTTTTATTATGTATGTGCCTATAACCAGGGTAAGATAAGTGCATTACCCTAAAACAGCATAGCTAGAATAATCTGCTGGTTTCCTTGTTGAAAACAGATTTCCTAGATCAAGACATGCTTAGTTACACACACACCGATCAGCCATAACATTAAAACCACCTCCTTGTTTCTACACTCACTGTCCATTTTATCAGCTCAGCTACTGACTGTAGTCCATCTGTTTCTCTGCATACTTTTTAGCCTGCGTTCACTCTGTTCTTCAATGGTCAGGACCCCCACAGGACCACTACAGAGCGGGTATTATTTAGGTGGTGGATCATTCTCAGCACTGCAGTGACACTGACATGGTGGTGGTGTGTTAGTGTGTGTTGTACTGGTATGAGTGAATAAGAAACAGCAGCGCTGCTGGAGTTTTTTTTAATCCACTCACTGTCCACTCTATTAGACACTCCTGAGTTGGTCATCTTCTAGACCTTCATCAGTGCTCACAGGACGCTGCCCACAGGGTGCTGTTGGCTGGATATTTTTGGTTGGTGGACTAATCTCAGTCCAACAGGGACAGTGAGGTGTTTAAAAACTCCAGCAGCGCTGCTGTGTCTGATCCACTCATACCAGCACAACACACACTAACACACCACCACCATGTCAGTGTCACTGCAGGGCTGAGAATGATCCACCACTCAAATAATACCTGCTCTGTAGTGAACAGCATGAAAGGGGGCTACCAAAGCATGCAGAGAAATAGATGGACTACAGTCAGTAATTGTAGAACTACAAAGTGCTTCTATATGGTAAGTGGAGCTGATAAAATGTGTGTAGAAACAAGGAGCTGGTTAAAATGTTATGGCTGATCGGTGTATATATACATCTTTTGTGTAACATGTATAATTCCAAAATGAGAGAGAGCTTGTGTGTGTGTGTGTGTGTGTGTGTGTGTGTGTGTGTGTGTGAGAGAGAGAGAGAGAGAGAGAGAGAGAGAGAGAGAGAGAGAGAGAGAGAGAGAGAGAGCAGTATAAAGTACCAGCAGGAAAAAGAAAAAAACGAATAATTGTATGAGATGGATGACAGGAAGATTAAAGAAGAAGCACATGAAGAACAGCAGATTGATGGAAGAGCAGGGAGAAATTCATCTGCAGTGCATGTAACTGCAAGCCAAGCCTAAATAACTGAAAGTAAATAAGAAACAAAATGCCAGGGTCCCATAAACAGCATAAAACATGTGGTACAACCTAAGGAATATAAAAGAGACACCAGAAGGAATATGAATTAAAGATCAAAAATAAAAAAAAGAACGTAGACAAGGGGGGGAAAGGTGAATGTAAGAAGAAGAAAGAGGACAATGACAAGATGTATTCATCTGAAGTTAGGAGAGATCAAGGGAAAGGGGAAAAAAAGAACAGTGTAGGATGGGAGGTAGAGACCAAAAGAGGTGAATGGGAAGAAGGAAGAAGGTGACAGTATTTAAGGGAAGCAAAAATTGATAGCGATCAAATAAAAGAGAGAAAATAGAGAGATTGAAGGAAAAGCGTGGGTCTGTTTCTGCATCTAAACAAGTGCCAAAATGACTTAGCGCTAAAAGACATGGACAGAACATGATCATATCACTCTGCCTTTACTCTCGTTCTCTAAACACCGTCTCCCCTTCTCCCCTTCATGGGATTATGGTAACAACATAAGACAAGAATAGAGCAAGACATTGAGGAACACAAAAAACATATAAACGCGTGGGGGAAACGGAGAGCGAGAGTAAGGGAGTGATCAGAAGGACTCGTATTTACTCGAACACATTTTCCCACGCACACTCCAGCTCTAGCGCTGGAATACATAACACCATAATGAAGCACATGATCAAATTCATTCAGCTGTACACCGGTTCAAGCTGCAAAACTCATACACGCTGGTTATCTGTGAGAGAAACAAAGAAAGACTAAGAGATAGCATATTTCAGGGGGTGTAATCTTATAGTGATCCTATTTTGTGTGCAGAAATATTTCACCTCCCATCACAATCCTGCTCCTCACGCCAAGCTTTTTTTTTAAATATATTTGCTTTATGCATTTTCTCCCCTTTATAGCGCGTCCAATTGCCCGAATGTGTCATGCTTCCTCTCAACCAATGCCGATCTATGCACTGATTGAGGAGAACGAAGCTAACCCACGCCCCCTCCGACACGAGGGCAGCAGCCGTATGCATTTTATCACCTGCACTTTTGACAAGTGCAGTGCAGCTCAGCGTTGTGTACGTAGAGACACACCCTGAGAGCACTCTTTTCTCATTTCTGTGAAGGCACCATCAATCAGCCAGCAGAGGTCATAATTGCACCAGTCATGGGAGAGAGACCCCATCCGGCTTAGTCCCGCCCATTTCTGAACAACAGGCCAATCGTTGTTTGATACGATGAATTTGAGATCCCAGCTCTCCAGCGTGTGTTTTTACCGACACCTGAGCAGCACACCAAGCTTTTTTAAAATTTCAGTGCATTATTGTAAAAAAATTCACATTATGGGCCATTTCGCAGAATCTGTGCCATTTCTGTTCCCAAGACATTATATTTACAAATCAAAAAATCTAATCAAGGTTTATTTGTCACATACATAGTCATACACAGTACAACTGGCAGTGAAATGCTTTTGTGACTGCTCTGCCACAGTAATTACAAATCTACAAAATAGTTAAAAAATATATTATACAAAAAAATAAAGAATGTTTTTAAAAGTAAGAATGTAGAAACATTAGAAAAATTAACAATAAAATTAAAAAGAGCAATTTAAAGTGAACAAGTGTGTAGTGACAAGTAGTGCAGAAACTGTGCAACATAATGCTATACAGATGTGATTTTTTTTTTACACAAATACTAATCTATACATATACATATACATATATATATAAAACTGTATACACGCATATTATACATATTATACGCATATATATTTATAAATGTATATGACAATTTGAAAATTTACTGCATTTTTAAATGCATTTTTGATTGCGCAAAGTGTCCTGTATATTGATCTAATTGCAAATTTAAGATATATAATTTAAAACGTTAATAAAAACTCCCTATAACACTGAAAAAAATATATTTTTCATGTTCCCACTCTTTAACACTACAATTTAATGAAATCAATTAATAAAATCTGTTAGAAATCCTTTTATTCCTGCATGGTTTGGTGACGCCATATCCCATCTAGTCAGTTATGTCCCCAGGTTTTCATTCAGTCCTGTTATCCTATGGAAATATTATATAATATTATTATAATATACGGAAAAATTGGAAATATTCTACAAGTCACATTTTAAATGGAAATTTACATGATCTGTATCTACTGAAGACCACGGAGAGACCACAGGTAAATTCTTTCTGTTTTCCCCCTGTATGTTTGATAATATTGTAACTCTGACTGAGAAAATTGAACTCAACATAAATTCCATCTCCATTGCCACATGGGGGCCACTCAGGTGGCACAGCGGTAAAAACACACGCTGGAACCAGAGCTGGGATCTCGAATACATTGTATCGAAACTCAGCTCTGCCTGCCGGCTGGGCTGAGCGGCCACATGAACAACAATTGGCCTGTTGTTCAGATGGGCGGGACTAAGCCAGATGGGGTCTCTCTCTCATGACTGGTGCAATTATGACCTCTGCTGGCTGATTGGTGGCGCCTGCACAGAAATGAGAAAAGAGTGCTCTTAGGGTGTGTCTCTCCGTACACAACTGCACTCGTCAAAGTGCAGGTGATAAGATGCATATCGCATGCTGCCCACGTGTCGGAGGGGGCGTGGGTTAGCTTTGTTCTCCTCAATCAGAGCAGAGATCGGCATTGGTGGAGAGGAAGCATGACGCAATCGGGCAATTGGACGCGCTAAAAAGGGAGAAAAAAGGGGGAGAAAATGCATAAACAAAATATACAGTGTATCACAAAAGTGAGTACACCCCTCACATTTCTGCAAATATTTCATTATATCTTTTCATGGGACAACACTATAGACATGAAACTTGGATATAACTTAGAGTAGTCAGTGTACAGCTTGTATAGCAGTGTAGATTTACTGTCTTCTGAAAATAACTCAACACACAGCCATTAATGTCTAAATAGCTGGCAACATAAGTGAGTACACCCAACAGTGAACATGTCTAAATTGTGTCCAAATTGTGCCCAAATGTGTCGTTGTCCCTCCCTGGTGTCATGTGTCAAGGTCCCAGGTGTAAATGGGGAGCAGGGCTGTTAAATTTGGTGTTTTGGGTACAATTCTCTCATACTGGCCACTGGATATTCAACATGGCACCTCATGGCAAAGAACTCTCTGAGGATGTGAGAAATAGAATTGTTGCTCTTCACAAAGATGGCCTGGGCTATAAGAAGATTGCTAACACCCTGAAACTGAGCTACAGCATGGTGGCCAAGGTCATACAGCGGTTTTCCAGGACAGGTTCCACTCGGAACAGGCTTCGCCAGGGTCGACCAAAGAAGTTGAGTCCACGTGTTCGGCGTCATATCCAGAGGTTGGCTTTAAAAAATAGACACATGAGTGCTGCCAGCATTGCTGCAGAGGTTGAAGACGTGGGAGGACAGCCTGTCAGTGCTCAGACCATACGCCGCACACTGCATCAACTCGGTCTGCATGGTCGTCATCCCAGAAGGAAGCTGACGCACAAGAAAGCCCGCAAACAGTTTGCTGAAAACAAGCAGTCCAAGAACATGGATTACTGGAATGCCCTGTGGTCTGACGAGACCAAGATAAACTTGTTTGGCTCAGATGGTGTCCAGCATGTGTGGCGGTGCCCTGGTGAGAAGTACCAAGACAACTGTATCTTGCCTACAGTCAAGCATGGTGGTGGTAGCATCATGGTCTTGGGCTGCATGAGTGTTGCTGGCACTGGGGAGCTGCAGTTCATTGAGGGAAACATGAATTCCAACATGTACTGTGACATTCTGAAACAGAGCATGATCCCCTCCCTTCGAAAACTGGGCCTCATGGCAGTTTTCCAACAGGATAACGACCCCAAACACAACCTCCAAGATGACAACTGCCTTGCTGAGGAAGCTGAAGGTAAAGGTGATGGACTAAACCCAATTGAGCACCTGTGGCGCATCCTCAAGTGGAAGGTGGAGGAGTTCAAGGTGTCTAACATCCACCAGCTCCATGATGTCATCATGGAGGAGTGGAAGTGGATTCCAGTAGCAACCTGTGCAGCTCTGGTGAATTCCATGCCCAGGAGGGTTAAGGCAGTGCTGGATAATAATGGTGGTCACACAAAATATTGACACTTTGGGCACAATTTGGACATGTTCACTGTGGGGTGTACTCACTTATGTTGCCAGCCATTTAGACATTAATGGCTGTGTGTTGAGTTATTTTCAGAAGACAGTAAATCTACACTGCTATACAAGTTGTACACTGACTACTCTAAGTTATATCCAAGTTTCATGTCTATAGTGTTGTCTCATGAAAAGATATAATGAAATATTTGCAGAAATGTGAGGGGTGTACTCACTTTTGTGATACACTGTATATATATACATATATATATATATATATATATATAATATATATATATTAGGGCTGTCAAACGATTAAAATTTTTAATCGCGATTAATCTCAGAATTTCATATAGTTCATCACGATTAATCACATTTTTTTTTTTAAAGGAAGTGGTTTTAATGTTATGGCTGATCGGTATACATACACTAACACACAAAAACTCATTCACAATCAACACAGTCTTGTTCCCTGGGTTCTGACAACCATCTTTGCACAATATTGCATTGTTTTTGCACCTTATTCTCACCGTATTGTACTTGCTGCTATATAAACCCTACGCTGCTAACTGGATATCAGAATAAGTTTTTATTAGGGCTGTCGAAGTTAACGCGATAATAATAACGCGTTCCAGTGTTGCCAGATTGGGCGGTTTTTGTTGGAAAACAATTTAATAGCATTTAAATAACACGTCTGTTTAAAAGTAAATATTCAGTTTTAAGAAGCACCAGCATTGTAGAAGGCTGTTAAAAGTAAAGTCAATTTTCAATGCTGATTTGGCTTAATAGTGTTGGTCAGTCTGTATCATATTCTTGAAATGATAAAGTATTGCAAAGGAATATCTTTGAAATTCTTCCTTATAATGTTAAGGTTGCTATATTTTGGTTTTTCACTTGTCAGGGAAAATTAAGAGAGAAAAAAGCTTATTATTATCATGCGTGTGATATATATCATTTACGTGATCTGCGTATCACGTTACCACTGTACGTCACTGAGCTGATATGTGTATCAGGTGACCAGCAGGTAACGGCGTGTTATGTTTAAGTGTGATGCTCCAAGTTGTGGATTAAGCAATAAAGACAAACACGTTCTCCACATAACTAGTGTCATTTGTATTTCGTGGTTAAGTACAAAACATAACAATGCGGGTCTTCGTGATGTAATTCTACATGGCACTCACTGCCTGTATAGGTAAATTTTTCCTGTATAGAATTTGCGTTAACGGCACTATTTTTTTAAATCGCGTTAAATTGAGATCGCGTTAATGCGTTATTATCGCGTTAACTTCGACAGCCCTATATAAAAACATTGCCACATGGAGCACTAAGTCAATTGATTGATAGAAAGGAAGCATGTGTTGGCCTGTTTTTGCTTTACTTTTAATCATTCTGTCAATTTCTTGCCTTATGTTACTTATTAAATTTGTTCCAAACACTATATACAAAAAGCCCCACCACTGCCACTGTTGGGCTCCTGAGCAAGACCTTTAATAATAATTGTATTAAGTCTTATATGTGCTTTGAATAAAAGCAATTGCTAAATGCTGTACCTGTGTCTTAGAGCAGTCTGGAAAAGCACATTCATCAGTTTCTATAAAAGTTACAGAATCGTTTTTCGAGCTCTAGGTCCACTGTTTCATTGTAGCTGGTCGTTATTTTTAAGATTTAAATTTCACTTTCTAACAGTAAAATAAAATTAGGCAAAACGAACTGATTTGAGTGCTCTTCTCCTCTAGTTTTATCTAACACACACTTAAATGCTTTAATCAAACTATACAACAGCAGAATGTGTACCACAAATGTCACACACTTATCTTGAAGGTGTGTAAGGCATACATATTCAACATTCTTTCAACAAAGGGAAGCATGAAAAGTATACACGCACTACAGTGTTGTGAAGAATTTGTCCACCTCTCCTGAAGATACAAACTAACACAAATCAGTCTTAAGTATTTATTATATTAAGCATAAAGGAGAAAAAGGTAGAATGAGGTATTATTCTTGCAATTCTTAGCCCATGGCTGTGTGTGTGTGACTTTGGAGCATGTACAAGCCCAACAGCACTTGCCCATCAAAGGATTACACCAAAGTATCATGGCAAGCTTTTGAATCCATGTGGTGACACTTGGCCCCAGGACAGGCATCCTTGTGCAGGCAGCATTCGGGATGAAAGCATAAATCTTTCACATGCCAGTGGCCGTGACATTATTGCATTCCATTGCCCCAGCTGTGAGACAATAAGCATGATCTAATATGAGGAGGATTATTATCGGCACTTTCTAACCAATGGCATAATGGCACAGAACAATACCAACGTCGTTATCTCTTCAGCACACGCTTCATTCTTACGAACACACACACGTTGCTCCATACAATGGAAACCGGGTGCTTGACATAAGAGCAGGTGTACTCATACGGATGATAATAACATATTCCATTGTGTATAGAAGATAACTGCTAGTTTTACAACAAATGAGTCTGGTTGTAGCTACATTGTTAATACATTTTTATAAATGGCTTTGCCTTTTGCTAACATTCACATCTTTATCATGTCGCCTCATTAACGCTCCATCTTACTCCGGTGCATGCTGGGAACGGTGGACAGTAGCCAGAATGGGCTGAGAGTGACTGAATCCATTCTAAAGTAATAATGTTTTGCTAAGCCTTAATGTGTTGAAATAATGGCTGTTTAAAATACATTTAAATAGTGAGATGATGTGCTAATGGTGACTATAAAATAACTATGACTGTATAAGCAAATCATTTATAGAAAAATAATCTACAATGAGAAGGTGAGATGAGACTCCATAATCCTGTTCCCATTTACACCGATCAGCCATAAAATTAAAACCACCTCCTTGTTTCTACACTCTGTCCATTTTAAGAAGCACTTTGCAGTTCTACAATTATTGACTGTAGTCCATCTGTTCCTCTGCAAACTTTTTTATCCTGCTTTCACCCTGTTCTTCAACGGTCAGGACCCCCACAGGACCACCACAGAGCAGGTATTATTTAGGTGGTGGATCATTCTCAGCACTGCAGTGACACTGACATGGTGGTGGTGTGTTAGTGTGTGTTGTGCTGGTATGACTGGATAAGACACAGCAGTGCTGATGGAGTTTTTAAACACCTCACTGTCACTGCTGGACTGAGAACCAAAAATATCCAGCCAACAGCGCCCCGTGGGCAGCGTCCTGTGACCACTGATGAAGGTTTAGAAGATGACCAACTCAACAGCAGCAATATATGAGCGATCGTCTCTGACTTTACATCTACAAGGTGGACCAACTAGGTAGGACTACAGTCAGTAATTGTAGAACTACAAAGTGCTTCTATATGATAAGTGGAGCTGATAAAATGGACAGTGAGTGTAGAAACAAGGAGGTGGTTTTAATGTTATGGCTGATTGGTGTATATTAAATATTTTTTATTACTCAGGTAATTAAAATAAAGAATCATTAAGAAACATCATTAGACACTAGAAACTATTGTTTTATCTTTAAAAATGCTTTTACATTGTTGTAATTTGGGGGTAATGTGCATGTACAGGATCTGGCTTGCAGCAAATAAAACACCACACATGTCCTTGTTGGGTGTAAATGATGGTACATTAGTCTACATCATTTACATGTCATTGATTTTAAAATAACTGATAGTTATATAACCATACAATTTTACAGGATCTTAATGGGTCCCACATTGAGGGTAATTAAGCTTCATTGGAGCTAATATCTTGTTTCATTGGAAGAATAAGTCACACAGCCACAGAAGCACAGCACCAGTTTGACTGGCCTTAAAACAAAGACTAAGATCAGTAGCACATACTTGTGGAAACACTCGTCCACCTGCTAATCATCAATCAAGAGAACAAGTAAGCAAGTACAGAGCTACCAAAGTGGACTCTAGGGTCCATTCAGGTACTGTGAATGATGTCGATTTAAGTAAATGTGCAATATATGATGTTAACTAACACCTTTTCGTATCTCAGAAAATCACCAGCTTGAAAGTATTAAGTATGCAGTGTAGTACAGAGTTTCAGAAATGAAATATGCATGTGCTCACAATCAAATGAAGTCTTGTTTGGAAAAATAAAACAGAAAAGGCAAAACCAGGATCCGTCTGTCTCCACTGAATCTACAAACAATGCTGCTGATTTTAATCCTTTATGGGTCTCACAGAGAAAATAATGTTTAAAAAATATTTCTCCGGCAGGCTGGGTGCCCAAATGAACAACGATTGGCTGTTGTTCATACAGGGTGGGAGCCGGACAAGGATTTCTCATAACTGATGCAATTACGACCTCTGCTGGGTGATTGAAGGCGCCTGCACAGAGTCGAGGGATAATGCATTGATCAGGGTGTGGCTCTCTGTACACAAAGCTGATCTGCATATGAACTCGCCTCGTGCAGGTGAAACGGTGCAGTCGGGTACTGCACACGTGTCGGAGGGGGCGACCAGGGTGGAGATCAACCTCAGTAGAGAGAAAGCACAATGCAATTGGGTAATTTGATTTGCTATAGTTGGAAGAAAAAGTGGAGAAAATAAAGAAAAATAATAAAAAATTAATAAATCAGTAATAAAATAATATTTCTTTGCATTTGTTAGTTTCCTGGGACTATACCAACAACAAATGATTAATATTTGTTTTACTAGTGCACACAGTATTTTTAATGAGCCTCTACCAAACAGTTAAGATGATCACAAAAATGACGCGACTTTCATGGATGATTTTTCAGCCCCCGCCTTCAGGTTGACATAGGTAAGAACTACTGTTTTCTCAAAACCATCTACTAATATTTTTTAGTTTAAAACATGTCAACCAAGGAGTAGATGCGGCCCAAAGAAGATTATTTAGAAAGTAAGCTCAACAAAATGGTATTACCCATTATTATCTTTTTAAAGGTAAGGTAAAACACTGTAACACTGTTCAAAACACAGTTTTCACCCATTTTTGATCTTTTTGCAATAAATAAAAGCTTAACTACAGTGTCTGCAGATTGCCACAGACTTTTATCTGAATCTTTACAGTGCTGGTACTTGCGATCCATCTTGTATGAAGGAGTTATTGATAGAAGTGCTTAAATTGGGGACAGTACAAATCAAATTACAGTGCTCTGATATTGAATTCCAGGAACTAACTATTGCTGTTCAGCAGCTTTCATTTGGCTCTGCACCTGATATTGATGGTGTGCTGACTGAATCTTATAAATGATTTCTAAGAGTGCTTAGAATGTATGAGAGTTTTAAATAGTATTTAATGCTGTGTTACAAAATATGAGTCATTTGCTGACTTGTGCTCTCAGTAATGGACGGCGTATACATCCTTTTTTTATATTTTCCACCTCCTGGTTTCTACACTCACTGTCCATTTTATCAGCTCCATTTGATCAGCTCCACTTACCATATAGAAGCACTTTGTAGTTTTACAATTACTGACTATAGTCCATCTATTTCTCTGCATGCTTTTTTAACCTGCTTTCACCCTGTTTTTCAATGGTCAGGACCCCCACAGGACCAGTACAGAGCAGGTATTATTTAGGTGGTGGATCATTCTCAGCACTGCAGTGACACTGACATGGTGGTGGTGTGTTAGTGTGTGTTGTGCTGGTATGAGTTGATCAGACACAGCAGCGCTGCTGGAGTTTTTAAATACCGTGTCCACTCACTGTCCACTCTGTTAGACACTCCTACCTAGTTGGTCCACCTTGTAGATGTAAAGTCCGAGACGATCACTCATCTATTGCTGCTGTTTGAGTTAATCATCTTCTAGACCTTCATCAGTGGTCACAGGACGTTGCCCACGGGGCGCTGTTGGCTGGATATATTTTTGGTTGGTGGACTATTCTCAGTTCAGCAGTGACAGTGAGGTGTTTTTAAAAACTCCAGCAGCATTGCTGCATCTGATCCACTCATACCAGCACAACAAACACTAACACACCACCACCATGTCATTGTCACTGCAGCGCTGAGAATGCATGGGGGTCCTGACCATTGAAGAACAGGGTGAAGGCAGGCTAAGAAAGCATGCAGAGAAACAGATGGACTACAGTCAGTAATTGTAGAACTACAAAGTGCTTCTATATGGTAAGTGGTTAAATGGACAGTAAGTGTAGAAACAAGGAGGTGGTTTTAATGTTATGGCTGATCAGTGTAATTTGGTAAGTGAATTCCAAACATTTGCATTCTCAAGTTAAAAACTCCTACTACATCTCAGTTACTCGATTCTAACAAAGGTCTTAGACCTTATGGAGGATGCTAAAGTGTGTTTATAATCAATACATGGTGTTGCAATGCTACCAGTGGTAGCCTAGTGGGTAGAGCTTTGGGCTACCAACCGGAAGATTGTGGTTCAAATCCAGGCTCTGCTATGCAGCCACTGTTGGGTCCTTGAGCAAGGCCCTTAACCCTGTCTGCTCTAGAGGCGCCATACAATTGGCTGACCCTGCGCTCTGACCCCAGCTTCCAAACAAGCTGGGATATGTGAAGAGAGAATTTCATTGTACTGTACACCTGTATATGTATATATGACAAATAAAGTATATCTTCTTCTTCTAGTACACTAGTATGGAATTTGCCTTAAACATTTATGGCTTAAAGAAGGACAGTATTATGCACTACTTCCTGCCCTGACAAAAAAAACTGAATATTATTGGATTATTCTGGGCAGGGAAACATACTCACAATGTCAGGTCAGTAACACAAACTCTTTAAGTAGAGCAGACAACAAAAAAGTATGCTGTTCCTAAATTGGTGGCATCCCTGGTGCTTATTGTCCTATTTGCACAATTGTTCTCATGCTGGAAGTTAACTTGGAACGACCTTACAAGATTCATCAGTTCAAGTTTCACAGACAGTTTTGTATCTCCAGTGCACCTCTGGACTGTTGAAGGAAACCGGAGCTCCCGGAGCGAACCCAAGCGACACAGGGAGAACATGCACACAGCATGCAGAACTTTATACAGAAAGGACCCGGACTGCTCCACCTGGGAATCGAACCCAGGACCTTCTCGCTGTGAGGCGACAGTGCTACCCACTGAGCCACCGGCACGCCCCTCCAAGATAAAAACCAACAAAAGTGCTGGAGTGTATATTATAGTGTATTGTAGCATATCTGTATTTTGGCAGCTATTTACCCCATTATTCATATCTTGTTTTTATTTTTACAATAAAATATATTGTGCATCAAAATAAATCTTAAAGAGGTGGCACTGAAGGGCAGGTACTTATAATGTTTTACAGCCCCAGCACCTGGTTTAAAATCTAAGCTGTGTGTAAACACCAAGTCAGTGTAAGATTTCTCCATTTCCTCCTATCTGCCAAAACATGCTAGTAGTTGAATTAGGTCTTAAATTGCCCCTAGGTGTGCCCAGTGCTTCTGGAATCAGGATCAGCATGACATATGATGAATTAATGTATAAATAAATAACATTTCCAACACACATAAAACACTAGAAGCTATATCAGGTGTGTAAGTGATTCAGTTATTCATTTATTCACTGACGGTGGTACAACAGCTTTATCTGGGGTTGCGACGGGTGCAATTCACTGGGCGAAAGGTAGAAAACACCCTGGACAGGTTGCCAGTCTATCACAGGGCAAACACACACACACACACACACACATTCACACCTAGAGTTTCAAGAAACTCCAATTAATGTGGGAGGAAACTGGAGCTCCCAAAGGAAACCAACCCAGACATCACTCCACCTGGGAATAGAACCCAGGACCTTCTTGCTGTGAGGGGACAGTGCTACCCATCAAGCCACCGTATTTTCAGGGCCCAGGATTTGGAGAGTCCTAAGAAGCCTGGTCACTTAAAAAAAAAATACAGAAAGGGTAGAGCAGTGGGATATTCCGCTAGCACACCAGCGCTGAGATTCTGAACACGCCATCTAGCGGGCACCATTAGCCGTGCCTGCGGCAGACAAAATCAAGTATGCTGGGTGGGAAAAGACAGGAATAAGTGGGTGGGGTCTTCGAACGCTGTGCAAGGATTCTGGTTAGCAGACTGACACACCTGTGCAGAAGTGGATGAGACTTATGTGCGAATTCATCAAAGCACACGCGAAAAAGAAGGGGTTAAAGCTGGAACCAGAGCTGGGATCTCGAATACATCGTATCGAATGTTAGCTCTGCCTGCCGGCTAGGCTGAGCAGCCACATGAGCAACGATTGGCCTGTTGTTCAGATATGGGTGTGATTAAGCCGGATAGGGTCTCTCTCTCATAACTAATGCAATTACTCTGCTGGCTGGTTGATGGCGCCTGCACAGAGATGAGAAAAGAGTGCTTTCAGGGTGTGTCTCTCTGTACTCAGTGCTAAGCTGCACTGCACTCGTCAAAGTGTAGGTGATAAGATGCATACGGCTGCTTAAATTGGGAGAAAGAGAGAAAATGCATAAAAAATTGAAACAAGACGGTGCAGCGGTAAAAACACACGCTGGAACCAGAGCTGGGATCTCGAATACATCGTATCGAATCTCAGCTCGGCCACATGAACAATGATTGGCCTGTTGTTCAGATATGGGCGGGCTTAAGCCGGATAGTGTCACTCTCTCATAACTAATAAAATTACGACCTCCGCTGGCTGATTGATGGCGCCTGCACAGAGATGAGAAAAGAGTGCTCTCAGGGTGTGTCTCTCCGTACACAGTGCTGAGCTGCACTGCACTCGTCAAAGTGTAGGTGATAACATGCATACGGCATGCTGCCCACGTGCCGGAGGGGGGGGGCGTGTGTTAGCTTCGTTCTCCTCAATCAGAGCAGGGATCGGCATTGGTGGAGAGGAAGCATGATGCAATCGGGCAATTGGACGCGCTAAAAGGAAGAAAAAAGGGGAGAAAATGCATAAATAAAATATATATTTTAAAAAATGGCGTGAAGGACTGCGCATGTGTCAAAAGGGGCGTGGAGCAGGCAAATGTCCCCCCCTCGAACGCAGTCGGGATCCCCAGCAGCGGCTACATTAAATTGGGAGAAAAAGAGAGAAAAAGACTCTTTAGTTCGAGGCAAATTTTGTGCAGAGCCGCTGTGAAAAGGTTTTAAAATAATGGTTACACACCACACTATGTAAAAGTCAAAGTGCCCCGCCCTCATTCTCTCTCGATTTTTTTATATTTCTACTGTCTCTCTCCTCACACCTGCCCTTATTCATCTGGTGTAAACCTTCTTACTGTCTTTGCTTCTCTCCGTGCTGTTTTCTTTCCATTCTGCCTTCCCTCCGCATCCTTTTACTTATATATAGAAATGTATGTGCCAGCGGTAACCATGACAACGGCTTCAGCCCACAGAGCATGTGTGAGTTTGTGTGTATGAGCAGGAGAGAAAGAGATAGAACGAGAAACAGTGGGGAGAGAAAAGAGAGGTAATTATTAGGAAAAAGACAGGCTTGAAAACACTCCTCAATTCCCTCTATTTAACCACCTCCTCCTGTGGCATGTCACGGATCTCCCTCCTCCTCTTCCTCCTCATCCTCCTCCTCCTCCTCCCTCTTTCCATCACTTGCACTTTCCTCCTCTCCTTTTTGTTCACACAATTCTCCTCACCCTCCATCTGCATCTGTGTTCTGCAGGCACTCGCTTTCACATTTTCTGACTTTTTGCCTTTTTCTCTCTCTCTCTCTCTCTCTCTTCCTGTTCCACTCTTTCACCGCCTCTCTCGCTCGTTCTTTGCATCTTTTCATGATTCTGGAATTCTGGATGGTAGTTTTACAAACCCTAATAGTCTGCTATCTCCACTTTTTTCAAAATCCTTTGAAATAAACGTATGTGATTGCATGTTGAGAAGGATTCTTTATTACAAATCCCCACAGTTCATTTCAAAACTCCCCCACTCTCTTTCTTCTCTTTTTTTCTTTCTTAATTTCTCTCTGAATTTACAATGTGGTGCTATTCCACCCATCTTTCTCCAACTGTTACTTTTATCTCTTGCCTCTTTTTTCTGTTTCTACATATTTGAAGTGTTTAATCTTTATTCTATAAATATATTAAATTATGTACTCATTAATAAGGACTCAAATCACGTGTTTCAGCCACATCTGTAGCTAGCAGGTGTAATAAATCAATTACATTAAGAAAATTATATTCTTTCGAGTTTGCAGCAACAGTTTAGGGAAGCCCCTTTACCCATGTGCACAAGACAAGCTTAATAAAACATGAAGAAAAGCTTGGTTTAAAGAAAGAAACTCCAGCATCCTGACCTCACCCCACTGAACAGCTCTGGAATAAACTGAGACATCAACTGAGGCTTTCCTGAGTACCATCAGTGCCCAGCCATACTAATGTATGGGCACAAATTTCCACAGACATACTTCAAAGTCTTGTGAGAAGCCTTTTAAGACATGTGAAATGAT
Source organism: Trichomycterus rosablanca (assembly GCF_030014385.1). NCBI lineage: Eukaryota > Metazoa > Chordata > Actinopteri > Siluriformes > Trichomycteridae > Trichomycterus > Trichomycterus rosablanca. The sequence continues at coordinate 9,238,348 of NC_086002.1, read as the reverse complement.
CACATAATGGTCACTCCATTTTAATATAATTTTTTATGGGATTTCCAACAAGCTCATGGTCAGGTGTCCACATATTTTTTTTTACCATATAGTATAAATATACATGTGTAAAGTGTTTTAGATGAGCCACCACCAAATGCTTTTCTTCTGATATATTTCGTCAGTTCCATAGGCTTTCAAATGGGTAAAGGACATAGCAAATCATTTTGATACCCCTCAATAATTGAGGGCATTGCAATTTTTAAAGAGATCCCCATTCATCAGGTGATCAGTACATAACTTTGTAATGATTTTCAATTACTTTCACCACTAAGAGGAATTATGAACGACACCTATACTAGCAAAATAGGGCATGAAAGATCCACCTCTTTACTGTAAGGTTCAAGCATATATGCCTGCACCATTCTCTTGATGTACTTGACATATGAACCTGTCCAAACTGTCAAAATCTGATGCAGGATCACTCATGTGACCATAACACTTTTTTTTCTGTAAACCACCAAATTTTACCTATTGTCAGTTTGATTCAAAATTCAAGATTAACTGAATATAACATAATTTGCTGTACTAGGTGAGGGTAAAAAAAGAATAGCATGAAACCCTAGCAAAAATACTATCAATGAGTCAAGAAAATATGACCCCACAGAAACAATTTAGGATGTCCCTTCAAAATGACAGAATACGAAGAAAAATAAAAAATAATAGCTATTAGTAGGATTATAACAGGTACTGGTCATTTCATGCATGTGTGACAGTCTTTTGCATGTTGAGAAGTAGTACATACACCATTAATCTTACATTCATAGATCTTCCAAAATAAAGTAGTGACATAGAGGTTCACTATTCAAGGTAGAGGGGGTAACTAATTCTGAGACAAAACCTGCTTACCTCTTTCAAAACAAGATATCTTCCAACACAACAACCCAAAGCTCACATTCATGTCTACCAAGAAAACTTGAACTGACAAGAGCTAGGCACAAAGATCACCTGAATTAAAGGAGCCTGAATATTTTGGGTTAATATTGCAAGATCTAGGTATGTACATTTAAAAAAGCCATTTCCACAAAGATCTATTGTCTGTGAGACATGCCGACTTCTGCAAAGATCAACAGTTATATAGTTCTACAGGAGAAAAGGACTGCATTATTATTTTTATATTTATCACACATCAATGCATGTACATAATGAAAGTGTCCACATGGACCAAAGGATAAAAAGAAAAAAGCAGTGGAAAACAAAAACAAGATGACAAACCGTACAGGCCAAAGTAGCAAGACAAAAAAGCAAGAGATAAAAAGAGATTATTATCATTATTATCTAGACATGAAAGATATATGATGTATTGTCTACATAATAGCAGCCATTTATCTTACATTATTTATCCAGGCCTGTCAAAGTAAAGCATACATCTGGCAGAAAATACACCCTTCACACAATCACTCATGTCTAAGAACAATGTAAAGCAACCAGTCCCAATACTGGCATGATTTTAGAGTGGGAGGCGGGAGTGTATTGGACACCAAAAGGAAAAACATACCAAACTTGCCGCTCAGGTGGCGCAGCAGTAAAAACACACGCTAGCACACCAGAGCTGGGATCTCGAGTACATCGGATCGAATCTCAGCTCTGTCATCTGGATGGGCTGAGCGGCCACATGAACAATGATTGGCCTGTTGTTCATATAGGGGTGGGGTATTAAGCCGGATAGGGACTCCACGTAACTAATGCACTAAGCCCTCTGCTGATTAATGGCGCCTGCACAGAGGTGAGCAAAGAGTGCAGATCAGGGTGTGTCTCTCCATACACAAGGCTGATTCGCATATATGCACTTGCCTAGTGTGGGTGACAAAATGCATACGGCTGATGCCCATGTGTCGGAGGTGGCGTGGGTCAGCTTCGTTCTCCCATTAGTGACACAATCGGGCAATTGGACGCACTAAAAAGTCGGAAGAAAAAGGGGAGAAAATGCATAAACAAAAATATAAATAAAGAAAAGAAAAACATACCAAACTTCACAGTGACAGTAACACTATCTGCTCCATCACAGTGCATCCCATTTATGATACAGCAACATGTGACCACAGTCTTTGTACAATACAACACTGTACTGTGACACAGTTATGAATGATGTAATGAAGTTAATCTCACACTGAACTCAGATATTAATGAAAAGACTCCCTAATCTGAAACATCTCAACTCATGTCAGGACAAAAAAACCATTATACAATTACTATACGGACATTAATGGATACTTCTCATTACTTAACACAATTAATCAACCCATCAAAGCTCATTAATAGAGACAATCTATCTCTGATTGACAATAATTAGGTCCTTAAAAGATTATGTAACTCTCTTTGCAATAACAAAAAAAATGAATAAGGAATTTATAGAACTTTCTCTAGAACAATACAGCATGGAAACACGTATATTTGTAATAATATGATTGTTTCCAGGCTTTAATATAGCCTGAGCTTAGGCGATATTCCGCTAGCACACCAGCGCAGAGATTCTGAACTCCTCGGTTCAAAACTAAGCATTGCCACTGGTCGGCTGGGCGCCATCTAAAGGGGCATAATTGGTAGTGCCTGCAGCAGACAGTTTCTGCTAGGGCGGGATAACCGGACTATGTGGGTAGGGTCTTCGAACGCTGTGTAAAGACCCTGATTAGCAGATAGAGAGGCGCCTGTGCAGAATGCATGGGTGAAAAAGGGTTCCGCTAAGGGCAGCGCACGGGTCGGAGGAGGCGTGAGCAGCAATATACCCACCTCAACTGCAATCAGGGATCCCCCAGCAGTGGAAGACATATTATCTATGCTAAATCTGGAGAAAATGGGAGAAAATGAACATTTTATTGCTTAACTTGTTCCTGTAAAACTTACAACACTAAAATTAACTCAATTTACTAATAAACTAATAATATATAGTACAAAATTACCTTAACATTTTTGGTCACACAATTTAAATCACAGAGATGAAGTAATTGAAGGACCCAGACCGCCCCACCTGGGGATTGAACCCAGGACCTTCTTGCTGTGAGGCGACAGTGCTACCCACTTAGCCACCATGCCACCCCTGTACTTTCTATGGCATTGAGGATACTGAAAATGACTTTTACTGTATTTTTAAATGATTATGTAATTAAATTTTATATAATATCTTGCCAAAATTTTCTTTGAGCAAATGTTATCTTTTTATCTGTTGAATACAAATATGAATTTTTCATTTTTTACCAAAGCAACATATAAATTTGTTGAAATTTTTTCCCGTCTGTACTTCTTCTGTTTCCTTTTTTTAAGATTAACAAAACAACTATGTTTATCTCCCACTCTTTTACTTGGTGGCATTTGCTACAAGTCCTGCTGACATTTCTTCTCCGTCTGTGCACTTTTCTCTCTCCATCACTGTTTCTTTTCATTCCTCCTACATTTTACAGGGTAAAACCAATCCAGACTCTCAGTCCTTTTTCTCCCACTCACTGTTTACCACTTGTTCCCTTTTTTGTTCTTTTTTCTTCATTCTCATTTCCAATCGTTTGTCAAAGTCGGTCAGTGTGAAAGTACTGGTAAAAGCAGATGTGACAGAAATACTAATATGGACCCATGAGCCTGTCTAATACTGGATAACACAGTGTGTCTTCAAAGTTTCACTTCAAAGTACTTAGTTCAATCCCCCATGAGCCATGTTCATCACAATCACTGCGACAGATATAAATGTCTTTGACACCCGGGCAGCACTAAGCACTTTATCAGAAGTCAAAAAATGACAGTGGTCCTATTTATTACTCTAAATAAAATATACATTCATGCTCATGTATCTTATGGATAAAAGCACAGAGAGTAAACGACCACAAACTAAAAGTAACAGAGAAGAGCTGCAGTGACTACCAGAGATATGACACAAAAAGCAAGAGAGTCAGAGATAAGGAAACCAAAAGAAAGAAGACAGTGATTCTAAAAGAGACAACGCTTTCAAAAGACAGACAAAAGGAACTTACAAATGTAAAGCACCAAATATATACCACCCTTGATGCTCACGTTGCTTGAGGTAGTTATTTATCACTGATGTAAGAGAAGTACAAGTGCTTTAAACTCAAATGAAACTGAACCTTGTCAATTAATTCTCATAAGACCACTATATAAAAAAACTAGGGGAAGCAAAACAAGAAAAAAAAACATCTCAGCATCCCCCTTCCCCCATAATTTGGATATTCTCTGTTTGTGATTTTAGATATTGTAGTTATTTTCAGGTGTTTTAATATACTGTAGAACAAACCGACCATTCATTTAAGTTAAACCATGTTAATGAAGAGCACTATGACAGTGTTCTTTAGTTTCTAGTACTGCAGCATAGACTAACATAGATTATCCATGTTCCCAACAAATTATTAGAAAAAAAATATATCTCCATTGGGCAGAGCTTTTTATTTTGCTGATGATTTTGGCCAGTTGATGTGTAAAAGTACACCTGCTTCATTCAGTAATTGTATAAGTGTAAAACGTGTATTATTGGTTATGGTGTCTTGTTGTATTTTAAAGTTGAGTTTTGCACTATTAAAACACTGTGTATATATCCATATCACTATGTAAATACTTTATATTTAATAAAATTTTAGCTTATTTTGTGTTGTACCGAGTTGTAATGAGTTTAATCATGTTTATTCTATTTCTATTTTATTATTGCTGCTGGTCTCACTGAGAGCTACCAAACAAAGTTTCGTTGTATAACTACAATGACAATAAAGTCTATCTTATCTTATTAGTTAGTTAGTTAGTTAGTTGTAGAAGCTATCTATAGATCTAAAGACATCCTGTCTTTCTTTTAGCTGTCAGCACCTATTTTAGGCTGCACACCTGTACAGCTGTGGTGCCAGGATGGCACAGGAGGCCACATGGTCCCTCTTACCAACCATTTCGGTGGATACCATTTCTGTGGAGTATGTAGGCAGTTGTAGCCTAGTGGTTAAAGTACTGGATTAGTAATCTGAAGGTTGCTGGTTCAAGCCCCACCAATGCCAGGCTGCTGCTTTTGGGCCCTTAGGCAAGACCCTTAACCCTCAATTGCTCACACTGTATACTGTCACAGTACTGTTAGTCTCTTTGGATAAAGGCATCTGCTAAATGCTGAAAATGTAAATGTAAAGCATGTGCAGTGACTAAATCCACATTAAAGATATCATTCAGAAGATAAGTGAAAGTGACAATAATTAGTTTGTTGGTTAGTTAGTTAGCAAACTCAAACCTATTTAATTTAGTTAGTCAGTGTAAGATTTAAAAGGTTAGTTTGCCTAGTGTATGAAGTGGTTTACTTATGTAACTATCAGTAACTTACATCAGTTTAGTTTCAGAATATTAACCACAAAAAGGCCAAAAGACCAAAAAAGTAGGAATGCTAGCCTTAGACCAAAAACAAAATAATGGAGACTGATAATTAGGCACAATAAAGAGAGAAGACGAAAAGACTGAGGGACCCAAAGAAACCCCCCCAAAAAAACAACTGATGAACCAGGACAGAGATAAAAGAGAGTAATAGACAGATAAAAAGACAGAAGTTGAATTTTAGGACTACACATGACCAGCTAGAGAGAAAATGATCTTAAAACAGAGAGTGACAGGCTGGTAAAACCAGGTAGATAAGCATAATGATGAATATTCTTATCAACACACAGATGTACCAGATTAAACATTACCTTAGCAGCCATGATCATGGAGGAGCCCCCACGGATGCCCAGAATGGGGATGTGGGTCTGTGCTGAAATGAAGTCGAGGATCTGAGCAATAGCCTCTTGGTCAGTGTCGTCCCCAAATACAACTCCCTGTAGCCAGTGGCGAGACATGAGGGCACAGATGCGTGTGATGATGCTCTTCGGGTCTGTTTCATTCATGGTGACCAGGTCGAGCTTGGGTGCCAGTGGCACATGTAAGAAGTCCTCCTTCTCCAGGCCCTCAGCCAGTGTCACCTCGCTTGAGTTACCCACCAGCACCACGGCGATGCTAAGGCCCTGCGCCAACTTGGGCACCGCTCCCACTGGATTGGCCGGAGGGTAGTGGGGTGGCCCGATAATGTTGCCGGTGGTACCGCCCCCTGCCATGCCCCCTCCACCTCGTCGCGACTTGCAGACTGGGCAGAGGACGAGCAACAGGAGGAGAAGGAAGAAGAACAGATGCAGTCTTGGAGGTGAGGAGAGGGTACGAAGAGGAGAGGGAAAGAGGTCGAGGCTGACAAGCATGGCAGAGAAGTGAAGACGCTGTCCCTGGAGGAAAGAAGAGACAGAGAGTTTAGAAATTGACAAACTCTGGCTCTGTTTATGCAAAACCTTCACTACTCATTAATGGCACTTGTTGGATTGAGTTCAAGGAAATGTCAAGGTCCCACTGAGAATTCAGTCATTATCACTGTCAAATTACCAAGAGGTTTCATGAACATCTTTTTGCTATGTGGATTTAATATGCCTTTCAGTGAGTTCCCAGATTTATAGGTGTCCACACAATGTATATTCCCCCATTATCATTTTTACTGCAGCCTGTCTGTTGCCATCATTCTGCAAAAAAGGCGGGGAAGGCAGTGGTAGCCTAGTGGGTAGAGCTTTGGGCTATCAGCCGGAAGATTGGCGGTTCAAATCCAGGCTCTGCTATGCAGCCACTGTCCCCTAAGCAAGGCCTTTAACCCTGTCTGCTACAATATCTGATCCTGCATTCTGACCCCAGCTTTCAAACATGTATATGTATGTATGACTAATAAATTCTACTTCAATTCTGCTAAGTGGGTAGCACTGTCGCCTCACAGCAAGAAGGTCCTGGGTGTGTGTGTTTGATATTAAACTTGTGTGAGCTGATGAACCTTGTGTACCCAGTAGCTACCTGTTCTGTCATGAATGTAACATGTAAAAAATGACGTTAAAATCCTAATAAACAAACAAACAATGACCCAACTGAAAATGACCACTAGAGGACTACTGTTAACCAGACATTATCTGTTACATTTACATTTTCAGCAGACACCTTTATCCAAAGTGACTTACATTACATTACAGTTACAGTATACAGTCTGAGCAATTCAGGGTTAAGGGCCTTGCTCAAGGGCCCAACAGCAGCAACCTGGCAGTGGTGGGGCTTGAACCAGCGACCCTCTGATTACTAGTCCAGTACCTTAACCACTAGGCTACAGCTTGCCCTGTAGATCTAGAAGTGTTAAAGTAAGAGGCTATTCATTTATGAAAACTTACATGAACACCATAAAGACCAGGGTAAAATTCTTCCACTTGAAAGTAAAAGTTGTTCTGTGTTTATTAAAGTAGATTAAACTTGAATAATGAATAAAAACAGATTCAGATCTGAGGTTGGTACATTACACCACATTACTTTTGATGATTAATAATCATATTCATACCATAATGTACATTTGATGATTGAAGTAGAACAGTTCTAGAAAAAGAAAACCATACAGCTTTACCTCCTGTGTGAATGTGCTGGTGTTGTTAGAGAGAATAATGCACAAAAATACTTTCCACACTTTTAACAGGGATGTAGTTTTTCTGTGTGAGTTTGCTGATGTCGTTTAAGATTACTTTAATTAGCAAAAAACTCTTTCCACACTTTAAGCAGTGATACAGTTTCTCTCCTGTGTGAATACGCTGGTGTTGTTGGAGGTTAACCTGTTAAGCAAAACTCTTTCCACACTTTCAAAACTCTTTCCCATATCAGCAGTGATATGGCCTTTCTCCTGTGTGAATACGCTGGTGTTGTTTGAGATGACTCTGCTTAATAAAACTCTTTCCACACTCTGAGCAGTGATGAAAGTTCTTCATGTTTATGCTTTGATAAGACTGTAGAAACTGTTTCCTTCCTGTTAGAATCCTGGCAGTCACTTTAACAAAGCTGGTGTCTCCAGCAGGTCGTTTCTAATGAAGAACGTGCAGAAGAACCTTCTCACCAAGTGACTCATCTGTTAGGTTAATAATCAAACCTTCTAACATGTACTGTACACTTAGGTGACCACAACCTTTGAATTCTTGTTGTTATTGGTTTTGCACCACTGTAAGTAACTTTTAAACAAAGTAAGTCAGTAAGTAAGTAAGGGCAGGTGTAGCTCAGCGGTTAAGATGCAGGACTAGTAATCAAAAGGTTGCTGGTTCCAGCCTCATATCTGCCAGCTTGCAACTGTTGGGCCCTTGAGCAAGGCCCTTAAACCTCATTTGCTTGCAATATATACAATGTCAATTTGTCAAGTTGCTTTGAAAAAAGGTATCTGCTAAATGCTGAAAATGTAAGTCTAACCATTTTTAGTATCCTCAAATTAGGAACAAGACATGTCTAAAATAGTGGTGTATGATCAGAGACTGCTAATCCATGTTACGGTTGTATGACTCAAACTGTGTGAGGCAACATTTCAAAATTTCAGGTGTGGTTAAATTGCAGTTTAAGAAAAGTGCAATCTGTGGAATACACTTCTCCACCTGTCAGTTATTACCAAGCTAAGATAATTCTACACCTGTAAATAACAAATCATTTACACCATCTAGTTCAGCCTTCTAAGTGTGCACCACATTTATTCATTCTTATAGAATAATTAGTCAGGATGAATACTGCTATATAACATCTCAGTTACACGGCTATAGTTTTGCTTCCTTTATTACAAACCAACAGTTTTGCCATACAAGTACCACTCTGTCAGAGGGCAACACAGTAAAGCAGTTCTGCTATTGGTTGTTACTGTAAACTGGAACTCTGCATAAAAAGAATTTTACCAAAGTATAAAGACAAGCCATAGAACAAGAACAAGCTGTTGCAAAGTGAAGGTATGATTTCTCTACCTCATCTATAAATAAAAAGGACTGCACTTGCCTGAGACTTACATTTGCATGTATTGGATGGATTTTAAGCACGCTTTTCAATGCTAGAAGAATAATTCATCCAATAAAAATACTGTATATGTTTTGTGATGTTTAAAGATGTTTAAGGATTTAAAACATGCATAGAAAGAAAAATAGTCTCTAACTACACAGTGTGCTAACATGCATGAGTGCTCAATAAAAGCTAATAATTCTAAACAGAAGTTAAACTTCCTTACATATGTTGCTGTATCTGATAGCAACATGCATTTGCAATAATAGTAAAATGTCAGTTTGAAAGTAATAAACAATTCCAGATGATCTAGTAAGAGTAAAATTATATGTGCTGAATTTCTGCTAGTCCCTTATCAGTGACTATTTTTTATAAATTACACTTTTGCCTGGATATTATAGAACAGATACAGATACAGTTATAAAAGATGATAGAACAGTATGGTTACAAATCATTTTTCTTACACAGTTTGTGTTTAGTCATTTTTAGTCTCTCAGTTTGAACATAGCTGCTGATTGAATATATTGCTGAAATCTATTATGAAAATCTTTGCTTAATACACATATATTACCCTAACACTACTTTTTTTTAATGCATTTTCTACCCTTTTTCTCCCCTTTTAGCACGTCCAAATGCTCGATTGCGTCATGCTTCCTCTCCGCCTATGCCAATGCCTGCTCTGACCGAGGAGATCGAAGCTAACCCATGCCCCCTCCGACACGTGGGCAGCAAGCCGTATGCATCTTATCACCCACACATTGACGAGTGTTGTACCACCTAGCGTTGTGTACGGAGAGACACACCCAAAGAGCACTTTTTCCTCATCTCTGTGTAGGCACCTGTAATCAGCCAGCAGAGGTCGTAATTTCACCAGTCTGACAGAGAGAGACCCATATCCAGCTTAGGCCAATCGTTGTTCATGTGACCACTCAGATCCACGAGATCCCAGCTCTGGTTCCAGCGTGTGTTTTTACCGCTGCGCCACCTGAGCGCCCCCTAACACTACTTTTATATGTCACTAAGTAATACCTGGTTAGCGACGGTCCTAGTGGTCCTTTGTGTGATTGGTAGAGAGATGCTGGAAAAGTGTTAATGAGTGTAGATACTCTAAAGTCAATATTTCTGACAAACTGTGTAACTTGCTGCAGTTAATTGGGCATAACTGGGCATAATTTTTTATAATATTTATATAATATAATATAACATAATAAAGAGTATATATACAGTATAGCGCCTGTAGCTAACTGAGAAGTCAGCTACATCAACTAATAGACACTCCATACACAACCATATCAATATTAATATCAGTGTTACTGCTGCACTGAGAATGGTTCACCATTGATGAATCTGATAGCTGGATTAAGAATTAACATGTAAAATGATGCTGTGATATAGGGCAGTGATATAGGGCAGTGGTAGCTGAGCGGTTAAAGTAAAGGACTAGTAACTGAAAGGTCGCTGGTTCAAGACCCACATCTGCCAGGTTGCCATTGTTGGGCCCTTGAGCAAGTCTCAATTGTAAGTCGCTTTGGATAAAGGCGTCTACTAAATACTGAAAATGTAAATAACCTCGGGGATATATCTTTTGTACCTTTCAGATAGTAATTTATAGTAACAGTGTATCACGTAATTTAAAGGAGTTATACAAACTAAATATACCAAAGATGTACACTTTAGAATACCATCCTAATGACAGACACATCTTAGTACTTTGTACTTCTTAGTACCTCACCCTGATCCTCCACCCAGAACTCCACCAGAACAAGGTTCTTCAGTTCACAAGTTTGATATCAAACACAGTCATGGACAATTTTGTATCTCCAATTCACCTCACTTGCATGTCTTTGGACTGTGGGAGGAAACCGGAGCACCCGGAGGAAACCCACGCAGACACGGGGAGAACATGCAAACTCCACACAGAAAGGACCCGGACCGCCCCATCTGGGGATCGAACCCTGGACCTTCTTGCTGTAAGGAGACAGTGCTACCTACTGAGCCACCGTGCCACCCCATACTTTCATGTAAGGGATCGTACTGTAAATCTACTTTGATAAATCTACATTAGATAACAGTTTAGCATGAGACATTTCTGCAAAAGTAACTATGTAATAACCATGTCAAAGTAATATTTTTTTAGGTCACTTCCATAAACCGAAGTGACTGTTTCAATTAAAAGCAGCTATAATACGTCTTTGTGAGAAGTTAAGCATTAGAGTGCAAATTATATACACTTAACAGTTATGTTTTATGGTTGGGTGTGCTTACATCTAAAAAAAGCTGTTCATTCGTTACAGGCTTTTAATAGCTTGTATCTATAAAAAAAAAAAATCGATTAGGTTGTAGCAAATCAGCGATTCAAGCTTGAGTTTCAGAGTGTGTGACACTGTTACAGACATAGCAAACATTCTAGGTTAACATAAGAGCTCTTAAAGGAATCAATACTGAGCACAATGCGTTTTTTTCTTTTAAAGGGCAGTGGAACAGGCATAAAAGAAAGTGACAGACAGATGATGCAAGATATCGACAGACTGAGTGAAAGGGTGATGGTGATGAAATGGGGAGGGAGGGAAACAAAATGTATGTATGTGTGTGACAATGTGTGGTCAGCGCTGAATGTGTTTAAACAAAATGACACACCAGTTGGTTGATCAGCTGACAGAATAGCACACCCACACATAGTCTTGACCAACAGTAAAAATGTATCCCTTAACCACTGTCTACAGTATCTGCTTCATATCAGCAAATACCACTAACATGCTTGCTATTTGCCTGTACTTATAATACTGAGAATTTAACATGCAGGTCTAAACACAGTCATGAATGCTTAGGCAGTAATTTATGGGTTCCGCAATGTGTCCTGTGAACCTGGTGCCCTTACCAAAAAATTTCTGATCACTGTGAATCAAACTGATTCATGTATACCTGATAACAATATACATTAAAATTTTGTGTGATTTCTATTGTTGGGTAAACATATTTGTATTGTTGTTGCATTGCTTCTATGCTGAGAAGTTTAATGAAATTACATGAGATCATTTTTAGTTAGACATACTCTGGCACTCTAGCACTGAAATCACACCACATTTTCCCAGTTTGCAAACTGTTGTAATAACTAATGTGAGACTCAAAGACCAAGACAAAAACATTTGTAATGTAACAACAATCAAGGTTCTGGTTTTTCTACTTTAATTAATTAATTAATTTATTATTTATTAGGATTTTAACGTCATGTTTTACACTCTTTGCTTACATTCATGACAGGACAGGTAATGACTGGTTACACAAGATTCATCAATTCACAAGTTTAATGTCAAACACAGTCATGGACAATTTTGTATCTCCAATTCACCTCACTTGCATGTTTTTGGACTGTCGGAGGAAACCGGAGCTCCTGAAGGAAACCCACACAGACGAGGGAGAACACGCAAACTCCACACAGAAAGGACCCAGACCGCTCCACCTGGGAATCAAACTAACTTGCCAACAGCAAAATCTAAAAACGTTATACTATTTAATCCAGACGTTGCATATCATGCTAACTTTTTGTAACTAAATAAGGTATAGGCAAATTACTAACTCATGATGGCACACTCCAAAATGTGTGTTTCTTTTCTTTTGAAATGACTGCAAAGCAACACGAAGGACCGTCCTTTTAGAGGTCAGCTTAGCAAAGCAGTTCTACTGTTGGTTGACAATATAAGCTTTAGTGTCAAAGTTAAAGTCAAAGTTTACTCACAAAATTTGGGAAACAATGCTGAAAACTGATTGAGGAGCTGAGAGGTATACATTACATGGATGCTTAACATGGGCATGTGCTGAGAGTGTTTGCTGATCAAGTAAAAACTTGCTGGCAGCTGGGAACTAACTAAAAATCACATATTTATTTATTAGGATTTTAACATCATGTTTTACACACTTTGGTTACATTCTAATGACTAAGGTGACTAAGGTGAGACTCAAAGACATTTGCAATGTAACAGCTAACAAGGTTCTGGTTTTCCTACTTGAATTAATTTATTTATTTATTTATTTATTATTAGGATTTTAACATCATGTTTTACACACTTTGGTTACATTCATGACAGAACAGGTAACTAATTAGACAAGATTCATCAGTTCAAATTTATTATCAAACACATGATAATTAATCATGGACAATTTTGTATCTCCAATTCACCTCACTTGCATGTTTTTGACTGTGAGAGGAAACCAGAGCTCTTGGAGGAAAACCCACGCAGACACAGGAAAAATCACATAATGTGCACTAAACTGTAGCTTAGATGTGAATCTGTACATCATGGCGAATGTAGATGCTAAATCTTATGTCTGTAAACAGCATCGGCCACACCCAACTGGTAACCTGTTGGTAATGTTCACCAGAGATTTAATCTAAGCTTAGACTGTAGTCGGGTGATTTTGTTGGCCAATATTACGGTGGCTCGTACTGGCATGAAAGTGTGTTATCACAGTCCTCACACAGTTCTCCAGGTGTGTATCCTCTGGAGTCAACTAGAGATGTGTTGGTTAGAGATTATTCCTTTAAACGTGTTGACCCTTTCCTGCTAAGATTCCACCCCCTCTATTGGTTGTACTTAACCATTTATCTTCCCACCTCGTCTTTTATCGCTCGTTCCATTTTCTTTTATTCCTTTTGAAATGCCTGAAGGGAACCTGTTATTGTTTCCTGCCATTCTCATTAGCAGCGAGGCAGAGGCGAACACTTAGTCACTACCAAATGTACAGTGCACCGCTTAGAAACTCGTAAATCAAAACCAGTCCCAAAGCAACAGGGGTTTTGGTAAGCTGTGTGTGTGTGTGTGTGTGTGTGTGTGTGTGTGTGTGTGTGTGTGTGCGTGTGTTGACAGTATCCCTCTTACTGATCGTATTTCTCTCAGGGGTTGACACATTGGCATTAAGAAGAAGAAGAACATAAGCCAGCCGCCTGGTGAAAACATGACGAGCGCTCTGGGGAGGGCGAGGGACGAGGGTAAGGGGGGGAAAGAAACGCAGGGGGATTACTCGGAAAGAAAGGCAGCTCTTACAGAGCTAATTATTGGAGGTTTGTCAGCGCTAATTGCAGGTACACATGCTAATTGTGAATGCGCTCTCACTTCTGTTGAGCCAAACGACTGAAGCGAGGGAGGAGAGGAGCGTGTGGGAGGAAAAGAACGAATGCAGAAGGATAAAGAGCGCAAGAAAGAAAGAAAGAAAAAACGGGGAAGAAAAAAGTAAATTTAGTGATATTTTAATAGTAAAAAGAAATTTTATATTCATTTCAAAGTTGGAAAAAATGATAAGATGTGCAGGCAAGAAATAAAACTTTAAAAATTACAATTAGCTTACAAGCAGGATGCAATGGCAGCAGTATGGTATAAAACATAAAATATAAGAAAAATAAGTAGAAGTCACAGAGGAAAGGAGGTGAAAGAAATAAAATGAAGGAGAATGAAGAAATTAGTGCTCGTGGATGACAGAAGAAAAGCAGAAGGATGAGCCACTTGGTTTCGCCTTCAGTTTAGCAGCGCTTTGTAACCATAGCAACCATTCAAATGAGCCATCCTCCACACACACACTATACTGATACATCCATGCAGATTTAACATTCTTAAGTATCCTAGTAACAAATGCATCCATGTAGCCTCTTGAATAAGACTATTTTAGTAAGATTATTAGTGCATGATGTAACACCCTGACACTGTAATGTAAAATAATTCCATGGCTTTCTAAAACACACACTCACAAAAAAATCGAATTCTCATAAACACAAGTAAGCTGTGGTTTCTCATAGTTGTGCTTTTTCTTTTTTCTTTCTTTTTTTTGCAGATACAATGAGGTAATTCAGCACCACCTTCACCAGTGAGCACTTACATTCACCCACCAACACAAGAACGCTTTCTGGCTTGTATACACACAGGTGGGTGTACACACATGCACACAATGGACTGGTTTATAGGCATCTCATATTCAAATCAGGTGACATTAAACAATACAAAACAGTTAGTAATAATTCAAAGGTTAGAATCAAATGAAATTTGCACAATTATCTGGAGTAAAATCTGTGCCAAGTCTAGTGTGCGGACCACATCCTCTGTGGTGACCCCTAAATGGGGGCGGTGGTAGCCTAGTGGGTAGAGGTTTGGGCTATCAGCTGAAAGATTGAGAGTTCGAATCCCAGCTCTGCCATGCAGCCACTGTAGGGCCCTATGTATAAATGACAAATTAAGGCATTCTATTCTATTCTAGATAAAGGAGCAACAGGAAGGTGAAGGTTAAAAAAAATCTGCCCAAATATAGTTTATTAACCAAGAGGTTTTTGGTGTCAAAGGTTTGTAAGGTTAATACAGATATTTAGTAATAAAAGTCTATAGCCCAGTTTACAAATAGAGCAATAATAAAAATTTTGCAAAGTCTGGTGTGCGGACCACATCAGCCATGGCGACCCCTATATACGTGAGCAACAGGCCGAAGGTAAAAAAAAATCCCACATTTCACCCAAATTTAGTTTATTAACCGAGAGGTTTTGGTGTCAACAGTGTGTAAGGTTAATACAGATATCTAGTAATAAAAGTCTACGGCCCAGTTAACAAATAGAGCAATAATAATAATAACAATAATAATAAAAACTGTGCCAAGTCTGGTGTGCAGACCACATCCACTGTGGCGAACCCTAAATACGTGAGCAACAGAGAGCCAAAGGTAAAAATATCCTTTCACCCAAATTTTGTTTATTAACCAAGAGATTTTTGGTGTCAACAGTGTGTAAGGTTAATACAGATATCTAATAATAAAAGTATATAGCCCAAACAGTTTACAAATAGAGCAAAAAATAATAATAGAGCAAAAATAATAATAAAACCTGTGCCAAGTCTGGAGCAATAATAATAATAATAGAGCAATAATAATAATAGAGCAGTAATAAAACTAACAATTGTGCCAAGTCTGGTGGGTGGACCACATCCACTGTGGCAAACCTTAAATATGGAAGCAACAGGGAGGCGAAGGTAAAAAAAAAAAAAAACGAGAGGTTTTTGGTGTCAAAGGTTTGTACGGTTAATACAGATATCTAGTAATAAAAGTCTATAGCCCAGACAGTTATAAAGCAATATTATAAAACCTGTGCCTGGTCTAAAAGTCTGGTATGCGGACCACATCCACTGTGGTGAACCTTAAATACAGGAGCAACAGGGAGGCAAAAGTTTAGTTTATTAACTAAGAGGTGTTCGGTGTCAAAGGTTTGTAAGGTTAATACAAATATTCACAAATAGAGCAATAATAACTGGTATGTGGACAACATCCACTGTGGTGACCCCTGAATACGGGAGCAACAGGAAGGCAAAGGTAAAAAAAACATTTTGCCCAAATTTAGTTTATTAACCAAGAGGTTTTTGGTGTCAAAAGTTTGTAAGGTTAATACAGATATCTAATAATAAAAGTACATAGTGTGTTACCTGCCTTTCGCTTAGTTAATCAGACCCACCATGACCCTTCATAGGATAAAGCGGAGACAGTTAATTAGATAGTTAATGTTGTCTCATACATCTTTAATAGCCGTAATATACCTAAATAGACCTGGTAGTAATTATTCATGTAAATTCTCACATATAAAAGCTACTTAATGTGCAATTAAATGCATCAGACAGACACAACAAGGTATAAATGACTGGAAAAGTAGGTTTCAGTGTTCAGATTAGTCTGACCCTTCAGGTTACATAAGTGTACTTATCTGTTCCTAAGATTGCAGACATCTTCAATCAACACCTGCTGAGAGTTATCAGTGCTTAAATGTCACTGAGTAGAGAAACACTGCTATAAATCATACACGCACATACACACACACACACACACACACACACACACACACACACACACACACACACACACACTCTCTCTCTCTCGCACAAATCCCCTTGTAGCTGTATCAGTCTCCCTTCATGTTCCAGTAGATGACACCTCTTTTGATAATCTTGGACACATCTGGACATGACACTGGGACTAATTTTTCTGATTGACCCTGGATAAGCATTAACCCCAACTGGTTGGAGATTAGAGAAGACTTAGACTACGAGGTCTAAGTCTTGAGGCTTCATTGACAAGTGTTAAAAAAAAAAAGTTCAGCCAACATGGGTGCAGCCCAGAGGTGGAAAGTAACGAATTACATTTACTTGAGTTACTGTAACTGAGTATTTTTTGTGTGTACTTTTTAAAGTAGATTTTACAACCAGTAATTTTACTTTTACTGAAGTATGTTTTGTATTAAGAATTGTAATTCGCTACATTTTAAATAACATCCGTTACTGAGTAAAAAAAAAAAAAACCGCAAAAAAATTGCGTCTGGGTAACTGCTGCAGTGAATGCTGGGATGGAGAATAAACTGGCGCTAAAATAAAGGAGCTGTAATCTAGGTATAGAGTAGGGAGGGAAGGGCGATTTTAAAAAAAGTTTAACATGTTTGTATTTGACAACATAGTCTGATGTGAAAGAATGGCAAAGTTTTGTCTTACATCTTGAAGGTTTTCTTTGGGTCATTTAGTGAAAGTCACAACACTTTTAACCTTGACTTGTTTTGAGTTATGAGATTTGCAGTATGACTGTTGTTTGGTATTCGTTGGTGATAAAAAGAAGGCTGGTCTATAGAATCCACAATTTATGCCAACTTCAGTGGTTATACAGTTTAAAAATACTAAAATAACACATTAAACATGTTGTATCAACATGTTTTTACTATTATATTTTAATTAAAAACAACTATTGTGCGATTTATATCCACTGGTCCTGTTTGCATTACACAGAAGAGACCCCCTCCTTCTGTTAAAAAAGTAACTAAGTAACGTTTACTCTGAGTACATTTTAAATGAGTTACTTTATACTTTTTACTTGAGTAGATTTTAGACTAGTAATCTAAATCGTACTTAAGTAAAAATTCATCAAAGTAATAGTACTTCTACATGAGTACAATAATTTAGTACTCTTTCCACCTCTAGTGAAACCTGTCTTTTAAAGTCAAAATCATTTTCTTATCAGAACTGATCAGACCAGCCGAACCAATCGATTACAAAAATATACTGACACACAAACACAGAGCCAGCAAACGCTGACAGAATGTAACAGATTGTGGGTGCATGTCAGCGTGTCTACATGCGTCATAAAGCATTTTAAGCCGCATGATTTTGTAATAAAAAATCCTGATGTGAAAAGAGACAAAACAATCAAAGGCTGCGTAAAATCAATGATATCAAATACATTAAATGCTTCCAACTTTCAGCCAACAGTTTCTGATCCAGCATGACTGTGACCTTGTACACAAATTAAAATCTATAAAAACAAATCTATGGTTTGACAAACTCCAATAAGCCCTGATTTTAACCCTACTGAACAAAAGAGTGTGAGTCCGATCTTCTTGTCAAACATCAGTGCCTGACCTCACAAATGTTCTTTTAAACACAAATTCCCATAGACACATTCCAAAACTTTGTGAATAGCCTTCCCAGAAAAGTAAAGGCTGTTACAGCTACTAACCGATGGTCAGGAGTAGACACAGTGGTAGTGTGGTGAGTTTTTTTGTGCTATTCAATTGAGCAATTGAGAGTTCAACTTTAGCACTGCCAGTGGTCGGGCTTGAACTGTCAACCTTCTGATTACTAGTCCGGTACCTTAACCGCTGAGCTACCACTGTTACCTTCAGGAAACACCCCGGCCAGGTCCCCAGTATAATACAGGGCAAACACACACACACATTCACACCTATAGGCAATTTTTAGTATCTCCAATTAGCCTGACCGCATCTCTATGGACTGTGGGGGAAACAGGCTCCAGAGAACATGCAAACTCCACAAAGAAAGGACCCAACCGCTCCACCTGGGAATCGAGCCCAGGACCTTCTTGCCACCATGCCTCCCTATATTATATTATTATATATTTGATTATTTTTGGAATATCTTAAGCCCTCTTGGGGAGCCTAAAGGGCTCTGATGATTCCCCTCTCATCTGTATCTACCTCACTCTTTTGTATCAAATTAATAAATTATGCATCAAGCAAGATGTTTGCACAAAAATCCATTGCAGGCTTTATCTGATTTCAAATTAGCTCAGCTGCATCTTGGGAGAAAAATCTCAGCAAACAAACAATATTCATGTTTATTAATGTGTTTGTGCAAAATCAAATTGGATCAAAATTTAAACCCCGATAAACCTCGATCTGTGTTAGGCAATGAATGAGATTTGTAACATAAGGAATTAAAGTAAATCTATGCGCTGTGCATGTCATTTTGAAGTGGTGCACTGAGTGAGGAGGATCGGGATCGTATGGTAATCCTGTCTGACGTTAGGAAGGTATGCAGCGGGCTTCACTTCATCATCAAATAATTCCCTCTACTGCATTTACACACACACACACACATGCACACAGCAAGACTGTCAGATGTGCTGCAAGATGTTATTAAAAAGTTTAATCTCACTCAACATGTCCAACTAGGTGGTTTCTCATTGTCAAATTATTGTATAAAATATTTAGATCATATTATTTATTTTTTAGGATTTTGTGTTGTGTTTTTGTGCAAACATCTTGCTATATCTAATCCTATTGTAAACCTACATAAATATAACATAACTGGTTGACAGAGTTATAATGGCAGTTATTTGAGTCCTGATATTTATTGTTAATATATTGCATTTGAGCTGCTCAGGTGGCGCAGCGGTAAAAACACACGCTGGAACCAGAGCTGGATCTCGAATACATCGTATCGAATCTCAGCTCTGCCTGCCGGATAAGGCTGAGCGGCCACATGAACAGCGATTGGCCTGTTGTTCAGATGGGGTCTCTCTCTCATGACGATGAGATGAGAAAAGAGTGCTCTCAGGGTGTGTCTCTCCGTACACAACGCCGAGCTGCACTGCACTCGTCAAAGTGCAGGTGATAAGATGAATACGGCATGCTGCCCACGTGTCGAAGGGGGCGTGGGTTAGCTTAGTTCTCCTCAATCAGAGCGGGGATCGGCATTGGTGGAGAGGAAGCATGATGCAATCAGGGCAATTGGACGCGCTTAAAGAGAGAAAAAAGGGGAGAAAATGCATAAATAAAATATAAAGAAATATATATATATATATATTGCATTTGACAGTGGTAAGGCTTTGGGGTATCAACTGAAAGGTTAACTTAAGTAAAGTTACTAAGCACTTAAGTAAAAATTCATCAAAGTAATAGTACTTTTACTTGAGTACAATAATTTAGTTTACAAATATTTACTTTCCACCTCTAGTGAAGCCTGTCTTTTAAAGTCAAAATCATTTCCTTATCAGAACTGATCAGACCAGCCAAACCAACAGATTACAAAAATATACTGACACACAAACACAGAGCCAGCAAACGCTGACAGAATGTAACAGATTGTGGGTGCATGTCAGCGTGTCTACATGCATCATAAAGCATTTTGTAATAAAAAATCCTGATGTGAAAAGAGACAAAACAATCAAAGGCTGCGTAAAATCAATGATATCAAATACATTAAATTCTTTCAACTTTCAGCCAACAGTTTCTGATCCAGCATGACTGTGACCTTGTACACAAATTAAAATCTATAAAAAGAAATCTATGGTTTGACAAACTCCAATAAGCCCTGATTTTAACCCTACTGAACAAAAGAGTGTGAGTCTGAGAAAATGCATAAATAAAATATGAAGAAATATATATATATTGCATTTGACAGTGGTAGCATAGTGGGTAAGGCTTTGGGGTATCAACTGAAAGGTTGAGAGTTTTCTCTCAACTGTTGGGTCCTTGAGCAAGTCCCTTAACCCTCTCTGCTCCAGGGGTGCCGTACAATGGCTGACCCCAGCTCTGACCCCAGCTTCCAAACAAGCTAGAATATGTGAAGAAAGAATCTCATTGTACTGCACACGTGTATATGCATATATGACAAATAAAGTCATTCTATTCTATCCATCTATTCTATTGAACATAATGCACACACACAAACACTGGCTGTTAAAAAATCAAAAAGCAGGTTTTTGGGTTCTGTTCCTTTCTTCAGGGCTTGCTGATGGCCTCCTTCTAGCTTAACCAATCACAAGCAAGCATGTGAGCACCCAACCCAACCCACTGGTCATGGAAAATTAATTAGCAAGCTGTTTCTCGTTAGGGCCAAATGTAGATCAACATATGGATACCATGAGATATTACTTCTGTTCACATTACTTACTGTTCTCGTCATCAAAGCAAGTGAACGACTGACATCGAATTTACATCTACGGTATTTAGCAGATGCTTTTATCCAATGCATACCAAAGCAAGCAGTTCAGGGGTAAGGGCCTTAGTGGGGAGTGAATCGACAACCTTCTGATCACCAGTCCAATACCCTAACCACTGAGCTACCAATGCCCTCATGCTAAAATGTTGAAATATTTCAGCAAATGTATTCACACCCCCACCAAATACATAATTGCACACACAATATCCCATATCTCACCAAAAGTATTCAAGCCCCCACATACTCGACAACTTTTTCTTTCTCTACCGCATTTTTCTTAGGTAATGGACCTCTCCAGTTTAAATTAACACTTAAACAGTGAGTTTTTGTCAGGATAAGTTCCATGTAAAGAAACTGTGTCAAAACTCATGACGGTATGTGCCAAATTATGAAGAAATGCCTTACAAAGTAGTGCATAGAAACTCATTGACAGGTATAGACGGATGCCTGGAGCAGGAGGGAAATGAGCCTCCGAAGAGTGATAGCAGAACTCACTTTTCACCATATTATATGTATTATATGTATATAACATTGTAGGGCATTAGCTTAGCAAAGCCAACATACAATTGATACAGTCAATGTCAGCACATTATGGCTAGTTAACAATGTAAACTAGCCATAAGACTTTGGGACAGTGATAGCCCAGTGGGTAGAGCTTTGGGCTATCAATTGAAAAATTAAGAGTACGGCTGGCTCGATACCACTTTTTTATGTCCGATACCAATACTGCAAATTGAGTATCTGCCGATACCGATACCAATCCGATACCATCATTTCTCCTCTCAAACAACTAAGCAGTAATAATACACGTCTCAATGCACCATGGTTAAACTAGCTATCTAAATAACAATGTTCAGACTGTGAAACAAATATTCTAAAGGAATAAATACAGAACCTACAACATCACACTTCTGCAAAACTGCTGTTTTACACTGAACTTTTACACAGAACATTTAGCAGCATTTTTGGCTTGTTTAACAAAAGTGTACAATTGAAAGATGTGAATGTCAATCAAACGCGATGGACCAATTAGAAAGTTCTGTCACGTTTTTAGATTATTAAAAACCAAAGCCCGCTTATAAAAAAACCCAGCTGGATTTTGAAGAGGACATCTGTGGCTAAACAGGAAACAGTGTAGTTTGTTTTATTTCATAACACTAATGGATTAATCGTTGAGGATGTGAGAGATCTCCAAGCCGGGACAAGATTTTCTTTATCTCAGGTGAGCGATTTATCATTTATAAAGCGATTTCTATTGTGTTTAAACAGTGTTTTTAGATGTGGCAGTAGTAGATGATTTTTTAAAATGCTAAAAGTTTAAGAAGATCAGTGTGTTTTAATTTCTGAATGGCTGTTTCAGATGAGTTGTAGATCAGTGGCACATGTTAATGATGTCATCAAGAGTGAGTGGCAATAAATGGCACTCTGTTGGAACGCATCTTCATGTTTTACTTGCTTTACGCACAAACAATGGCCTTATTTACATTAAGTGTTATTTACATTAAGTGTTATTTACATTAAGCAACAGTATCTGATCGGATTACAGGTTTGCAAGAAAAACATTTTATTTCAAAATTAGCTACATTATAATAAACAATCATTCCAACAGTAAACAAAATAGATCAAAATAACAGAGACCAGTACTGCTACACTCATTTAAAAGGGTTAGCTGTGGTGCCCAGGTGACACAATACAGCCATGAAATTTCAGGAGCATATGATTGGCCCTGCTCCCAGGGTGGGAATGATGGTGTTTCTGTTTTCCATATCAGTCAGGGTACCATCTGTAAGCTCATGTGTAATTAGGCAGTTATAACCCTGCTATAAGCATGTAATGTGCTAAATGGCATGACCAAACTACAGTTTAAAGATAAATTGGCTGACTTTATGTGTTTTGGAGAAAGGATGTGTAATCCTTTAAGATTAGTAGCTTTTGTTTGGTAGGAAGATTGAGCGTATGCTAAATCAGCAGAATAGAGACGTACGGTAATTTACTGGTGCAATACTAAGCAAGCTTCCTGTTCATGCTTAACCGTCTCATGTTTGAGTCTTCAGGCATTAATATTTAAATAATCTTTCTATGAAGCAGCTGTATTTTGTGTCACAGATTTCTGTTAGACTGCGTAAGAAAAACATACAGGCTTTCAATTTTCCATATAAGACTGATTTGATTTAAAATAATAAAACTATAAAGTGAAATAAAATGATTTTCTCTCTAACTTGGCATATGTTGTGTAACCCAATTATAAACAAAATAATTGGGATTGTGTATTTTCTTATCATACACTGCTACCTGAAAACCTTATTATTAAGATTACTGTGACTAATAATTAATTAAAAATAGTATTCTTTAGCCTTGCCTTTAATGATAAGCAGTGTGGAATAAATAGAACTAGGTTTTTAATCCTGCTTTAAACTAACTACAATAAAAATGATAAAAATTAGGTTTTGTTCAGTTTTACTTTTTTGTATAAAGGTATAATTACAGTGCCCAGGTGGCCCAGAGGTATATTTCGCTACCACACCAGCGCCGAGATTCTGATCTCCTCGTTTCGAAACTCGGCATTGCTACCAGTCTACTGAGCGCCATCTAGCGGGCATAATTGGCAGTGCCTGCAGCAGACACGTTTCTGCTAGGGCAAGATGCCCGGACTATGTGGGTGGGGTCTTCAAGGACCCTGATCAACAGATATAGCGGTGCCTGTGCAGAATGCATGAGGGAAAAAGGGTTCCGCTAAGGGCTGCACGTGGGTCAGAGGAGGCGTAAGCAGCAATTTAACCACTTCAACTGCAATCGGGGATCCTCCAGTAGCGGAAGACAAATTGACTATGCTAAACTGGGTGAAAATGGGAAAAAATGCATAAATAAAATAGAAAAAAGTAGAATTACAACAGAAGACTGTCAACCCTCATGATAAATGTGTAGTGTTTGAAAAACATCCCGATATACGTATAATGTTACAGTATGTAATTGTTACAGTAAAGCACTGCCTTCTCCTTTTAGCCCCAGAAATAGAGGCACTTTTTTACTCTAACTGTTATGGAGATGTAAGAATTTACACACTGATAGCCTGAAAAATATCACAACAAATAAACTACCACTGCAAACACACAGTACAAAATACTAAATTAAACATACACAGAACAGATTCAGACACACACACTCTGAACTAAATCCCCTTAATTGGTTGGTCAATGCCGTTAAAGTCGCTTGAATGAGCCCAGTTCAGGTTAAAGACCTTTGTGTCTATCAGTCTATCTCTCCTGCTGACACAAACATACACTCAATCGATCAGATAAGACAAGGTTGTCTACAACACACACACACACACACACACACACACAAACACAGAAAGCCAGATGCTCGCATGCATCACCAAACACCAAACAGTTTAAGCTAATGATGTAAACACCAACACAATTGCTGCAGTTCATTTATTATAGCGGAGCCCACTGTGACAGGGTGCTACCCTGATTACCCCCCAAAAAAGTGTGGGTTATTAAAAAAAAAGAAAAGTGAATATACGGTGAGCTGTGCTTAACTTAAGATTAATGTAAGAATGTGCACATTTAATTATACAAATGTCCAAGTCAAGTATTTACAAGCTCTAGTGATGATTTAAGTCTTTCAAATGAGTGATAAAAACAGTTGGGTGTTTGGCATGTTTATTGAAATTGGCATTCATTGGGCACTGAAATAAAAAAAAGAGTAAAAAATTAAAAGAAGAAAAATACAGCTAATCATTTTTTACATTGCTCACTATTTTAAGCATGGCTGAATAATCTTGTTTTTAATTGTTTTGCATTAAAAGCAATAAAAATATTGTTTTTTTATTATTAATTTAATGATTGATTAAAGCATCTAGGAATGGACACTGGGTTATTCTGGTAGTATTAAAGCTTGGACTGATACTGTGTTGAGACTATGATACGCCATTGCATTATTTGTGTTATTTTAGCTGTAGGGTGTAGACGATCTATTGTTTTAGCTATTGTAGCACTGAGCTACACAATAAGAAGCAATTCAAGATTCTTTAAGTCTTCTTTGGAAGATACCACAATAGAAACAACCCTACAAATGCACACTTACATGATCCAAAATAAACTACTAATACAGTTTATTTAATTTCAAATGTAAATTTCTAGTTTGGCTTTAAAGGTTGCCAAATAAACCCTGGTGTTTTACCATGTAAAGAAATGGAATCCTGGCCTTAAGTACATGGGAGAATAAGTACATTGGGACCATTTTAAAGATGGTGTCAACATAACTTGTCTCTTGTGTAAATTGGTTGACTGCTACTGGTAGCCTTAATGCTGCTTCTGTCTCTCTGTGGGAAAGTCTGGACTAACTACAAAGATGACTTTAGAGACACAGAGACAATGAATGAATGAATGAATAAAGTGGTAAACTGAGTAAATTGGCAGTATTCTGAGGGTTCAGACCAACAAGAGCATCAACTTAAGGTAAAGCCAGACTACACAAAGCCAACAGAAGTGACCCATAAACTAAGTAACATATTCACTGCTCAATAACTGATTCTCAGTATTTTACGCCTGGTTTAAGCAGGATAGAGATGAGTAATTGGCGAAATAAAAATATTAATAATAACAATTGCTTTTGAACATTGCTATTAGCTTGTTTTAAGGCATTTGAGACCTTTGCTTTGACCCAGATTGTCTAAAACTAAAAGATTTTGGAAATTTAACAACTTTGAGCTTTGTTAAGTTTGCAAATTAAACTACTATTCATCATGGTTGTACTCCCCACAAGGCAGTGTCTGTTTGTTAGGTTTTGGAAACCTTAAGGTACTTACAGTTGGGGTACTAATGTAAGTAGGTGTTAGGCTTTAAAAAATATAGCTCAGTGGATAAATAAACAGGCCCTACAATTAAACCAAAAGAAATGCCAAATGCAGAGCTGGTAGAACAGGGAAAAAATTGTCATTGTTGATTAAAAAGCTGCAATGCCGCAGGAAGGATATAAATCAGTCAGAGCTGTCCTCTGAATTCCAATGCAATGCCTCAACTGGGCTTGATTACATTACAGAAAAAGTCTGATTTACTTTCATTCTGTTTGTCACCATGGAGCAACATGAAAAAAACGGCTTAATAGTCATGACAAAATGTCTGCAGCGACATCCCACAACAGTTCAAAACACAAGCAGTTATGTCACAAAAAGGTCTCTGTGGTGTCCCTATGTTCTGTTGCCATGCCAACGAAAACCTTGGTTGCCACGCCACCAGAATATCAGAGTGATGTTGAGGAGGATTTGACATTCTCACTCTCTCTTACTAAATCCCTCTGGTTGTCATCAATCAAACATCGGTGTGACTGGCAGCTGGGTCGACCCCTCTGAGCAAGGCTAAAGCAAATCTGTCACTTTGTGTTAATAAGAGAAGGAAAATCAGTCCCTGTCCAGCTTCTTCTCTCCAAATGAGTTTCATTAGTCCTGTGGAACAAGCCACACTCAATACAGAGCCTCTCTAAGTAAATCCATATTTTACACTTTCCCTTTTACTAATCCCACTTAGCTGAGAAAGGTGGACAAATCTTTATGCTCACTGGTTTATCCTCAGCGAAGATGAAATGACCAAAAACACATTTAGAAAAATTTGAGGTTTGGACATTGGAGCCAAACTCATACAATTAATTTTTCATGTAAAATGGATTGAAGCCTTGATGTGATGATAAAAGGAAATGGAAGGACAGAGGGAGGAAGGTCTGGAAGGAAGATTGGAAAAGGACAGCAGTAATAGCAAAGAAAGACATAAAAAAAAAGACTTTTTCCTACCTTGAACATTGCCAGCCCAACTGCCATTCTCTCTGCTCAACTCTGGCATGATGGTGTGAGCTGGGACTTCTCTCTTCCTTTCATAGCCTCGGATGAAGAAACCACTAACTGATGAAGCAACCCCGAGGATGGATGGGTGTGGAGAAACAGGTGCTGGATGCAGACTAAACTGACTGTAGATCCAGGTTGGTTTTAAATTTGAATCGAGTGATCAGTCAAGAAAAAGTTGCAAAATTGGATCAAATTAGAAAAAAATACAATTTCAGGAAGAATGGGAATCAAAACAATATATTTAAATGTGCTGTGTAGCACTCCTGAGGCCTACGTCTCAATGGACATCTTCTGGCCAAAGATGTCTAAAGAATAAAGTTTAAACACAAAGAAAAAATCTTAACAGTTTATTTTTGTCCACTTGGCATCTTCGTCCTTAAAATAATCAATTTAAGGGAAAATCTTTAAATGTTTTTTAAATGTTCACTGATGTAGGTCTCTAGTTGTCGGTCAGTTTCCTTTTGGGATCCCCATCTGAATTTTTTGCCGCTACAAAAAAACAAGAAAATTAAAGTGGTTGGTTAGTTTGTGGTTTAAGTTGTACATGTGAGCAAAGCCATTAAAAGTAGTAATAAAAGTAAGTTCTTGAACTTCTATAGAGTGTGACTCCCTTTTAAGACACGTCACGTTTCATGTCACCTTCTCTTCAAAAGACTTCATTAAGATGGGATCTGTATCTGTTCTTTGGAAAGTGAGTATGTGTGGAAAACCTGCTCCATAAAAGTGCTGCATCTTCTTCAAAGTATGTGTAATTTTCATTATAGTATTTTTTTTTTACTTTTGTCTGTTTCAGTATTTTTATTTTTAGTACTAATTGATCCTGCTAGGCTTATAAAGAAACACTGAATTGCTATATTTAATAAAGTGCATTTAATATTTTTAAGCTTACCAACCAATAAAAATAACCAAATAATCTGTGGACAACCAACTCAAACTATTGTTTCCTTAATTTTAAAAATCTTACATTTGTTCCATTATATCTTTTGTTTGTGTTATTGCACTGTTCTTAAGACACTAGTGACCATGTCACAAACCCATGACCAACACATTTATCCTTATCAATATATTCTGTCCAGATTCTAAATTCCACATGTGAATTTGCTAACAAAAAATGTCCTATCAGGCATTTGTAACATTGTTTTCCATTTGCAAAATGGAACATGAATGGCTCTTACATTTTACACTGAAGTAGCACTTGTACTGCACATATAATGTGAATCATTGGGCAGATTATTGTGCATACTGTCACAGTCTGTACACATGATCTCACAGACGCCTATTTCGATCAATTAGGGGGACATAAGTGGCATTACTTCCACTCAGAAAGGAGGATGAATTATGCTTTTGTGGCACAAAAACCTTTTTTATGCCAGGAACCCTATTTAAAGTGTAAAAATGTTTGCTAACCCCAGTAAAATGTATTTATTCCAGTAAAATACTACATATTCTACATACTTTTTCATTTTAGAACTAAAACTTATTGAGCTAGCCCAAAACGACTGGTGAGTTTTTTCATCTTTGTTTTGCCACTGGCATTAACAGGCACATTTAGCCATGCCTGAGAAAGAAAAGGCCAGATGAGAATCCCTTTTGTTTAGTTGAGGTGCCAGCATCAGTGGCAGTATGTGCTTAGGCTCTGGGTAAGACTCAAACAGTGCCAGGTGTAAATATGAGGCTTTACAACTAAAAAAAAAAGGCAGTGCTAGCCTGGGCCTTTCATAGAAAGCGGGTCATGAAGCCAGATTTTTAATCAAAAGATTTATCTGCCTAGAACTCTCTATCACTGGTTCTGACTGTATTCACATTTAAGGTTATCCAACATGGACCCCAACTCCATGGTTAAAGATGCATACTTAGTATTTAATGGCTTAGAAGTATTTATAGTGTTAGCATGGCCTGTATTTAATTAGGTTAGATTTTGCAGGAAAATCTGCTACAGCAGGTGCATGTAACTGGAGTTGGATTGGCATGATTGGGAAAATAATCATTTTAAAATATAACAGTCATATTAAATTGCTTTAATTATGCTTAAGTGAGTTTTGCCACTGGCATTAACAGGCACATTTAGCCATGCCTGAGAAAGGAAAGGCCAGATGAGAATCACTTTTGTCTAGTTGAGGTGCCAGCATCAGTGGCAGTATTTGCTTAGGCTATGTGTAAGACTCAAACAGTGCCAGGTGTAAATATGAGGCCAAAAGCCTTTACAACTAAAAGAAAAGGCAGTGCTAGCCTGGGTCTTTCTTAGAAAGGGGGTCATGCAGCCAGATTTTTTAATCAAAAGATTTATCTTCCCAGCTCTCTCTATTACTGTCTCCACATCTTAAGCTATCCAACATGGATCCCAACTCCATGGTTAAAGATGCTTACTTAGTATTTAATGGCTTAGAAGTATTTATGGTGTTAGCATTGCCTGTTTTCAGTTAGGCTAGATTTTGCAAGAAATAATCTGCTACAGCAGGTGTATATGTAACTGGAGTTGGTTTGGCATGATTGAGAAAATATTAATTGTAAAATATAACAGTCATATTAAATTACTTTAATTATTCTTAAGTGAGTTAGCTAATAACAGCGAATTCATTAAAATGATGAATGACAAATTATTTTAATTTCCGTAAAGGTGTGTCTTATCATGCTCATGTTTTTTGCAAACTAAGAACGTTGCTACATTAATGACAAAATAGATTGAATAAAATAAAATACAAGAAAACTGTTAATTTTCTAGACTGCTTTGAATGATCTACTGTAGTATTAGGGCTAATAATAGACAATAGAATAAACAGTTGTATCAAATCTGGCAGTAAAAACAGATTTACTAACAACGAGTTGTTTCTTGTTGAAATATGTAAGTAAACATTTTGTCTGTGCTCTACAATTCAGGAGGATAATGGACAATAATTGACAGGGAAAAATAAATACTGATAAATTAATAATTAGACACAATAACACATCATCCTGTGCTACTCACCATCACTAGATTTTGGCTGTGCCTCTATGATATCTGTGTGATGTTTGACACACAGGACTGATAAAATACAAGAAAAACAAGAGGGTCTCCACTGACATGTCCATTTAGAAAAATCAAATGGGAAACATAAAATATGATAAATGAACGGGATTGTGGGATCCTCACATTTATATCATATCATTCAATTTATTGAAAAAAATCACCATTTAACCCAAAGAACTAAACTTAAGTCACCTATCCAGGTTGGTTCTTAGGACTTCCAAAAATCCTCTACCATCATCCATACAATTTCCTTCCTGTTGTTAAGAAATGATGTAATGCTTTCTCAGCCCTGCTCTATCTTTTAAATATATGTAAATATATTTAAAATATTAAAAAGTAACCAATGTACAACTGCACACAAAATAATAATAACTGATTTATAGAAGCTGATCTTGAAAGCTACCAAATGAATAAATTTGTGAATGGTTCTGAAAGTTGCTATAGTTCGCTAATGAGTTTGTTCCCATGCCATCTGGGACAGCAGTTCCTCAGCAGAAGGATGAAGGGGGGTGAACGAGATTTTCAGAACAGGGAGGGTAAGAAAGAAAGGAGGATAGTGATAGGGCCAGAGAGTGAGCTTCTCTCCAAGGTGGTAGATGGACTAGGAAAAGGAATGGAGTGACAGATGAAAATTAAACAACCTGCAACGATGCATTAGAAATTGGCCAGTGAAAGCCATGGATGGGATATAAAAATAGTGTTTTTAAAAACTGTATTTAAATAAACACTTTCGAGACATTGTTTGGGCAGATGATGGGATAAATTTTTATAGCATAATATGATGACATGAGAGCTTAATGGCTTTATATTGTTATTATATTGTTTATTATATTGCTTATATTTTTGTCACCCCAAAACAGTTGGCACACGTCACAAAATCTATTTGGTGTGGTTTGTTCCCTTGATATATTAAAACAGGGTGGCCTACTTTTTGAAGAACACACCATGTGAAAAACAAGAAAGAACAGCACCCTGCATTTTTCTACCTCACAGAACAGAAATCAATGTGATGAAAAAATGGTAATGAAATAATTAAGTCTTAACTCAGGCTGAAAATCGGGTCACAGTGTTTGTTTTTATTACATCTAAGTTGTTTCAAGCATGCATAAAGCAAATCATTATTTAAGCAAAGGATTGTCCAACATTATAAGCAAATAAAAGCATCTTCGTTTCAGATAACAGACACATGCTGAATTATAGAAACTGCTGTACTCTGCAGCATACAAACCACTCACTCCATGGGTGTGGTATTGTCATTTAGGCCCAACACAGAGACTAAAGATATGGTTCTGAAGATGACAGAATGAGCATTTGGTAACTTTGTGACTTGAGACCAACCGTGTGTTTTAGGAAGAAGAACATAGCCTAGGATCAGAGACCCTAGACTTAATGGACACCAACTATGGAAAGAGTTTGGAGAATGGCAAACAAACTAAGAAGAATGAATGGCACCGAAGAATTTATAAGATCCTGCTCAACTCGGTTTGTCTGTTTGTTTAGTGTGTGTATGTGCTAGTGTATGTACATGTGTGTATCAATGTGTTTCATGGACACGTAAAGAAAGGGACACACAAGTACACACACAGACAAACAGGTCAGACAGACACTAAACAAGTCCTTTAAACCTACCTAGAGGGCATCCGGAAAAAAAGAAGTGAGGTGAAAGAAGGATAGGCAGTGGAGGACCAAGGGCAGAAAAAGGAAAAAAGAAGGGAAAGAAGAAATGATCAAACTAAAGAAAAATGCTAAAAATAAGTTCTGTCCAACTTTTAATTAGCGAGTGCAAAAGTAGGAAGTAGTTTTTGTAGGAAGGCAGGATGGACAGTTTGAGGGAAGGTCCGACCAGAGATGCAATGGTCTGACTGATACAGTAGTGAAGTCAGAGCAAAGTCAGAACTAAAAAAGCGAATGAAAGTAAAGAACGCAAAGCAGCCCCTTTCCCCTTCCTTTCTGCCGTGTGTCATAGGTAGAAGAAATTGTACACCATGTAGATGGAGAAATAAATCAGGAGGCAAATGATGGAGAGGGCAAACAGGTGAAAAGACGATGCGCCTCCCAGCACCACGATCAGGAAAAAGAAAAAAACAAAACGAAAGAAA
This sequence comes from Trichomycterus rosablanca, assembly GCF_030014385.1. NCBI lineage: Eukaryota > Metazoa > Chordata > Actinopteri > Siluriformes > Trichomycteridae > Trichomycterus > Trichomycterus rosablanca. The sequence goes on along the minus strand of NC_086002.1, from coordinate 9,206,314 downwards.
AACACAAATATCCCAGTGACTTCCGTTTTCCCTTTATAAGTCCTCTCTTTCTCCCTCTCCTTTATCTGAGGGGAGATCACAAGAGATGCTGTCTGTCTTTCAGTCCCCTTCTCTTCTTTTACTGTTGGAATTCCTTTCCTGATGTTTTATCTTGTCCTTTTAATTCTCCTGCTCGCTTTCAACCTGTTGAGTCCTTGATTTAGAATAAGAAATAGCCCTTTTGCACAGACAGTAAGGAGGGAGCGCACGGGGAAACTGGCTGCAGAGGTGCAAGCGGTTGCGCTGCCTGACTATGAATGGCACAGTGTGAATGTGCTCTCTCACTCTCTCTCACTCCCCCCCTTCCACCCTCTCACTCCCCCCACTCTCTCTCACTCCCCCCCTTCCACCCTCTCACTCCCCCCACTCTCTCTCTCTCCCTCTTCATATCTTTACTGGTAGAAAAGTGAAGCTGTGTAAGAGATGGAGAATAAATAGCTAAATGAGATTTTTAAGATGGAAGAGGGGGACCTCTACAGGATTCGAGAGCAGCTGAAACCTAGTTTGTTTCCAAAATTACCTGCTAAGAGACTGGAACGTTCATGTTTCTTCCAGTACAGTAGGAGTTTCTGAGCTTTTCACAGGTTGCCCATAAACCAAGACTGCAGAATAGTGAACAGGTAGTAGTAAGAGATGGAAACACAGATTTTCTGTGGACTAAGCTTGTCCGGAGTGTATTCTGATCTTGTACCTAGTGTTTTTTTAATAATATCCTGGAACATTTAAGCGTACACACTTCCCTGACCAGGGTAAGTAATTTGGTGGAGACAAAAGAAGGAATAAATTGATAAATGAGGGATTAATAATTAAAGGAGGCAGTATGCTATATAATCCAAGCAATGTTGTTATATTTATCTGAGCTGCAAGCTACTACACTTGACTAAATACATAAAAGCTACGACAATGTCACCAATGTCAAACTGCTTATTTTTAATATTCTAAACAGTCTGTAAACACCAAGAACATAAGAAATAACTCAATTATTCTGACGTGACCTTTACTCTTTATGGCTAAAATATTTTGACACATTTAAAAACATACAGACACACAATCACATTCATATAGAGTAATTATAGATATTTAAGTTGTGTTATGCAATGGTTGGGCCTGCATTGAAGCACAGAGGTATTTCAGATGTAATCTAGAAGAACAATGTAAATTCATACTTATATTCCTTAATTATTTTTCATTGTATTAAATTCAGTAACATTATGCAGTCCATTTTTGCTCAATTCTATAAAAACATGTTTTCAGGTGACTGTATTAAAAATAGATTAATTTCTATTAGCTCTGATTTCTAATAGCTCATGTTTTTTACCTGCAAATACACTCTAAGAAGTAATGTGTCATTTTTTCTACACAGCTACTGTGTCCTGCGGTCTGTAACACGCTTTGTGTCATTTCTGGCCCCTTTTTACACAGACACGTGTAAAGTAACTCCAATAGTTAGTCTACACATGTATGTGTAGAACTGTGAGAAAATACATTGTTTAAAAATATATATTTATTCAATTTAACTTAAATTTGTTGGATAAAATAATGGCATTTATGACTAAAAACATAGATTATTTCACATGTAAGATTAAAAATAAATTAATAAATAAAAATATGCGTTAACCAATCACATTTCTCCTATCAAGTATATCTGTGTTTCATGGTTGATTCCCTCTTTTTGGACCATGCAAGGAAAGGAGCAGGATCCGTCCTTATACCCTTAAGTTGCAAAAGGAACTAGTATTGAGTATGTTTTATTAATGTTTATGTAGTTCATGTTTATCAGTGTTTTGTTGTGTGTTTTATGACGTCAAGCAAAACTATAAAAAGTAGGTTTTAACCCTGTGACCTGTTTTAACAATCGACTTTAATTGACAATTGACTTTAATTTAATTGACAATTTTTTTAAGTAAAAAAGGAGGCACTGAATTACATTAATATAAACCTAAGTTTGCTTTTCTGTTCCTATTCAGCAATGAATGTTCTGTTAAACCTGACTAGTCTTTCTTTTTATAGGTATTATTTATCGTTAGCCAACTGGCTAACCGTTAATTGGACTTTTAGTTTGCTCAAAATGGCGTCAAAACAGAATGATTGTGGATAAGGTTACTATAGCAACCCTCTGTGTTTTCAGTTCTTTTAAGGTAACTTACTTAACTGACCTATTGAGACTATGTGATTAAGTAACATTATTTAAGTTAAATCTCATTATGAGAAGCGAATTTTAATAATTTTAACATTTTTAGCTTGGTTTAGCTCAGTTCGTTTTACTGAATCGGTTCTTTTAAATCATCAGTTTAAACGAATCGAAGAAACTGAATCGATTGATTCATTAGGACTGTTAAGAGGCTGAGTTCATTCATAAGAATCGAAAGTTTGACTCCTTAATCACAGCTGCTTATTTGGCTCACATTCTCCCTTAAACAGTACAACAGTGGATGTCTGGGTGGAACGAAAACTTCAAATAATTAGTTAACTCAAATATCACAGTCATAACTTGCATGAATTCAGATAACTAATGTTATTTTTATTATTTATCCACTGGAAGCAAAGGTATTCACTGAAACGAGTTGTTCGGAAGAATCGGTTCTTTAAATCGAATCGAATCGTTAGCAATATTGCCTAACATCATTAGCATTAAAGCTGGTAGTGGTGGATATATTTCAGGGTAAAGCAACTAATTAAATAAAAAAACTCTTCCAAAATTCATCATCCAATTTACTTTGTTCTGGTAAAGGAAACATTTTAGCTTGTATGCTGTAACTAGTTTTCAGGTGACTTGTTTAATAATTTGTTAAACAGCCTATGTGAATAATTAGAGACATCTGATGACAAATTTGGAGGAATATTAGTTGTTAGCTGATTACTCATTTGATTGGTTGAATAATCGGAATGTTATTCAAAATATTAAATGTTGTAAATGTTTAATTCAGTTAATATTTTGTATTGTGTACACAAGATTGAGAGAGAATCACAGCACATTGTAATGATATTTTTTTGTCTTTCTTTTAGGACAGAGAAACAGACGTTTTACGAGTTCTTGCAACCATCTTTAAGAATGGGAAAGAACACGAAAGAAACTGCATTTGAATATTTTAAAGTGTGTTTGGGCCTTTAATATTTAGCCATTTGTACTTTCAATACATTCTTAATCAATTATTCATTACAAAATATTGAATATTTTAATACGTTTTTGTACCTTTACTGTTAAACTGTTTGTAATCTTGTTTTAATTTATTACTTGTCACAAAAAATGTTATTTAAACATTTGTAATATTATACAGTAAAATAAAATGGCTACAAATTTTTATACCTGTTTCCATTTGTATTAGTCTTTATTTTACCCATTTTCTTGATTACACATAACACATTGTGTGTGTTAATTATCCTGACACAGTGGGTGTGCAAAAACAGAATGACACATTTACTGTGTTTAAATCAACACAGTATGTGTCGTCCCTGAGCACACTCATCACATGTGTTGAAATTCCACACAGTGTGTGTCATTTTTAACACATTTCTTTTTAGAGTGTAGTTGGTATTTACAGTAGGCTAGTTTTCTCACATTTACATGTTTAGCAAACTCCTTAACAAAACAGTGGCTCACCACTTTGTTCCAAACTTTTTAAGAGAATTGTCAGACAGTTCGAAAATAACATTTCTTACTGCAAGATTGGCAATAATTCAGGTCTTTCACCATCAACTGTACATAATATTGTGTTAAGATTTGGTGAATATGGAAAAACCTCATCTGTGTAAGGCAAGATTATTTGTTGTATTACATGTGCAAATCAGTGTTGAATGTGCATGAACTTCAACCATTACATTCTAAATTTGTTCATATTTACAAAATACAATAAAGTTGCTTTGTTAAATCATTCAAATCTTTTTTTGTACCCTTAATGGATAAATTTACATTTACATTTTCTGCATTTAGCAGACTCCTTTATCCAAAGCGACTTACATTACAGTTACAGTATACAGTCTGAGCAATTAAGGTTAAGGGCCTTGCTCAAGGGCCCAACAGCAGCAACCTGGTAGTGGTGGGGCTTGAACCCACGACCTTCTGGTTACTAGTCCAGTACCTTAACCACTAGGCTACAGCTTGCCTAAATAAATGAAGAAAATTAAAAAAAAAAAAAAAAAAGAAAATTTACATATCACATGGAAAAAATGTGGAATGGAAATGGAAATGGGGTTTGTAGAAGTAAACAATACTAGATTTGGGGTAAACAGCTTCACTATAAATCTGAATTGTGAAACTTCCACAATCAGATGACTAAAGTACATGTAAAACCCTATATTTATTGTCATAATCTGATTTCTTGCAGTAATCTGATTATTGTTAGTTAAATCATAAATATTATTTCTGGTATTTTTCACAGACACAGTAACTGATCTAGTTATTTTTAGACTACTGTATTCGACTTCTGCCACCCTGCTCCCATATGAATGGACTAAACAGACTGTTGAGTTTTACCTGTCAGTTTGGCTTTTAAACACTCAATAATCATTCTCATACTGCTACCCACAAATGAGTGAAAATGAAACAGCCATCTACTTAGTCAGAAATTATTACATTCTATTGTTTTAATACCTTTCTGTGCGGAGTTTACATGTTCTCCCCGTGTCTGCGTGGGTTTTGTCCGGGAGCTCCGGTTTCCTCCCACAGTCAAAAAACATGCGGTCAAGTTAATTGGAGACACTGAATAGGTGAATGTGTGTGTGTGTGTGTGTGTCTGCCCTGCGATGGACTGGTGCCCCATCCGGAGTGTTACTGTGTGCCTTGCGCCCATTGAAAAGCTGGGATAGGCTCCAGCAACCCCCCGCCCCCCCCACACACACACACACACAATTGGATAAGCGGTTAAGACAGTGAGTGAGTGAGTGAGTGAGTGAGTGAGTGAGTGAGTGAGTGAGTGAGTGAGTGTTTAAATACATTTATTTCAGTTTTGCTGTTAAGGAAATATTTGTCAACAATAGGGTTTAGTAAAGATGTATTATTGGTCTGGATTTTTTATCAAATGTTACAGCAAAAGTGTCACTCACTGTAGTCTGTGAAATTAAACAAAAATAAATGTAGAAGATTTACACAAGGTAAATTGGTATCATTATACACAAGACCTGAATGCAAAAGCTAAACTTTAACTTATGACTTATGTGGATTATTATAAATTTACTTTTAGAAATCAGACTGTTGCTGTTATTTTGCTGATTTTTATGGTTACGTCGCTTTATGTAATTACAACTGGGGTAGAAAAAAGAGGCATATTTAAATTCTTGCTAAGATATTACCAAAACCAAGTAGCAACCAATATGCAAATCATATGCAAGCTTAGGTTCTCTTGTTTGATTATTTTAAAAATTACAGTACCTGTTTCGGTTTGCTTCTTATTATATGTCATGTTGATTTTGGTTTGATTACCTCTAGACATCAAGTTGTAACCATACTTCACAGCTGTGATGTGGTAAAGTGGAACCAATAGGCAAACATTTTACTGACACCAAGTGGTGAAATCTAAGTATATCAGAATTCAAATACATAAATGAATATATTTTGAGCATGAGGTTTGATGCAAATAAAACCTTACACCAGTTATTGAGACCATTAGTCCAGGTGCTGCAACTTAACACTGATCTGTAGTTCACATCAGTATTAACACATGGAACACCATGACTGACTGGTCACAGAAAATTAAATGCTAACCACGCTGTCCAGTTTTAGTTCACTTGATGGCAGACACATCTAATATACCAGTAATAGCGATGGCGAGACAAAAATGTATTCCTCATACATTCATAAACTTCACTTAAACTCAATTTAAGATAACTGAACTTACAGACTCGCTACAGAACACATAAACGCAGGTTCTAAACACTAACATCATCACAATATTAGAATATTAAAGTAGTTGCACCAATAGGAGTCCAGGTGGGCGTGTCATCTCGCTTACACTAATGTTTTCCCAACGGTAAACTAGCACAATAAATTCGGCCTAGACGACGAACGACAAAACTTACAGACTTTAGTCAAAAATGTCTATACTGTCAATATGAATTAAGCTATTTTACGTTATATTATTTACATTTCAAAATCAGTGGACTTAAAAAAAAAAACATTTGACATTTTTTTAATTGCTTAAATTGTGATTTTAAATTTCAGTTGCCATCTAGTGACGTCACCAAAACCGCTCCTACGTGGGATACATTTTATGCCCATATATGGACAAACTTTCAGGTAAGAGCTGATGTACATTATATGTCCTATTAAGGATGTAAAATTAAGCAATAGAACACGAGAGGGAGTGTGTTATCGCGAATAACATCACAGCTGTGATTCGGTCGCAGCCGTGATGTTATTCACGAGAACACACTGCCTCTCGTGTTCTATTGCTTTTATACAACAGTTTTTACAAAATAAATAAAGAAAATAAATCAAAGAAGTCCTGAATTTCATAATAAATATGCTTTAATATTGACAATACCTTCCGCCAAAAAGTAGTTCCACAACGAATATAAAGTTTAACACTACAAAGCAAACATCCCAAGTTGCAAAAACTCATTTCAGGGAGGTAAGAACAACAAGAAGAAAAAGTCAAGAACCTCCGAAGAGAAAAAAAGAAACAAAAAAACATCTTGCACACACCAAAGGATTATGGGTGAGAACAGAACCTTTTAGGAGCTGCTAACTGGGCTATTAAGCTAACTGTTCGTGTCACAAACACATTAATGTTCCCTACATAGTGCACTAGATTTTGTATCGGATAACGCATTCATGTTCACTACATAGTGCACTAGACAATATATTAGACCAGTGGTTCTCAAACTGTGGTACGCGTACGACTGGTGGTACGTGAAGCAGCACGAGGTGGTACGCCAGATAATCTCGGAAAAGTAATTACATGCACCGAAAAAATAAATAATTTAATAATTATAAATAAAAAAAATCATATGAAACAAATTGTGTAAATTACTAATAAAATCTGTTTCAAGTTCTTATAATTCTGTTTTAATAAAATCAGTTTAATGAAAACAAATTGTATTAAAACTAATGTGTTTTAAAAATATTCGGGGCTACGCAGCCACCGTACTTCATTACATCTATACTTCACGTTCGCGGTTTCCATCTCGGAATTTCCGAAACGTTATCAGTAAAGTTATCAGTAAAGTTATCAGTAGATCTCTCGCTTTTATCAGAGCCAGATCTGCGTTTGAATCTCACTGATCTCGTTCCTGACATCACAAGGCTGCTCCGCTAAACAGGCGCACTCACTGAAATGCTAACTGCATATATACTAGTGATGAGTCATTCGCGAACGATCCGATTCTATTGAACGGATCTTTGAAATGAACGAAAGGAACCGAGTCTTTTATTTCTGCGCAGTTCTTATCGGCTGTAATCCACCCATTCAGCTTCCATTAATTAATCGTAAATCGTAATAAGAGCTGTTTATTGTCGAAATTCAAATCCGAAACACTTTCAGTGTCGCGGAGAGCGAGCGAGACACACACACACACACACACACACACAGAGAGAGAGAGAGTGCTAGTAGTATAATGACAAATAATTGAGAAATAAACTATAAACTTGTTTAATTGTTTTAAATACAAGAAAGGATTTAAACTTAATGCAATGCAACCACAGTCTGTCTCTTCTCTGTAGTTTTTTTACTTTTAAAATAAATCTTTTTTTTTCATTTAAGTGTTGTTTGAATTAGGAATACATTTAAGGCAAAGTAGCAAAATTTGATATTAATATCGGGGTCTTATAGTTTACCCAGTAGCGTCTCCCGAAGAACGAAGAGCCATTTTTTTGATTGACTCTTTAAAAGGAACCGAGCCAAAAGATGCGGCTCCCTTCAAGAAGCCATAATTCCCATCACTAATATATACAGTATACACACACACACCTAATTAATGTGTGCCATATGTGGTTCTGTGATGAGAAACGTAGGTGGTACTTGGAAGTTTTGGTTTGATAATGGGTGGTACTTGGTCTAAAAAGTTTGAGAACCACTGTATTAGACAATTGATTTATGTTCCCAACACAGTGCGCTAGATTGTATATCAGATAACGGATTTAAAACGCGACCGGGAATAAAGTGTGTGTCGCCTGCATGCGCGTTTGCGTGCATGAAGCTTGTCGTTACTGGCAACGCATCAGCGGAGTAATACAGTTGTGGTGTGAAAAGACCGTGCTGTTATCACGAATATCAGCACAGTTAGAACGCTTCTCAACCAATCAGATTGTAAGGTCGGAACTACCTGTGGTATAATAAAGCAATAAGCCACGAGAGGCCGTGCGTTACTGTGATTTTAGCACGGGGATGACGTTTTTGGCACGACGCAAAGCGGAGTGCCTAAAACTTCTTTCCCGTGCTAAAATCATAACAGTAACGCACGGTCTCGAGTGGCTTATTGCTTTTTTATAAAACGGATAGTTCCGGTCCTAAAATCTGATTGGCTGAGCCGCGTTCGAAGCCGTTGTAAAATCCCCGATAAACGCACACCTAGGACCACCTCACATCATTCCATATTAATACGCCACTGAATAGAAAAAGTTAATGTTATTTTCGCCCTCATGTTGCCTAGCAACAATGTTAATCGAACTATTTTGCGTCGCGGAAGAACGCTTTATTGTAAGTTTATACACAATAAATACATTTATGAATTAAACGTTGTATTTATTGTATTTTATGTTAACCGGCGTTTTATAAAAGCAATAAGCCACTCGAGACCGTGCGTTACTGTTATGATTTTAGCACGGGGAAAGAAGTTTTAGGCACTCCGCTTCGCTTTGCTTTATAGTCACATTTATATTTTTAGACATTTTATTGCAATTTTTATTACAATATTAGTCAATTGACATTTTAAAAATTTGTTGGAGAGCAATTTTGAAAAGAATTAGACTGAAAAAAAAATGATCAACATTAATAATAACATTAAAGTGAAGTGACTACAAGGTAATGGGTGCATTATGCACATGAAGTCTAGCCCTCTGGGTCTGATCCCACAGAAGAGCTTCTGTAGAACAAATTGCTAAAAAATTCATGTTGGCTATAGTGTGAGAGCACACGGTGTATTGCAGGTTGCTGCATACTGATCAGAGAGCACATGCTGACCACTGGCAAAAATGCTTACATTGGCCATCAGAATTGGACCATGAAGCAATGAAAAAAGATGGTCTAAAATCCCATTTTCTTTTACATTATGTGCATCGCTTACCTGGGGAAGAGATGGCAGCAGCATTCTCTGTATTCTCTGTTCTCAGATCTGATACCTGATTATTATGCTGTATTTGGGTTGTATTGTAGGGTAAAAAAGAGAACCATTTAATACACAGCCACATGCACGTGCACACTAAACCTGTGAAATAATAGTCCACATGTAGAGCTGTTTTACTGTGTACTATGAACGATCAAACTGTATACAATCAAAACCAAGAACTACTAAGTACTGTCATTTTATAATTTGAACTATTTGAGGATAATATCCAAAAGTCACAGGTTGCACACAGATCAGACGAAAGACAGGGCATTCCCATGTGGCTTGAAGACCTTTATTACAATCCACACTCCTAAAATAGTGAAAAAGTAAATAGCAGCCTTACAATTAGTAAAGAAGTAATATAAATACACTTTCATTCACTGCATTAGGACTCACAAAGCAAAGGCTTTGTTTATTTACTCAATATTGTGCTATTTGGGACACAGCAACTCGCATTTGTGTGTACCAATACAGTGAATGATTTTTTTACTTTGGTAAAAAAAAAACACATCACTCTGTGACGAACTGTTCATACTTTGTTATTTTATTCTGAAACAAAAGTGTAAAGTTGGAATCAATGATTTAAGGAACATCTCATGTTAAGCTTGGACGCATTATACTGAAGAACTGGAGAGTAAGGTTGGCATTAGCCATTATTTATATCTGTGTGATCTGCTCAGTGCTCGAGTGTACCTTAAGAAACTGATTGTTGCAATCTTTGGTTCAGAGACATTTTCCTAGCCCAATTAAATATCAAATAAAGCCAATTACCCAATCTGCAAATGTGACTCACAGTGATAAAAGCATTAATGCTTTGTGGTACCTTGCGACTAACAAAACATTACCGTTTTTATTCTTTAGGAGTGTGTGCTGTTTTTGCAAACTCCAGTGCAATCAATTAGATTTTAAAAATTAAGGTAAGGTCATAATGTTCTGTTTACATAGCAGTTATACAGTTGTTGTTATACATTTCTTTAATTTCAGTTTTAACAACCACTTTATCCTGTCAAGCTTGCAGTTGGTCTGGTTTCACTACGAAACACTGGGAACAAGTTAGAAATTCCCTGGACATGGTGCCAATCCATCACATGGCTTCAGCCACTTCCTTAGAAATACCCAATCATGTCTGTGTAGATGCCCAGACAGCTGACAGCACTGCTGAGAGTTAAACCCAGAGCTCAGCAGGGGTGGGCTAGCGTAACGGACTGCTGTGCCATTCGAAAACCCCAGTTCAACTGTATAGAACATGATCACATCTATGTTGATCTTTTGACCTTTGCTGATGTTAACTTTCACAGTAATAAATGAGCAAAGTGTTCTGACTCTTTGCTCACTTTTATGTTTGTTTAGAAAGCTCTCTTTTACCAATGTTGCTTCAAAAGATCTAAAGAAAAAGACTATATAATAAATATAATATTGACATAGGCCTGAATTTGTGCCATTGCATGTGAATTGAGTGGTGTGGTGCTCAAGAATTACCTCTATGCCACTGATATAGCAATTCCTACAGTCTGGTTGAGCCACTGGTGGGAGCAGTGAATAGTGTATTATCCAAGGTACCATGTTGGAGCGCTGTGTAAGAATTTGCTTTAAATGTGTTGCGTGGACAAGCCTTGAACTTCTTGGACCAACAATGGTATTGTGCGAGTAGCAGGGGTTCCCAGAGTGCACAGGGGATTTGAATGCATTTAGTTGAGTGACACTGAGGCAGTTATATAAAAAAATCTTATTTTTGTAGTAAAGCAAACATTTTTAAATAGATTCATCTTACACCTTGATTTGAAGGTCATTCTTGAGGCGTCTGGTTACCAGACAGAACATTACAGAATCATGAATGCCACCTTTGTTTGTTTTTTTGTTGTTGTTTTTTTGTGTAGCTTGATACCATGCCATGTTATGGAACATAATGTACAATGTATTGAAAGTCATTTTATTAAAAAAAGAAGAAAATCATTTTTCATAAAAAAAATGAAAGAAAATGAAAAAAAAAGTGGAACGGACCAAACACAATGTATAAATATTTGACCTATCGGTTCAACACTTAAGTCTGTACAGTCAATCTACACATGGAAAATACCGTTTGAGGCACCCTTTTGACATATGCCAGTTCCCTATTTTCCTTAAAATAGCGTCAAATCATTGACTAGTGTGCAAGTCTGTGTTTCTGTATATGAGTATTTTAAACAACCTATAAGATTTGGGAATGTTTTAAATCCCAAACAAAGTCCCAAACTAAACAAGCAGTCTCTCGTATTATTAGCTGTTCAGTCTCTGGCAATGTTTGGATATTTCTGTAGACTACGGCATGTTGAGTCTTAGCTCAATTGCTACACTTACTTAGGAAGTACTTGAAGACGGCGGGTTGATAACATCCGTACACTGCGGCTCACAGAAGGGCCCAAAGCGGCCGTAAATGTCTTTAGCCCTAACAGCGAAGTAATATGTAGAACCTGACACAAACTGGGTTAGTGTGCAGGCCATGGGCAGCGGCAGGGCCTTAACCTCTCCGATCTTCTTCCATAGTGAGAGGCCTGCCGACTGAGTGGACTGTGGAACAGACGATGCCAGCTGGTCCTGGTGGTAGGCGTAGAGGTGGTAGCTGTCCACAGGAGCACAGTTGCGCTCGGTCTCAGACACACACCATGACAGCACAATGCCGTTCTGACTCTGCACACGTGCCAACTTCAGCTGAGGTTGCTGAGGCGAGGAGGTGTGTGCTGCCTCCGGAGGCAGACGAGCCGGCGGAGCTGGGGCTAACGGCAGCGGAGGCAGAGGAGCAGAGGAAGTAGAACTTGGCCGGGATCTGGGCGAGTCCTAAATAAATGAAGAAATAGAAAACAGATCCTTTAGTAACATTTTTATACTTTATAATAAAATTTAACATACACTACTTGACACATAAGGAAGCAAAATTTTATATTTTAGTAACACAAACTTACCACTGAGGGTCGATGCTGCACCCCAGTGCGACCTGCTGAAAAACAAACAACAGATTAAAAACAATTATTTTTATTTACAGGCAGGCAAAATGAATACTGGGCATATAAGGGCTTCCACATACTGTGATACAGTTAAGCTATTAACATGCTACCACACTATGTCATTTCTAAAATGCTAAGCGTGCCCAGCTCCTTCTATCTGTGCTTCAACAATAAACTCCCACAAAGTGTGCTCAATTAGCTAGTATATTACACCATGTTTGGAGTACAACAAGAGAATGGTACAGGCCTTAATTTTTTGAGCCCTATAATATAGAGGCCTGTTGGCTTAGAGAGAAAAGTCACCATAAAATGTTTCAGACAACACCTGATGAATATAATGGAACATTACATTCCTCATGGAAATGGTGGCTTTTATAATACCAATGGCCACAATCACCAGGGCATTTGCCAAACTAACTGCACAACCATAGAAGGTTTTTAACAGATGTACTAGTCCAAGTTCTTCACTGCTATCAGTAAAGCACCAATTGATTAAATATAATTAGTAAAAAATAGCTTCCATCCAGTTCAGGTCTAGTGACTTTGAGGTACTGTGCTGACTAGTAAGCACTTATATTTTTTTATTCATGTAAACATTGTACAAAGAACTAACGAACAGAACTACAAAGAAAGAACAGATTACAGGAGAGAAAGACAAATGGAGAAACCTACCAGCATTGTTAGAGTTGACTAGTGGTGGTGGAGGCCCTGTGGGTCTCTGGGTAGAAGCAGGCTTTTGTACACTGGTTACTAAAACATTGATAAACCAGCAAACGTATTAGGAGTGGAAGAAAGACTGTGAACAAACACACTACAGGAAAAAAACAAGAGCTGGATTTGTAAAGCGGAGGAACTTACATTGAACATCATCGTCATCTTCAGTTAGGTCTATGACTGAACTTTTGGGCCGAGCAGACTGCAGATAAAACAGAAAGAAAGAAACTAAATATGTAATAAACATGAGTGACAGTATAGACATGTTTAAATGGCCCGAAAAACAAAGGCTTTAGCCATTGTATCCATTTATTTATTAGGATTTAACATCATGTTTTACACACTGTGGTTACATTCATGACAGGACCTGTAATACCTGTAAGCTGTAAATACAGCATATGGGTAAACAGACATTTTAACAATGAAGTGTCAGAACATGTGTACTGTACATACCTGAGTGGGTGTTTTAGCTGGAGCAGAATGAGTAGCTTGATTATCTAAGTTAAAAAAAGAGTAGGGTTTATAATATTGTTATGGCAAGTTGCAAATACAGGTCTGTTCGAAAACCTAGTGAGCTACCTTGCTCTATTACTGTCTACATACTGACTTATAAGCCAGTCATCCACTTATAAGTCAGGTTATTCGAAAGCACTACATCGGTTTTTGCTTACTAAGCTAACACAGTTAGCCTCACGCCATTCAAACCAATGGGATGGGGTGGCACAACAAGCTAGCATGTCACAGACAAAAATAATAATAATTAAATAAACAAATTTTAACAGGTACATAAAAAAAAGAAATATACTTGTACACAAATGCACCCTTGTGGAGGTTTTACAATACATCTTGTAAACCACAGTGGGACCAGATAACCACCATTTCCATTAATTAAGTATATTTTGTTTTGTTTTTAGGTTTGATGAATTTTGCCTGGGTTGCAGAACAAAATGTGGGTCACTTTTAAAAAAGGTTTAAAAAACCCTGCTATAGGGATTACTAATTTTGACAATACATACCTGTTTTAGATGTCATTTCAGAAGCTGAAGGTGGACCATTGGCAGCTGCTGCAGATCCTGTAGCCGCAGGACCAGTGGTTGCTGGGGACGATGAGGCTGTGGCCATTCCGACCACAGTGGCAGACTGCAATGGAGTGCGGGCTGTTGTCACAGAGATACCTGCACTAGGTGAAGCTGCTGTTCCCATTCCACCCTGGTAGACCGGCCTGCTTACTGGCAACTGCGTCACAGTTGGTGAAGACGATGATAACACAGTAGAAGAAGTAGACGGCACAACACCTCCTGGTGTCTTTTGCAAGATAAAGGTTGTGGCCGTGGTGGTCTTGGCCTTGTTGATGCTGCTAACATTGGCTAGAGAGGACACGGGAATCAGGTTAACACCTCCTGCTATGGTCCCACCCTGCCCATTAGCCATAGCCAATGGCAGCTGAATCAAAAGAGGCGGAAGGGAAACCGGCTGGCCGGCAGATGTGACCGTGCTAGTAGCCATGGCACCCGTGTTGGGGCGAGGCTGCAGCAGTAGAGTGCTCGTCTGGCCCTGTCCGCTCAGAGAGGAGCTTGAGGACGAGGGGGTAGAGTTTGTTGTCGTGGAGATTATCTGCAGGATTGGGGCAGAAGCAGCTAGGGCTGAGGAGGTTGCCGTGGTTGGAGTTAAGAGAGGTCTGGGCTGATTCGGGGTAGCTGAAACAGAACATAAGAAAGCCTATTAAACACAGTAAAAAATCTAAGTAGTATTTTAATGAAAACCAATTTTAAAAACATGAATACAACACAAGAACAGTTTAACTCAACTACACACAATAAAACATGTGGACGGGCAGCTTACCTGTGGTCTGCTTAGAGTCAATCATGGTCCTTACAGTACTGTAATTAAGGAATTATATAGTTAATGAACTTCAAAGGGGTAAATCAGTGTCCGTCTTTTAAAAGAACAAATTGTTAAAACAATGTTTCAAAATGCTGTAAATAAGGCTTATCCATGACTGGCACCACTGTAATAAAATTTGCATTGTGAACTGTAAGAGATGCTTCAGTCCTTACTTAAAAGACAACAGTCTTGCCATCTGAGACAATTACATTCATTATTCTTAATAAAATTAGCTTTCAAACACCTGTGGGTGCCTTATCAATTTAGCTAACTTTTTTCAAGGTGGCAAGACGCATTAAGGATCATTAATAAGTCAATTAAAGCTCTATTATTTTGGACACATAAACATAATGAATTTATTGGAAAATACAATTATGCATGGAGGAGTTAAAGGTAATAGAGGACAACCAGTAACAAGATGGATGGATACAATTAGAGGAACAATGAACAAGCCAGTATAAAACCTGAAGACCCAAACAGAAGACAGGATGCTTTGGGAAAAACACTACCCATACGGTCGGCAGGAGTCAGAATCGTCTTGACAGCACTTATTAATATTAATAATTATAACAAAGTGCTGGAGAATGACTGTAAAAGTTATCTTATAGTATGTAAAATTTTGAAGTATGATTGTTGTCAGCTGTTAACCAGTCAGTAAGAATGAGAGTCAATAATCTTACTATGTTATATCATAACATGCATCTTTCAGTGTACAAATGAAAGCCATCAAAACATTTTCAGTTTAAAAATAAAACAGGTTAAACAAACAATCGTATGTACTTTAGAATAGAATGCCTTTATCTGTCATACATACATATACAGGTGTACAGTACAATGACATTTTTTTTTCCGCATATCCCAGCTTGTTTGGAAGCACGGGTCAGAGCGCAGGGTCAGCCATCTTCAGCGCACCTGGAGCAGAGAGGGTTAAGGGCCTTGCTCAAGGGCCCAACAGTGGCTGCATGGTAAAGCTGGGATTCAAACTCTCAACCTATCAGTTGATGGCCCAAAGCTCTACCCAACTAGGGTACCACTAACTGCTAAAATTTCAGTTTGCTGTAGGATGCTTAAAATAAAAATTAAAATAAACTAACTGCATATTCCAACCAACAGTTTTTATAGGTAATTTTAATCCACCAGTAATGAGCTAACTTTAAAAAAGCTTACCGCTGAGTTCCTGGGTTTACATTGGTTGCAGAAGCTGTAGAAGCAGCCTTCGCAGCAGCAGCCTGCCAAGAAGAGTAAAACAAATCTGACTGAATAGTGAACTATTTAGCAAACAGCAACCTAAAGTACAAGCATCA
Source organism: Trichomycterus rosablanca (assembly GCF_030014385.1). Lineage (NCBI taxonomy): Eukaryota > Metazoa > Chordata > Actinopteri > Siluriformes > Trichomycteridae > Trichomycterus > Trichomycterus rosablanca. Next base: position 9,190,131 of record NC_086002.1, on the reverse strand, counting down.
AGTCTTATTCAAATGTAATTACAAAAATCATTCCATGGTTCTAATCAATTAACGTGGCTGCATTCCAACATGAAGAAATATGGTGGGCATTAGTCAGCCACTTCAGTAGTAATGAATTTTACCTCTTTTCTTAAATTCTCTGATGCCTGGTTAGCAGCTCCAAACTTCTTGGCCAGTCGTGAAATCTTACTCTGAAACCAAAAGCAAAAAAGGCAAAATTGACTTACTTTATTATTAGCACGGTGTACTTTTTACCAACCTAAATTAAAGGAAAAATGAAAGTTTGATAAATGCAAAGACCAGAAAGCAGAGACCTGGTCATTCTCTTTGACCTGTATGAAACTGAAAACATGTAAAAACCTGATCACTGATGTTTAGCCATATAAACATTCTTTCGACTGCTCCTGTCCTAATATTTCTGAAAGATTTAAAAAACTATTTAAGGTGGATGTCCAAACTATGGCATGGCTGTTACGTGGAAGTTAGTTTAAAGGTTTACTTTAAACACTGGGTGTCACTTTTGCAGCTTTCATTCCTATTTTCCAAACAATTATGGCAAACTTTCACTACGCTACTAAGCATTTATTGGCAGCAACAAATTAAGCTATTAACTTAAATAAAAAAGCAGTGTAACTGTGCCAATCAAGCAGGCTCATTTTCTTTTCAATGTATAATTATGTGTGACTTGTGTACATCCATAATACCCCTACGAAGCAACATAAAGACACCACTACCACAAAGTAAACAGGTAATTATTATTATTAAGCAATTAAGTGCTTTTAATACTATTGTTTCTATTGATCAAGTTTGAATGGATCCTAATTTTCCAAAAGCACAAAACCAGCCACTGTTGCCATTTGGCTCCCAAGTTTCCTAAAATCTAAGGTCTGTTTTTAACTCATATCCTTTTAAACAATTAGAAACTTGTTCTGGATCTGAACTCACCTGTAGCGTATTAATGTGCTGGACAGTATTCTGTTGTTTGGTGGCAGCATCAATCTTTTCCACCCTCTCCTTCAGCTCCAGCAGACTATGATCAAATAGAGTCAGCTGCAGCACACGTAACCGTTCCTCCACCAGTTGTTGCACCACCTGAAAGTGAGGGGGGTGAAACAGTAGATTGAGTAAAAATTCTGCTGCTAAAAAGATTAAACTCAAATATTAACAAATCCTGATGAATGAAACTAAAATCTGTTTGTATTATTTTCACCCAAACATTTAGTTTTTATCAGAAATGAGTCACAATCCAAAAAAAACTACACAAGTTTCAATCAATTTGAAAATGTTATATTTTCTGTAATACTGTTGCATATATAAAATTGTTGCATGTATTTGATATATTTTGGGCAAGAACAACTTATCAACATTATCCATGTCACTCAGTCCAAAATAAAAAAAACTGCAGCTCAAACCTCTAATTTACAAAAACGATTTAAAAAAAAAAACAGATCAAACAAACCTTTTCAAGTTTTAGTCGGCCACCCGCCTCAGCCGTGATCTTGAGCTCTAGCTGAGCCTCCAGTTGCACTCCCTCCACTCTCGCTCTCTTTCCATCTCTCTCTTCTTTTATCTCTTCATCCTTCCACTCATCTTTATTATCTACTGGTGACCAGGATCTCTTCTTGTTCACAGAGCTGTTGCTGCCTGTTAGTATAATTCATATACGTTAGCATTTAAGTTAGGATCATTGGACTACAGTTACTAATGATTGCACCAGTCACTATACTTAACAAATTTCAAATCTTTACTTCATTGACTGCTTTAAACTGGTAAGGGTCGCGGCAGGTCTGGTTACACCTGGATATAGTGGGCGCAAGGCGGGAATACCCTGGACATGGCACCAATCAATCACAAAACATCTGTTTTAAACCATGTGTTCTTTTCTTTGAGGGTCCACAGGACATTTTTCAAGAAGTATTATGACTTCCTTTGATAAGCTCTGGCAAACTTTAGGTTTATCTGGGTCCTCCTGGGTCTTCTACCTTAGCTTCCCAATTCATTTAGATAAAGATGGCTAGTGTGTTGTGTGCCCTGTGTCTGCAGGTCTGCTTGAATTTGTTTGGAAGTTGATTAAGGATTTGTCCAATACTGAAATAATAATTTGTTAAAATCTTCCATCAAGTTTCTCTTTCATTTATGTCCAGGAAAGTCAAGTGTCAGAAGCTGTGAACTTCTTGATAGTATTGTGCACAGTGGACACAAGGACATTAAGTTCTCTGGAGACAGACTTGTAGCCTTTAAATTATCCATATTTTTGCACTACAGAGTAAAATTGCCTCCATTTAAACAGGTTGTCAGTGTAATTTCTGTATTAGCCACAGATAAGTTCATGAACAAAATATAGTAGCATGGCATGTTTGAAATACAATTATTTCTTATAAATGCCAATAAATTTATCCAATCAATTTCTGAAGTTTAGATTTGACCTTCTTTCTCAGTTTAGTATGGCAAAGCAAAAATATGACTGGCTACCTGCGACAGGTACATACTCATTAATCACGCTAATGCAGTTGCACAGTTTGAACACCAGATGTCGTAGTGGCTATAACTAACAAGCTTATAACCGCTGCTGTGTCAAAGAGATTGCCAGTGCAGTTTTAAGTTTGATGATTTTAGATGCTTTAATAGGTGCTTTGATATATTATGGGTAATTTTAGTGTACAAAAAGAAAAAAAAATGTGTGTGTATGATTTATAGCTGTGTAACATCAGCTGTAATGTGCACAAGAACTAGCACTGTGCTTACAGTAACAGCTACTGGAGTAAAAAGGTCAGTTATAACGAACACTGTGGTGATAATTTAGGAAATTATGATGCTGTGAAAGTAACTGGTGCTAATAACGTAAACACTTTGCACCATGTAGCAAGTTAAGTGCTGATTATGCTCTGACATGAACCTACTATCTTAACACCTTACATACCTGAAGTGTGCACTTTCGTAATGCAGCTTATTCAGGGTAAATTGGTGTCAAAACTTGCACTGGAAAATCTTTTTAAATGTACTTCGAAGAGCAGCGATCACTAAAAAACTAATATTATCCAAACTACAAATTCTGAGCATGTTCAGTTAAATAGCCTACATTCATATTTAATGTTTGTAAATTAATTTGTTACTCTATTTTGTCCTAAATTTGCAGTTCCATCTGTTCTTCACACACCTAAAAATGCTACAAAATATTGAAGATGATGACTTTTAATCAGGCTAAACTGGAACCCTTATGCACCATGCTAACCCAGAGTTTACCAGTTTCTAGTACCAACATTGGCTAGATTGGCACCCTGTCCAAAGTATTTCTGCCATGCACCCAGTGCTTTCGGGTGAAACCGTACCTGCCACAACACTGACCAGGATAAAGAGGTTGATGAAATTAAATATTTAACCCATAAACATTTATCAAATGACCTAAGATAAAGATACCCGAATACCACCTGCTTGTATTTAATCTGAAAATGAGTATTACGAATGGGCACCAATTACCTGTGCCATCTGCTTCTGTACACCCTGTCTCTGTAGCTGCTTTCTCCTCTTTCACGGAATCCACATCCATCTTCTCCTTTTTCACCTCATCCTGCTCTGCCTGGCCTTCATCTTCCTCACTGAGGCATAGGAAACCCTCTTTTACTTCCGGGTCACACTCCAGACTCGCAACCGGAGAGCCGGTAGGAGATGAGGACAAACTCTTAGTGCTTTTTTCCTCTACTGTGTCCATGGCTAAATCTCCATTTGACACTTTTTCCACAGGTGTTTTCTGGTCGCTGTTATTGTCAGATGATGGAGATTTATCAAGCTCAGATTGAAGCATCTGTGGAACAAATGAAGGGAATAAATTAAGACATTGAACATTTATCATATGTTAGGCTCAAATACTATTAAACAGCTCTGCAATGTTAATAAGGCTGGACTTGTAAGCATACAGAATTTTAACCTGAACATTGCTCAGCTCATATTTGTTTTGCTTTGGATAAAAGCATCTACAAAATAATTTAATTTAAAGAAATAATTATTAATAAATTGGAGAAACAAGCCAAACTAAAGTATTATCAATACCACTCCACTCAAACAGGAGCCTAGAATTGACAGCAGATGTCAGTGTTGCACAGGCAATACCCCCATCCAGACTCTCCTCCCTTACACACAGCCAACTGTATCAATACCACCAAGACTAGAATCTGAAAGTAGGCTAGTCATAGAGTACTGAGACACCAGTGTCGATGACTTTAGATTGCTGTCTATTTTACTACTTTACTTTATGAATCTTACCTGAATACAAACCTTAACACCATGAAATGCTTATATGTAAACATTTCTCCCCATTATACGAGGGTTCTTCAAAAAGATTCAGCACTTTAACTCTATTGATTAAGAATTTCAAAAACAAATGTCATCACTTTTCTACAGTCACCTTCCCAGTGTCATACCAACTTATTAATACCATCAGCAATAATGTTTTTGGTTGAGCGCGTAGCCACTGATGCACCGCTGCTTTCACATCATCAGCACATGAAAATCTTCTTCCCCTTAAAGCTTCTTTAAGCAGCCCAAAAGATGGAAATCAGAAGGCGCTAAATCCAGACTATAAGCTCTCTCTCAGTCTCTCAGACACGACCAATTACTCCTCCTCCCGCCCTCACCGTTTCCAACCAAAATATAAGTGTGTAAACTTTTTGAAGATCCCTCGTAGATTTACTAGTCTGCTGACAAAACATCCACCCTCTGTTTTGCAAATTATACTTACTTCTGTCTTCTCAGTATTCTTTCCATCATTCTTGTCCTTCTCTCCTGCCTCTTCTTCACCCTTGCTCATCTCTGAGTCCTTCTTCAATAACGATGAAGGTGAGGCATTTCGACTTTGATTGACAGCTGGGGAGGGAGATCGAGAAAGGGAAAGAGAGGTTGAAGGCAGAGGGGAAGAACCTGACGAGAGCGCGGTCGGACTCTTCGACCCGGTCTCCTTCTCAGTTTCTGTCCCCCTCTGCTCTTCCTCCGTGTGCGTTCCGTTCACCAGCGGCGTCTGGGGTCGTGAAGAGGAGTCGTCGGGAGATGAAGGATTGGAGACCGTGGTCGACAGAGTGTTGTGCAGCGCCTCTAGCTGTTGACGGTCGCTCATTTTCATGGTTTTCCGAGCGCGGAATATCTTCTTCTGAGGCTCGTCTAGAATGGCGACTTCCATTTCTTCACCCGGTGAAACTGAACACACAGATGACATAAAGAATCGAATTTAAGACTGAATCATTTCTTCATGTTGGCAACATGGTCCAGGAAGTTCCACTAGGTGGCACTCCTTTACCTATGTGCCACTATATATTGACCTAGAGACTCAAATGTCCTTTCATGCTACATATTCTCAGCTGCCATTATTAAAATACCACTAATTAGCAAGGTCAACACTACTGTCCCCCCACCCACCCACCCACAAACTAAACTTTTATACATATTTGAACTACACCTGAACAAATCTGCTTACATTGTCATTCTGAGCATAACGTCTCAGTTTAATCTCAGATGAATCTAATCACTGTAGAAAGCAGTTAGATCAATCCTAAACTACAATTAATCCACTTTCTTTGTTGAATTAGCACTACAACTAGGACACTTCCTCTACAGAGCCAGGCCAGAATGGCTCTGTTTGAACAACAGGGAGGGCTGATCAACCCCAGTATTTTGTCTCCTCCCCCTTTAAGCTCACTGGTCCAATGCTCCACCAATCAGGACAGAGGATTACATATTCTGCTAGTTACAACACTGGCTGATCACCTAATGCTGGGATCTTCTACCAAGATCTGGGTTGATTACAAGCTAGGATTCGAGGCTTTATTTATTTATTTATTTATTTATAATCTGCCTCTCATTCTGCTTTGACTCGGGGTGATAAAGCTCTGGAACAGATTTAAACAGGATTACTTTCACGATAGCATAGTTAACAAACTAGAAACCCAAATACAACCTCTCACCTGACTGCTTTGCTCCTCCGTACCTCTCTGTTCATGGAGGGATCTGACCACAGGACAATTCCGAAACCTACAGATGAGAAAAGTAATCGGATGAGAACAATATAAAGCAATGTGCATTTTCAAGTGAAATGTAACTGCGGGGATATTTAGGGATTGATATTTAGAAACAGTTTATGTCTTCTGGAAAGCAAATATTGTCAGGGGTGGCGAGTCAGAAAATTAACCTGTTAGGGGGTTCAAAATCTGTACTGGCACCCATACATTAAAATTCCTGGATTTGGTTAATATGACTGAAACTCAATGTCCATATTTTTCGATCTTTCTCTGTGGTCAGTGCAAACCCAGTGGGCCAGTGATAGCTCAGTGGTTAAGGTACTGGACTAGTAAACAGAAGGTTGCCGGTTCAAGCCCCGCCACCACCAAGTTGCCACTGTTGGGTCCCTGAGCAAGGCCCTTAACCCTCAATTGCTCATTGTGTTCCGCTCACTGTGTAAGTCGCTTTGGATAAAAGCGTCTGCTAAATGCTGAAAATATAAATGTAAACCCTTCTGTATAAATATCTAAAGCCTGTTGTTGATTGATTTTTTTGCAGGTTGCGTCACGTTCGACCGGCTGTAATTGACGGTCTCGATTCTCCGCATGCATGAAACAATCGCTGCATCTCTGCTGCCGCATTGTTGCAGTCCTGCCATCGCACATGGTCTGCTCCCTAAATTTAGCAACGTCTCCTCATGAGCCACGTGTGCGGTCCCTCCCACTTCCTGTCAGACCGCTCAGATTCCATCTCCATGAACCAGTGACCATGACAACAGCTTCAAACGTCGGTTTTTTACTTGTATCATGATCAAAGCTAAAAAGGTTGAGGACGGTAGAAACGGATTTGCTTTTTAACTTAGAATTAACCTTTACAGAAACGATGTGTGGAGAGAGTTGTGTACTCACAGGACTCAAAATAAGCATGCAAGTTAAATGTGTTAATGGATAAAAGCACAACTGATAACCTGTAAGTGTAAACCTAAGATCGGAAAGACACCGGAGACACCTGGTGACCTGTTTAAAAAGAAAACACTTTGTTTATAACAAAAGCATATACTTCTATTCCCTGATCTTACATATAATTCAGGGATAAAAACTAAACTACTGGAGTCCTGCTTTTTTCTCTATCTGAATTCCAATAGTCTCCTGAAACATGGCTGCTAGCACAATCCCTCTTCTAAAGTTGTTGTTCATGGTGCATAGCGTTCACGCTCCCCTCCCCCTCAGCAGAGCAGCAAGTGTGTGACTCTCTCTGTAGAGACTCAAGATGGCCGCCAGGGCTTGACTGCCTGCCGTTGCTAAAGTTGACTCAAGCCCTAGCAATAACAGAACTTGAGCTTAGCTTGATGATTCCAAATTAGCATGGGTGAGGTTTTGCCGTCACATCACAGAGGAATCTCTGCTAATATTGATCTCACAGATAAAACATTAATACGTAAAGACGATGTTGCTTGGCTAAGAGGGGGCTGCACGATATCTCAATGACATGTTATTGCAGTATTCATCCTTAAAAAACTCTGTTTGTTTATTTGGATTTTTTACGATTTTTTGCACAGAATCGGTAGTTCACAAGGTTATATCGAACACAGTCATGGACAATTTTGTATCTCCAATTCACCTCACTTGCATGTCTTTGGACTGTGGGAGGAAACCGGAGCACCCGGCGTAAACCCATGCAGACACGGGAAGAACATGCAAACTCCACACAGAAGGGACCCGGACCACCCCACCTGGGGATCAAATACTGTGTAATGTATCACACAAAAATTACACAGAATCCTATAGAGGATTGAATATGTAACAGCTTAGGATAACTGTTAATCCTACATAGTAAGTATTCGGGTACTTGGATACTAATGCCCATGCCTTTTTTTTATGTACGACCAAATAGGTCTTTGTCTCATAAAATAAAATATTAATATTTTGTTCAAATTAGAGTTGTGTGTGTAAAATTTAACAAGACATCACACTGCAATGTGTAGGTATACTGTATACTTGCAGTAGGCTAGTCATGTCTGCAACATGAAATCCTAGTCTAGTTGTACTTGTCCCCTAGTGATTAAGGTACTGGACTAGTAATCAAAAGGTCGCTGGTTCACGCCCCACCACTGCTAGGTTGCCACTGTTGGGCCCTTGAGCAAGGCCCTTATCCCTCAGTTGCTTAGATTGAATAGTCAAAGTATTGTAAGTCACTTTGGATAAAAGTGTCTGCTAAATGCTGAAAAGCTAAGGCCTATGCACCTATAACACAACAGTTTTCGCATAGACAACTCCTCCCAAACCCCCACACACATTTGGAAAAGTTAAGGCTCAACTTTTGGCTTGGTGCACTCCGAATATTGTGATTAGTCCATCGTTAGTACTCTTTACCAAAAGGTTTTTGATTAATTATATCCAAACATGATGTGCACACTTCATCAAACAACTGTGGAAGGCATGACAGTCAATAATGGGGCGGCACGGTGGCTCAGTGGGTAGAACTGTTGCCTCATAGCAAGAAGGTCCTGGGTTCGATCCCCAGGTGGGGCGGTCCGGGTACTTTCTGTGTGGAGCTTGCATGTTCTCCCCATGTCTGCGTGGGTTTCCTCCGGGTGCTCCGGTTTCCTCCCACAGTCCAAAGACATGCAAGTGAGGTGAATGACTGTGTTTGATTTCCTTCGGGATTAATAAAGTTTCTATCTATCTATCTGATATAACTTTGTGAACTGATTAATCTTGTGTAACATGTAACTACCGTGTCTGTCATGAATGTAACTCTGTCATGAGTGTAAAACATGACGTTAAAATCCAAAAAGAGTTGAAAACTGAGAAAAATAAAGATCTAATCTCATTTTGCTGGCATTACCAGAAATCATATAAACAAAATAATCAAATTTAATGAACTAGTTGCTATAACAACCAAAAAAAAGCTCATATGAAGGAGACCAAAGGTACTGCACGGTTGTCTGATCTTTTCACAGAGAAACAGTATCTGACGCAAATCAACAACGGCTATTAATCATGCACTAAAACTGAACATGATGTCAGCAACTTGTTTAATTCTATAACCAACTTTGATGTACATGATGCTGATGACGTACAATGTAAATGTAAAATTTTACATTGGTCGGGATGCACCAATCTTATTTCCATACAATAATGGTATTAAAATACAACATATCTGTCGATACCCAATACTGATTTCTTACAGGCATTTAGGAGACACAGCATGAGTTCAAGGTTGGAATCTCAAATGTTATTGGCTAGCTGGGCATGTACACAGACATGATTTGCTGTGTCTGAGAGAGGTAGCCTTAGCACAATGACAGACTGGAACCCTGTCCTGAGTATTTATGCCTTACGCCCAGTGTTATAAAATAAACTGGTGGATCAAAATGAAATGATTGAGAGACAACAGCTAAGTAATGGACCATGCTCTCTCCAAGCTGCTGTTGCCATGTTCTGTAACGTTTTAGGTCTGATGGAGTTTTTCTATACATGTGCAAGATCAGTATAGTCTCAGTCAATTGACACCAAACACACAAATCCAAAATTTCTGACCTGTTTTAAGGGCAGAGTCTTTAGCATAATTGATGTAGAAGGTGGCCTAATTATTATTAAGTGCTGTCAAGTCCATTCTGACTCCTGGCAACCATATGGATAGTGTTTCTGTTTAGATCTTCAGGTTTGTAAATGGCTCGTTTATTGTTCCTCTGATTGTATCCATGTGTCTTGTTGCTGGCCGTCCTCTTCCTCTTTTACCTTAAACTCTTCTAGCCATAATTGTCTTTTCCAAGGGATTGGTCCTTCTCATAGTTACAACTAATTATTTGTGTCGTTCTATAAAACTGCTGATGAAGTTGTGTTTATGCTACCTGTCACTTAAGTTCACAAGAAAACATACAAATTAAATTGTAAACAAAGCTTAATAATTAAAATCAACCAACCAAACGTCATTCAGTGCAAAGTGTCAACATTTATCAAAACTTATCAGAACAGAAGCATTGAAAATTCTACTTGATTCCCTCAACCAGTCACAATTTCTAGGGTAATGACTAGCAATGTCTAGCAAAGGAGGTACAAATAATGGTGGCATAAATTTGCTACAATGTTCATTTCTTCCTTCATTAAGTTTATTAAAGCATTGCTTAATGCAGGTATATTGCCGCCTTGTTTGCAGAGATCATGCAGGATTCCTAGCTATGGGGAACAGGTACTAAAATAATAAATCAAAATGCTACTAGACAGGCCCACTTCATAGTTTTGCAAAAGGTTTGTGTGCTAATTACCATTAGTATGCATACAAGAGTTTAACTGTCAAAGCAAGCAACATCATAACAGACACCGAGTTCTTGCTAGGAGTTTAGGTTTTTACCATCCTATACTATAACTACAAGGTTAACTACAAGACTAATGCAAAGTTAGCTAGCTTTCTGACATTTCTGTCAGGTTAGTTAGCTCAGTAACTTAAATTGTACCAAGTAGCCATATCATAGTCAACATCTTTGGTAATTTGCTTATTTTTACACAAACAGTATCAGTAGGAAAATGCAAGCAGTTCAACGATGTTCAATGTGGCTTGCACAATGTATTTGACCAATTTTTAAACTTCCAACAAGCCATCACAGTGTGAAATCACAGTTCCAAGTGGCATGCAGCTTACCCCTTCTTCACTTCCCCACAGGGCATTCACAACTGCCCACAGCGTAAAATTCCAATTATACAATTAAGACTGTAAACCGTCAGAACAGAGAAGAGGTTCAGAACAGTAGAGAGAGCACAACTTAATATTCCCATGCTGTATGTTTACGCTGCGGGCCCTAAACTGTTTAATTCATTACAAACCATCTAATGATGTAAAAAAGATCTGAAAAACTCCCATTACAAACCATATATAACTTAAAACCAGTGCAAATCAGTCAAAACCCACACACAACCAGTAAAGCAGCAGAAATACAAACAAATAAAAGATTGATTCATTCTTACTCAGTAGTTAGGCTTGAGTAATTGCAGACGGAATGCACTCATGGTAGCTGGGTAGATGGGAGCTAACCTCTTTAAGAACTGGAGAGCTTTCAATATATAAGCACAGCAGAGAAAGAGAACTAGAAGGGGGAGTGGAGCTAACCAATCAACCAACACCACATGCTGATAGGTGGAGCACACTGTGTTCAGGTGTTGATATTAATAACGAACATCTGTCAGGAACAGTGACAATTACAATGTTAATACAACACAAGGCCCTGACTAGAAAACTAAATACCACATACACCCAAAGTGCAGTTAGTTTCGTAAAAATAAAAGTACTAATAAAATACATAAAAGGTACCAGATTAAAGATTTGGTGTAAAATCTGTGTGAACTATTACATACAACAAAAATAGTTCAAAAGGACATGGTGATTGGTGGATATCAATCCCTTTCCCCACTGCCTCACAAAGAGAGTGGAAAATTACAGCTAGTCACAGATCGTACCACTTTAACAAGAATAGGGGTGTAAAGCACATAGCTTAGCCAAAACACCAAAGGGAGCAGGACAGAAAACTAGACCATATGTCTGTAGTTATGTAACCATTAAATTATACATTATACATTATACAGACTCAAAGGAAATTCATTTGATAACATGTCACTAATTGTTTGAGTTTAATACTGAATTGAAATTCTCCCTGGCAAACATGCAAATAATCTAGACTAAAAGACATGAACAAAAACTTATTTTGTTCAACACTACACCCGGTAACATTACCGAATCAGAGAGGGAATCACAAGCTCTTGACTATCCACGACTGCTTTGTATTCACAGGTGAATTCCTGTGGCTTACCGCCAAAACAATCGCGAACATGATAGCACACCCCAGGTTGACCAACAAGTGCCAACTATTTTACATTATATAAAAATCAAGTCAGAAACAAAACAAACCATTTAAGAATAATATTTGATAGCTAGCCATGATCCCTCTGACAAAAAAGCCTTACAATATGAACAATAACAGAAGACAGAGTTGGTGTGGGGGAGGGGAACTACACAATTACCCGACACCAAATGCTGCTTGGTGGAGCAAACAATGTTCAGGTGTCATTTAAAAAAAAAACATTAATGCTGGTGCGATAACAATGCAAATGCAACACAAGGCCCGTCACTACATCAGATAAAACACCAATAGTAAACACACAAATTAAAAATAATAGCTTCACCAGTGCTACCAGTAGCAACACTTGGCTTCAAAATCAGGAGCTCAATACTGGGCACAAGGCAGGGCTTCTTTCTCAGACTTAGCCAACAATGTCTGTGTAGACACCTGATCTTTTGATAGCACCACTGAGACTAGAACCCAGATCTAATATACCGCTGCGCCACTCAGACACTCTATTGTTCGCTAAACAGGTAAACACAAAACATTATTTTTATAGTCTGTATGAACTTTAACAGTTATACATACAGCACAAGTACACATTATGATGCAAATACTAGCCCATCAACATGCAGGCAATGTATGTGTGGTGATGGTCCAATTAGTATGTACATTTATGTTCTATAAATGTACTGATTGCATGTATTCAGACAACATTATTATGTAAACGCCAGAGTCTCCGCACTTTTTTAACTCTATTTATTAAGAATTTAAAAAACAAATGACATGACTTTTCTACTTACCTTCAGATGCATTTTTCCCAGCATCGGACCAACTTTTTAATGCTATCAGCTTTCACATCATCACATGAAAATCTTCTTCCCCTTAAAGCTTCTTGGAGCGGTCCAAAAAGGTGGAAATCACCAGACTATAAGCTCTCTCTCAGTCTCTCAGACACGATCCATTACTACTCCTCCCATCCTTACCATTTCCAACAAAAATATAAAAGTGCGGAAACTTTTTGAAGACCCCTTATATGTCCCCGAATTTATGGCTTTTCATTTTCTTAAGCATAAATTCAGTTTCGATGTTTGTCCCAACTGAATTTTGGTCCAATTTATCAGTCAACCTCTTTTTTACCTTATTCACAATTTCTAGGGAATCGCCTCATCAGGCATACACGCACAGATACAGAAATTCAAAACAAGCTAATTACCTTTAAACGTGGCTTAAATAAATAGATTAATGGCCAAAAATTCAAGTATCCTAATCTGATTCATAATCCGAATAAGGCCTTAATCAAAGCAAAATAATCAAAGTATGCTGTCTACATGACCATTTAAATAATTGGATTACTCTCAGAACCTGCTCTTAATCAGATTATTTGTGCACATGTAAATGCACTCCATGTGAAAATACTTACTACTGAATACTAAGTCCGAAAGATTTCAAGCCAAAATTAGGTGGACAAAATAAAACAGTTTTTAAAAAATAGTTTATACCTTTAGTGAAAAAACAACATGGTGGATTGTAGAAACCAATCCCCTCCCCCACTGCTGCACAAACAGAGTGGAAAATTACAGCAAGTCATGGATTGTACCATCTCTACAAAAGAGAGGGGTGTTCAGCTACACTTAAACTTAAAAGATAACACCAGGTGTCGTAATCTCATAGAAGTAACATGGATTGCTTTATTTTTTACATCCTGTGTCCAACTAGTTTAAATTTATTTAAATAAACTGTTCAGTCAAAGCAAGCTTGTAAGTTAATCATGCTGCAAGCATAGCATGTCCGACCCCACCCTAAAACCAAAAATCCCCAGCAATTTGCCTTTAATAACTAACGCTACTAACTACACTTATTAACTAAACTCTATTTACCTATGACCACCTGCACACAACTTCTTTTAGCTGAAAAGTTGACTATATACACAGGAGTGAGAATCAGAGAAAGAGGGGATCTAAACAAGCGACCTACACAGTGTATTGCTAGGTGGAGCACTCCACACTGTTTTCAGGTGTTAAGACCACTATATATGCGAAACGTTAAAATATTGTTGACAGCTAAAATAAGCTAACATCAGAAAACTACCCTTTCTCAAATGCTGCACAGAGTGGAAAAATACAGCTAGGCATGGATTGTACCATGTTCATGAAGGACAGAAGCCTTTAGCTGCACAGTTCTGTCTCAACTCAAGATGGAGCACAGCAACCGGTACCATTCTCCAACAACAAGCTTTCCGGTTGTGATTCCCTGATTACTAACAAAAACTAGTAGCACATATTTGCCAATGCGTATCTGCTTGTATACATGAGTTAACTGTACAAAACAACCAAATTATATCTGGTTAACATGTAGGTAACATATCTAAGGCACTACTAAACAATCCATACACAAATCACCAGATCTGTCAATAAAAGTATGAAAAAGATAGAGTGGATCATGCTTAGCATTTATGTCGAGTTAATGTGTTGACCTGACAGACTACTTAAAGTCGAGCTCAGATGTCATGTTCTTCAGCCTGATTTTACAGTAGTATATATTTAACCATCATCATAAATAGAATAACTTCTATTTTGATGACCACACACAAACTACATAGCTAGCAATTAGTAGGGATGTAACAATACACTCTACCCATGATACGATGCGATTCACGTTCCGATTTTTTTAAAAATTGAAATTGAAGACAAATTATGACAAAGTTTTCTTTTATTATTTCTCTTAAAAAATAAAATAAATTACCGTATTTGTGCTTATCTTTTATTTATCTAAATAATGAATGCCCTTTTATTTCTGAGGTAGGTCCAAACTATGCAAAACAATTTTGAATTAAGCCCAATTTGGCTGAAAAACCCCGAATTAGGCAACCAGGCGTATAGCGCCAGTGACGTCATCAAGGCGAGGTGTATAGCGCCAGTGCCCTCTGCTGTTTAAGGTGAATATCGATTCATTTGACATGTCAAATCGATTTGAATCGTGGAATTTTTGAATCGGTTTTTAACTGTATTGTGGTGAATCCCTACAATTTAGCAATGTATAACTTAGCATTTTAATATAAAAATAATTAGAGGTACTATTTTTTGTGCACAGAAACTTTAATCATCGGACTCGCTTGGCAATCTTAAACAAATTGGCATGCTTTGTCTGGTTAGGAGTAGTCAGCTAGCCTTAGTGGCCAAATAACGTAAAATTCAGTATGACAATGTTTTACAGGTAACATTACAGTCTGTATTTTTATTTGTTTGTTTACATGGTAACATAAGACAATTATCATTGGTAGCACTGTAAGTCATGTGACATGCCAAAAAAATAAAATGGGGTAATGCTAGCCACTTGTTGCAATTATTATAATTAACAAAGTTGTAAGTAAGTTAAGACATTCTGGCACACAAAAGCAAAAACGTTTAGATCTTTTTTCTTTCATTTTATTGGATTGCCCTTTCAAAAAGTCAACTCTGCAAATTAAATGCAACGTTTTGCCAGTGATCTACCATGCAAATTTGCAGGTGAATTCAAACACAATACATTTAACCCTGAAATGTTATTTGCATTGTTAAAATGCTGAATTCTGCAAATTCCAGTGACATTTGTGTGACATCATTTTTAAAAATAGCTGGGAAAACACTCGGTGTAACCAGAATGGACAGAGTAAAGTCTATATCTATAATAATATACACATGGTAAATGGGTGAAACAATCCCTTCCCCCACTGCTGCATAAAAAGGAGGGAAATTGCAGCTAGGTTTAGAGTGTACCAACTTCACAATAAAGAGGGGTGCTCAAAGGATCTAATGTCTGTTTGACCAAGTGCAATGTAAGATTTCAAATATACTATAGTACAATTACAGAGAAAAATGAATGGGAAACACTAATGTTAGTTTTACATATTCGTTAGTAATTATTAGCTGCAAAAGCGTACATAACAGGCTAACCTCATGAAGACAAAGAGACAGAGCGGGGGGAGGGGAAATTTAACAGGCAATCAACACCACATGCTGCTGGGTGGAGCACACTGTGTTCACTTGTAACCATTAACACCACTACACTACACTTTGTTGGTACAGTGACACAGTAAGTGCACTAACCAAGATATGTGTTAGTTGTGCGATGCAGGAATGGTTTCTGTTCATGTTATAGGCAGATACACTAAAAGCAGCAAGCTGGCACAGGTGACTGGTGCACTGAATGATGTGCGAGACAAGGTAAAAACACACAAAAGTGAAAACAAACCCTCATACCATACATTTAGTAAGACAAACTTTATATACATTTTGTAAACATTTGTATGAAATCTGTAGTTAATGACCACACGGTGAAGGGTTGAATTGTTTTCCTCCCCCACTGCTGCGCAAAGAGTGGAAAATTACAGCTAGGCATGGACAATACCATTCGCAAAAAGAGGGGTGTTTAGCTGCACAGTCCCTGTCTTAACTCAAGAGGGAGCATGATAATATTAGTATAATCACCAGGCTTGTAACATGTAATTTAGTCATTACATCATATTGGTTTAGTCATCACTGCTAAAATGAGTAACAATTCTGATGACCACTCATAGGCAAAATGATTAAATAAAGACTTAATATTCCCTAGTGGTTAGATAACAGAAAGCCAGAAAAATCTAACTATTTATTGTAACTACTATGTTAACTTCTCACTTGTGTCTACATTTTGACATCCTAGGGCTGAAAGAACCAAAGGGGGAGACTAAACAAGTAAGATGGCATGATTGCTGGCTAAAGCTCCATGCTCAGGTGTTATCATTAACATCACAAGAACCTTAAAAGAACACAGAAACCCCACACAATGTTTTCCTAAAAAGCTCCAAACAATGTCTTTAAAACAATACAGCTTTTCTTAAAAATAAAATACTATACACAATTTTTTTAAAATCATCTATGTCTGCAATAAAGACCCACATGGTAAAAGGTAGGAAACCATCCCCTCCCCCACTGCTACACAAAGAGAGTGGAAAATTACAGCTAGGCATGGATCATACCAAGTGCACGAAGAGAGGGGTGTTTAGCTGCTCAGCCATGTCTCAGCATTAGAGGGAGACAAATGTTGTCCTGTGTTAAGTCCTTCTCAGGCTAAAAAAACAACAGTATGAGACTGACCACTCATTATGTGCTACCGTAATCATGCTGATTCTATGCTAGTGTGGAGTGGGAGAATCAAAAATTATACAAAATTAATCATTGTTAATTCACACTTAGTAGTTAGCAATGCTTATTTTCAAGATAAATTATGTGCAGACTAACTAGTACAGGCAACACTTTTTGAATTAGCTTTAAATTAGTGTCCCTTTGTAACAATATGCAGCAACTGGCACATATAAATGGATTCAGCCATTTTAAAGTCATAATTAAACAATTTAAGGGTGCTCGAGAGGTGCAGCAGTTAACACACTATCCCACAATGGCTGAGTTTTTTAGGTTGCGTAGCTTTTCAAATTTCAGCTTTGCTATCCGCCGACCAGGTGTGTACACGCAGACATGATTGGCTAACATCCATCAGGTGAGAAGGCCAAAAGGATTCTAATCACTGCTGGCTGGTTGATGGAAACTGCACGGAGACTGGGAATAATGGAGATCAGTGTGTGACTCTGCATACGCAGTACTGATTCCTTCTCACCTCGGGCAGGTGAAAAGAAGTGGTTGGCGACAGTGTTGGGTACAGCCCTCCTCAGTCAGGGTAGTGAAGGAGAGATACAGCTGGGTATTGGATATGACAATAAATTGGAAAGAAAAAAAGAAAATGCATATATGGAGTCTATAAATGATATTTAAATAATCTGGACATGTAGCACACACTTCTATGTCCTAGTAAAGTAAGTAATCTTACTAAAATGTATTGTCAATTTGTGCGACAACCTTTACTATGGTAACCAAAAGATCTTTATTCATTCCAGGCATTTCACGTGACTGGCCAGTCAAAGCTGGCAAAGTAAGGCTGCCTTCAGCAACAATATCCTTAAAATATGATTAATGTAAGTCTTTTTTTTTTATCAATTTAAAAAGCTTATACTAAATAGTCTTTCATTTTAATTAGAAATTAGATATAAATTAGACATAAGTAAAGTTAAGATGATAAACCAATCCCCTCCTCCACCTCTGCACAGAGTGGAAAATTACAGCTAGACATGGATCATACCATGTTTACCAAGAGGGGTGTGGAACTGCAGAGCTCTGCCTCAACATTAGAGGGAGCATAACAGAAACCATTTGACTAGTGTAACATCTGCAGAGACCATGAAGGTTAACGTTAGCTAACAATCATAAAAGTTAACAGCGCAGCAAATCATAGTTCGAGGTGCTGCAGGTGAGGGTTACAGTTCATCTAGTATTTACAAGTGTTTCTCTCAGGCAGATCTTTTATTTGTTCTTACAACTTCAAATCAGATGTGCACAATCACCACATCTGGGCCTAAACTTACTGGACGCCTGCAGGATTTTTACCACAACCGTCCGTGGTTCAGATAAACAGCCGCCATTTTATATGTGCATTTTCTAGTGTGATCATGTTGGGGTTTTTTTCTAAAGAAAGCAGCTTGTCCATCTAATCAGTGTTGGTCAGCATCTGAAGCTCAGATTTATCTCAGATTTCCCATCGTGTTTATCCGTCTCATGACAGACAGAAACGGCAAGTAAATGGCTATCTAGAAAAGTTGATAATTCCGGTAAAATATGGGTAACGTATGTGCTTATGATTTGTCATTTCTCTTTTGAAAATGCAGTCCAAAGAAACCAGGGAAAAGCCATCTATGATTCTCCTCGGATTTTATATATTTTAGGTTCACGCATTTGTGAACTACACTATATGGCCAGAAGACACCCCTATAGTTGTTTCAGCCACCATTGTAAACAGGTATGCAGAAGTTTGGTGTAGGCACGTTCCTGTTCCAGCATTACTAAGGCACTTGAAAAAGGACTAAAACTGTGTTGGGCTTCCATCATTATTTAAATTTAGTTTAGCAATACCTTGCAGTTTGGAAATTAAGATGCTATTAAAATGCACCAACAATAGCAAGTTATGCAAAAGGGTAAAACGAAGTCGAGATGAAAACATAATGGATTTTAACTATAATTATAAGGAACTAAACTGTGAGTCAAATAAGGGACCTCTAGCTACAGTGCGCTGATTTTTAAAGCACCATCACCCACTCTTAGTGTGCATGAGCCAGTTTTGTGTTGTGCTGCACTGGAATAGAGCATAGCAGTTTTGAGCTGTATAGAAAATGCATTAGTATTTTTTAAATCATGTTATGGTGAAGTATGAAGTCTGACTGCATGTTAAACTCTGCAAATATGCTCTTATGTGTTGTGTCTTTTGTATTATGCTTTTCTTTCAAAATAAGTCATAATGAGTCATAATTTAAGGTTCATTGATGAACATCTTTGGTCTGTAATCTTATCACAGTAGAAGCCAGGTGTTGCAATTTCGTCTACACATCAAGTCACTTTTGCTTTTACCCGGTCAGTGCAACACAGTTTCCAGAACCACACCCAGGTGCAAAAGCAAACCAAACCATCAATGTGAACAAACTTTTCAAAAACTCATTGAATTGTAATATGTTAAATTCATATCAGAATAGGGCCTGACATATTTACTAAAAAATTAGGAATATTTTCACTTCTATTTATAAATCAAAGGTTTTTTGTCCTCTCAGACTCATGAGGTAGGATTTTTCGTCAAAGGTTCCAGACTCAAACCTGCGAGCCCATATTTCCGAAACGTTTTCCAAAAATACAAACCACACAAAGGCACTCTAGAAATCAACAGCTGTCGTTTGATCTAACATAATGAATTCATAGGTGTGACTCACAAACAGCAAATTAACAGCCTCTCACAAAAAATGATACAAAAGGCTGAGCTGCTGTTGGTAAATGTTGGTAAATTTCAGAGATCATCTGAAAATTCTTTGCATAAGACAAGGGAAAGTATGAGGTAGTAGGTCTGACCTCTAGGTCCAAAGAGTACACACCAAGCAGACAAAAGTGAGAGCAACACATCCACACAGAGAAATATGAGGGGGAGGGGCAGAACCAGGACTATACCACGTGATTCAGAGTGTTGAGCTGCAACACCAAAACCTGGTGTAGCAACAACCGCACTGTCACTAATCGAGACTTATTACAACACACTCTACACTTCAAAATCGGAATCCAGATACCAAGGACAGTATACATTTTTTGACCGCTTAATCATAAAACACACATCGTGAACACAAGGGGGTGCAAGAATAAAACCTGTCACATGACCACACTCCAGATAAAACATACAATTTAAAGAAAACACATTCAATTAAATAATAAACGTTTCCCAGCCCAGACACACTTAGTTAAAAGGAGTTAATTGTGAAAAAACAGCATGACAATCAAATTTTATCAGTTACCCAAAGCTACTTCCATGCTAGCAGTTTCGCAACACCATAAACATCACAGAAAAGTGACACAGTTGCAAAACAATGCTAAAATGTAAATGTAAAATTAGAAATATGTATAATAAGAATAACAAATCGGCAACAAAAAAAACAGGTTATCGTTATTACAAGTGTGTAAAATTATAAATTGTTAACCTGGGTAGGCTGCAGCTGTAGGCCATGAAGAGCAACAATGTGAGTACCTAGCCGTCCTCCTCCTCCTATATATAGGCGAGAGGGTAAGTGAGAGAGGAATTCAGATAGGGCTGTACCATGTAGGCAGAGAGGTGGAGCAAATTCTGTGCTCCTTCCTCCACCACCAGAGTACAGCGTAGCAACACTCACAAAATCTCAACACCCTGACAACAACCTAAGCGAAGCGGGAACGCACAGTGAACCATTTGGCTTACCACGGAAATGAACTGCAGCCTGAGATTAAGAGCTGTCATGTGATGTCATGTGTAGCCGTACTGTACACGTATATACTGGTTAAGAATTTTACCGTTGGTTGGTAAAACTAAAAAAGCCTCTCATGGGAGAAAAATAAATACCTTCGATTTTAAATCAAACCGATTCTTTATTACTGTCAGAAGAGCAAATTATAATCAAGCAACAGCCCTGTGACGTAGTGCAATTCTTGCACAGCGGTTGAACTATAAAAAGTTGATTAACATGGAAAGGAAACGTGGGTAATTCCTCGCTCAGTATTATGCATGGGAAAGAACGGAGTGGAAGGTAGTCAGCCTAGCCACAGTCCAAAGAGCACACAGCAAGTAGATAGGAGTGAGAGCAACAGAGCAACACAGAGACAGAAAGACGAGGGGGAGGGGAAGCACTGGGACTCTACCATCTGCTTTAGGGTGTAGCAACAATCACACTGTCATAAACCAACACCTATTACAATGCACCCTACACAAATGAAATCCTCTCACGAAATCAGGACATAAAAACCCTGGTGTGACTGGATAAAAGACATTTAACAAAAGACTACGCATACCAGTTTACAACACAGACTAATCCTCAAACCTTCTGATCAGATCAAACTCAGCGGATGGCAGAACGTGTGCAAAGTCAATTAATTTACATTTACATTAACGTCATTAAGCAAACGCTTTCATCCAATGCAACTTACAATTGAGGGTTAAGGGTTTTTCTTAGAGGCCCAACAGTGGCAACTTGGCAGTGGTGGGGCTTGAACCGGCAACCCTCTCATTACTAGTTCAGACACAAACACATGAGCATGTATGTTTAAAATCGCAATCACGTGACCACACACTAGACCAAACACAAAATCCAGGCAAATGCCCTAGTAAAAAAAACCATCAGTCAATAAATCATCATAAACATTAAAACAGTGCAGCATAACAAGCCATACTGTGCAAAATGAGCTGTGCACAATGCTTAAAAACACCACAGCAGTGGCATAACTTTGGAGCAAATGTATATATTTAATTACAACAAATACATAAAAAATTAAGTGGTAATCTTAGAAAGCTTCAAATGGAGGCCATGACAAGCAACAATGTAAGTAACTAGTCGAGTAAGTGAAAGAGGAATTGAGCTAGTACAATACCACATGGGGGAGGGGTGGAACAAATTGTCTGTGATCTTCCCTCCTCCACCAGGGTATAGACACAACAGTCTCAACAGTCTCCACACCTTGACAACAATATAACTAGTAAAACCAACTCGAGTTATAACACACAGGTGTGTCTGTGAATTGACCACCACCTCCACCAACTTGGAGAAACAGCAGAAACATCTTTGTGATTGGAATCAATCATTGATTAAGCATTGAGAAAGTAACACCAAATCCTGGTGTAGCAACAATCGTACTGTCAATAATCAATAACATGGTATTAAAACTAATTCAACCCAAAAAATCAAGACATAAAACCACTGTTCATGATTCCTATGAGAACAATACTTTTAATCACAGAGGCTAATTAGCAAAAGTACTGGTTCATGGTCAAATCTAAATTTAAGATCGGAAATATTCAAAGCACAGTTAATTCTTTTTTTTAATAAAATACCTAAATAGCATACAATTTCCACCAGCAATGCTTTCGCCAGCAAAATAAGCATTTGGGTAAACAATACAGGTAAGATTCAAACACAAGGGGGTGCAAGTGGCAAAATTTGCATCACATGACCACACACCAGACCACACACCCAACTAAATGATAAAACTCTGTACAAGACAACAGCAAAAACAGCGCAACATGACGATTTACATTGTACCGAGTTAACTATACTTTTTATTAATTCTATCGGTCTTGTGACAAAGCGCTAAAAACAGGAAAATGGCGATTGCCAAACAACACTTAAGAATTACATTAAACTAGTACTAACACAAACATTGACATACGCTAAATCAGAAATTATAAAAATGTAAAATATTAACCTGGGTGAGCTTCAGATGTAGGCCAGGTTGAATAACAATGTGAGTAACTAGCCTTCCTCCAGCTCCCCTATATATAGGCGAGAGGGTGAGAGAGGAATTTAGCTAAGACTGTACCATGTAGTAAAAGGGGTGGAGCAAATTCTCTGATTGTCCCTGCACCAGCAGGGTACAGTGTAGCAACACTCACACAGCTACATTACCAACACCTAGACAACACTGCAACCTGATCTGAGTGGTTATGCACCATAAAAGGTTTCTCTCTCAACATAAGTCGCTGCTACTTGTGTGCAGAGCATAGCAAAATAAAAAATGAATAACTGTGAATTATTAAAAAAGTCATTTGAGAAGGAAGAAAAAAAACATTACATGTGAAAGAAAAAAATTTTTATCTAAAAGAAAAATGGAAAGCAAAGAATAAAGCACAAATCAAGTAGACACACTTTTCCCCTCCCCCACTGCAGCAGACTGTGTTGAGCAAACAGGATGGAAAATTACTGCTAGTCCAGGGTCATACCATTTTCACCCAGCAAAGGGGTGACAGGATGTGCGACTCCGACTCAACACAAGAGGGAGCAAGACAGATCCATTTGTTGATTGGTTGAAGGGCAACACCTACTCAGATTAACTCAAGTACTTCTCACATGCCTGTGATCAAGCTGGTGTCCCCCTACCTGCTTTACTCGAAAGCATATCATGTTACCTAAAAGCCACACAAAGTTAAATGCTTGACCTTAAGTATGACCTACAGTATATGTTCAACTGTGATTCAAATCGAGATCTAAATGAATCTGCAAATTAGCCATAAAATGATGTCCAAATTACGGTCATATTATGCAGGTGTCCGTAATCTGCATTAACCAAAATCATTTAACAGTACAATATGGGGACAATTCCTAGAGCCCAAGTAGATAAGAACCCAAAGGCAATCTCTCAAGGTCGCTGGTTCGAGCCTTACATTAGCCAGGTTGCTGCTGTTGGGCCCTTGAGCAAGGCCCTTAACCCTCAATTGCTCATACTCTAACTGTAATGTAAGTCGCTTTGGATAAAAGCGTCTGCTAAATGCCGAAAATGTAAATGATACTTTATAGCTGTGGTACATTTTAAGGAAAGGGAAGCGGGGCCGAAACATTATAAGCTCCACAACAGCCTATTAATCTGTACAAAGTGGCAGTATTTTTACATTTTTAATGGTATCTTAGCTTACAAGTTTGCAAATTGAGATCTCTCACCATCTACTGTACATAATATTGTGAAAGGATTCAGGAAATACAGAGAAATCTGAGTCTATAAAGGGAAAAGCCAGAAAATACAGTAGAATGTGCGTGACGCTCAGACGGCCTGAAATTGCCTAAGAAACCATCAGGCTACACGGACAATACTTCAGAAAATCATTGTCACTTAGCACAAAGCACCACTGCGTCAAGAAATGCAACCTGAAACTCTTATGCAAAGAGAAAGTCATACGTTTATTCTATGCACAAATGTGGCAGATTTCTTCAAGGCCAAGCTTATCTCAGCTCAAGGTGGACTAAAAGACAATTGAAACATATGATGTGGTCAGATGAGTCCATGTTCCAGCTTGTTTCGAGGGAAAATGTGTGTAAACTTTTCTCTCAATGACGAAAAGGACCATGTACCTGTGCTGTCGCTCTAATAAACTTGTTCCATCCTCGTCATTTTCAATGAGAATCACAGAATTCTTATATCTGCGACCTAATCACCTCTTTTCTCAATTTAGTTTCCACTATTCTTTCTCAGACCTTCATACTGTGGCTGATCAATTTCTCTGTTGTTGCTGTACTTCTGAACATCACCCTTACTTAAAAAAAATCCGAACCATTACACTTTCTCTCCACTTCTCAGGCGTCCTCTTATATTCCAAGGTTTTACAAGACAATCTGGTTAAAATCTCCACTTGCTAATTCCCCTAAACACTTTCATGCCTCCACTGGTTTGTCACCTAGGACAACTGCCTTTCCAGTCTTCATTCTCTTTATAGCTGCCCCCTCTTCCTCCTTGCGAATCCGAGGGACTCTTACTTTCTTAATTCATCAGCTCATCAAAATACTTTTCCACCTTCTAAGTACACTAGCCTAATTTTTAGCACGTTCCCATCCGCATCTTTTATCATTCTAACCTGTTGTATTATCCTTCCTAGCTCTGTTTCTCTCTCTGGCCAATCGGTCCTTTTTATCTTCCTTAGTATCCAACTTCTCATGCAAGCTTTCATGCTAGTAGATATACTGTATATTTTCTATAGGATTTATGTCTGTAGAGTAAAACAATCACTTCAGGATAATTCAGGACTGATTCCTTAACCAAGCTTTGGTTGACTTGGAATGGTGCTTGTGATCACGGTCTTGTCCAAACAGTACCAGTTTTGATTCGTCACTCCACAGAAGTGTGTCTCAGAACTCTGCAGGCCTATCCAAATATTTTCTGGCGTATTCTAGTAAACCTTTCTCGTGCTTCTTGGTCAGGAGTGACATGCACCATGGAGTTTATGAAGTCTGTGGCTGTTAAGTGATCTTCTCATGGTTGTTACTGACACATTTGTTTCAGCCTTCACGAAGACATGTAAGTATTTTGCAAAAGCACACACAGCCTCACAGCAAGAAGGTCCTGGGTTCGATCCCCAGGTGGAGCGGTCCGGGTCCCTTCTGTGTGGAGTTTGCATGTTCTCCCCGTGTCCGTGTGGGTTTCCTCTCAGTCCAAAGACATGCAAGTGAGGTGAATTAGAGATACAAAATTGTCCATGACTGTGTTCGATATAAACTTGTGAGCTGATGAATCTTGTGTAATGAGTAACGTCATGTTTTACACTTTGGTTACATTCATGACAGAAATGGTAGTTCTGATAAACAAACAAACATACTCTCAGAAGCTAATAAAGATAGCTTACTAGCTAGGCATAGCTACAACGTCCTAATAAATACTGGTAACAACAAGTAGGCCAACCGCTTGAAAACAAGGAGCTGGACTTCTCCTAAAATTAGACATAGAAGTGATTAAAAAGAAGAAAGTTAGTGGAAATAAATAAAGCTGATGCTAGGGTTATACCGAATATTATCAGCATACGGCTAAGAAGGATGAGGGGTTTTTTGCTTCACCATATCTACAAACTAAAACAAAATTATGGGGTGTGTTCGAAAACCTAGGAAGCTGACTTGCTGTCTTACTGTCTACATAGGCAGCTGCCTCAGTAGAGAGGATTCTAATTTAAACGCACTACTTAGACAGCGATTCCATTGGGTTTCGCGTTTAGCATTTAGCATCTTGCCATTAAAACCAATGGATTGAGGTAGCACAGCACGCTAACATGTCAATATAGCACCTCCCTTCATGTACCGATAACGATTACATTTCCTGACAAGCCCGAACTTGCAAATAAACACACTCGGTACAAGTTTATACAAGTTAAAAATCTGTAATATTTTATTTACGTTTAAAAATAACATTCGTTTGTCCGCACCGTCAGCCATGTTTATTTTTCTGTGAGAGAAGAGCACCCGACCCGCAATGAATTCTGGGATTGCCTTGATCACTAAGGCAGACTCGGATGCTCACTCGTTCTTGAGTCAAAATAACATTGAAATGTTAAGATGCCTCAGTAGTGAGGATCTAGCATCTAGGATTTCGAACAGCCTCCTTCTCGGGAGCACACACAGGATGACATGAAATGCTGTCTATGTAGAGAGCACACTAGCTTTTCGAACACACCCATGGTCTCACCTCAGGCATCATAAAAAATAAATCAAACATCCTAGTCTTGTCCATAAAAAAACTGCTTCCCACAATAAAACAGCAAGGCAAAAACTATGCTAGCATTAAAATGTTACTAATTTTGAACAAGGCTATCCCTCCCCCTTCCCTGACACACTGGACGGTGCATATCGAGTGCCAGGAATGAGTCACTCTCAAATTTCTACAGGCATTTTATGCCGAAAACACAAAGGGTATGCATACAAATATACATAATATAATATAACAAGTTATAAATTAATTTTAAAAAATGTGCACAAAGTTTTCTAGTACTTTCATAGTAGAGTCAAGTGCCCTAGCACCTGCACACAGAACGACACAAAAAAGTCAACCTGAGCCAGAAATCTAAAAAGAAATATACACAATTTTAGTATATTAATTATTTTAGCAATCAGTGGCATCTAAGACCAAAAGACTGGCAGTGTTGGCCAATCAGAGACATGCAGCTGAAACCGGTTCAAACCAGCTCAGACTTGTTCTGCTCAACACAAACCCTCCCCCCAACAAATGAGTTTTCCATGAGATTCTCCTTCCCCACATGTTTTACTGAAAACGCCGTACTTTACTGTAAAGTCTGATGGCCATTTCACTTTTACATTAAAATTAAAAAACATTTATGCTTAATTTATATTATTTTAAACTGCCTGCCTTACACCATGCTAATTAAGTAGTCTTTTTTACAAACTACCAAATTCAAAGAAAAAACGAAATGCAGCACACTGTAGGTAATAAAGCGCAGAAAATCCACAAAATTAGCTTATACACCAGAATGACTTTGTTGTCCAGTAGTAATGTAAAATGTTCGAATAAAGGCGAGGTTCCTTTAAGAGTTCCTCCACACTCGACCATTTCATGCAAGCAGCCTGAAGTGCAGTAACACAAAATGGCCACCAGCTTAGCAAGAACCTTGTCAGATGTTCAGTAAATAAAAATTACCACAAAATGTCAAAAACATGCAGGCACGTCTTATTTCTGCATGTTTTTATTAACTTGACTTTAATGATAGTTCCTTCCAAAAGGATGTTACAATTAAGAGTCAAAGAGCAGGTTGTCATTGCTCAATTAAAAACACAAACCAGTTGTAAGTAGCCATGTTTTTAACAAAGCACAAAACGGCCCTGCTTTTCTCTTATTATAAACAACACCGGCTTCTGTATAGTGTTTCTTACACAAAGCTACAGTGGTACCTTAAACTCAACATCAATTGGTTCTGGGACTGGCGTTGAGTTTAAAAGGTGTTGAGTTTCAAGGTATTTTTTTCCCATAAGGATGTATGGGAAACCTGTTAAAAACACTGAAATAAAAAGCTGATTCTAACCGCTCAGGTGGCACAGAGGTAAAAAGTACCTGATGCAACTGCGGCCCCTGCTGGTGGACTGATGGCACCTGCACAGGGCTGAGGAATAATGCTGATGTGGAAGTGGCCCTCCGTACACAGTGCCCGTCGGTGTATGAACTTGACTCGTGCAGGTGAAAAATGCAGTCTGTACTGACTGTACGTGCCGGAGGGGCGTATGTCAGTTGAGAGATGTCCTCAGTCAGCGGTGAAGTGTCAAATCAGTGTAGAGGACGCAATCAAGGTAATTGGACACGACTAGATTAGGGGAGAAAACTGGGGGGAAAAGTTGATTCTTACAATTTTTCAGAACCTTGAGCTGTAACACAAGTTTAAAAGTGAAACAGTGAGGAAAATCCAAATAAACACAGATACATGTGGAGCTTGCAGAGTGAATCTGACGGTTATTCCACACAAATGCAGTTTCGTCTCATATGCACACTTTGATGACGTATTACCGCACGGCTCAAGCCGAGCGCTGAACAAAGCAACTGTTCATTGTTAATTTGAAATTAAATAAATACATTTATTAAAAACAAACTGAACACGTTGAGTTGAAGGGAAACGTTGAGTTTAAGGGTACAAATTTCTCGACGAAGTGCATCGAGTTTCAAAGATTTTGAGTTTAGGGGAGGTTGAGTTACAAGGTACTACTGTATTTATATTTAGAAAACTGAGAGTAATATAAAAAATACAGCTCTAATACCATTTGAGAGAAGTCCTAAAACAACATTTTGTTTAGGAATTGTAAAGTTGACTAGCCCACTTGGTAAATGTGGGGGAGGGGTGATGCTATTAGGAATGTACCATATGCCATATGGTGGGAGCTCCGAACACACCCACATAAAAAACTCACCAGATTCAACAACTAAAATAAGCTATTGGCATTAAAAACAAGATGACAAAACATATTATTTATGGTATTTTGGTACTTCTTAATTTTTCCACGAACAGTCAGACAAGGATTGAACACCCATCTGCACAGAAAAGCAACCTGAGCGGAAAATTACAGCTTAGCATGGACCATACCATTTTGACAGTGCAGGTAGACGTACCCTGGAAGACCAGAAGGGAGAGCTATAGAAACAAATTTTTCCACATATTTACAAGAACAAAGCTTTATTTTTTAAATATTTTTTAACCTTGTTTATTCATCTGTTCATTTCAGTTCTTGCTAAACAGTGTAAACATATTTCTGCCACACAAGTGAAATATTTCTCTAATAATCATGTGTTTTGAAAACACAAATGGTACATTTTCTTGGTAATATTATTAAAGCATTTATTTCACCAAGGTAGCAGTCTGACTAGCTGAGCAGTGATACTACCACGACTGTTTGTAAAAGTGGGGGATGGGAAGCTGTGCTAGGCTGTACCATTTGCTTTCAGAAGTGGTGACAACAACCGCTAAGCATTGTTGGTCTTAACCGCTATGACATTGTGATTATGTACCATAGGGTACCCAAAGATTACGCTGTAGAAATACATCTTGGAAGCATACATAAGTGAGCAGAAACCCCATTTATCGGACTTTTTCTAGTCCCCATTTTGCGGCTTACAATGTCAGTTTATTAAAACGTAGATCATTAATTTCAAGCATCTGTATTGAAGATGGTACTGGCTTATATGGCTAAATCACAATCGAATTTGACTGTATAAAGAACGTTGGTGGACTGGATCACAAAATGTTTGTTTTTTGTTTATTTGGATTTTAACGTCATGTTTTACACAATTTGGTTACATTCATGACAGACACACGGTAGTTACTCGTTACACAAGGTTCATCACTTCTCAAGGTTATATCGAACACAGTCATGGACAATTTTGTATCTCCAGTTCACCTCACTTGCATGTCTTTGGACTGTGGGAGGAAACCGGAGCACCCGGGGGAAACCCACGCAGACACGGAGAGAACATGCAAACTCCACACTGAAAGGACCCGGACCGCCCCACCTGGGGATCGAACCCAGGACCTTCTTGCTGTGAGGCGACAGTGCTACCCACTTAGCCACCGTGCCACCCGATCACAAAACGTAAGATGGCACAGATTTTTTTGTACCATAAAACACACACTATCTGTGATCACACCTTTAAAGATTTGTACAGAGGCCCTAGTTTTGCAGTGAATATCCTACGAAAAAGTGTCCACTATGTAGGAAGGAAAAACCACACTTGAGATGCATGCCTGGGGAAAAAGACAAAAAGAATCCATAAAAGGTACGTACATATGCATTTCCCTATAATACATGACTTTATTTGTGTGTTTTATAGGGCACAATCTGCATTATATTTCACGTTATAGTACTGTTCTATGCTAAAGGGCTGTCTTATGCTACACACAAGTTCCCCTCCCCCAGGCAGACATTTTAGTCCACTTTCCTGCAGTAACACAAAATGGCCACCAGCTCAGCTGCAGGGTATAAGTGGAACAGTTCCAATGAGCTGTGCCTGCTCCAGGATTTCAATTCACATCGAAATAAAAAGAATTGGGTGGGTCAGAGTGTTTGCCTCATTGTTGGGAATTTGCCCTGATATTCAATTTTAAGTTTTATTGAAGATTCAAGGTCATTAAAACTAGCATACCAGAAATGCTAACACCCCAGAGCACTCATTAAGCACAGGGGTCACCTCACACTTCAAAGTTAAGCTAAACCATCAAACCTCCCTTGCTGTATAACATTACCTCCTCTGTAACATTGTTATTTGCACAACTATTATCTGTAATATTTCCCTAAACAATTGCTAACAGTCTGTGATTATTTAGTATGTTACATGTCATAAATATGTGCATTCATCAAAGAAACTTCCCTGTAGGTGTAACATACTTGATGAAATAAAGTGATTCTAGTTCTAGTTCTGAAGTCTGATTCATCACTCCAGATAATACTGCTCTGGAGTCTAGTGACGGCATGTTTTACACCGCTCCCGTCTAGGGTGGCCAGCCGTCCGGTTTTAGGTCGGACAGTCCGGCTTTTCAGCTGCCAGTCCTCCATCCACGCAACGCTAGGACGGACACTTAAAAATCCTCCTTTTAAAGTGAACTGGTTTCATTTTTGATCAATATTATCTATCATTGGCTCAGGTACATGTCAAAACAAATGCTTTGTATTTAACAGCCTCATTTCACTGCTTATAGTGCTACCACTGGCCAATCGCAGAAGGTCCGCCCTCTAAATGCTAGTCTGTGATTGGGTGGTTGAACTTCGCCCGCTCGCTCTGGTCTGTATACACCTCTAATAGAGTCAGTCAGCTCTCATGCTCAGGAACGCTGTGAAAATGCCAAAAATTAAACTTTTGGAGGCAGCGAGGAACAGACTTAAATATCAAAAGTAGACACAACATTTAGTGAGTAAAACAGTAATTTGTTATAGAATTCTTGCTTAAATTGGTCAAAAACTCTGTTATATGGGTTCTGGATTCATTCTGTGTGTTGCAGTATCATGTCCCCCTGTTCCTGGTATGATGTCTTCCTTTTGGGTGTAATGTCCTCCTTTTTGTGGCTATGAATGTGGCCACCCTACTCCCGTCACTGCATTTATCTTTAGCATGTGTGCAGCTATAACATCTCATATCATAAAGTTTTTATTATCTGGAGATATCTCAATCAGTATAAGGCAAGGCCAGAAACCACTGCTGAATGTGCAAGAACTTCCAACAAGTGATAAATATGGCAATATAGGCTCAACAGTACTTCGGAAAACCACCGTCACTTAACACAGTCTGTCACTGCATCAAGAAATGTAGCCTGAAACTTAAATCTGCACAAGAGAAAGTCATCGATTTTCTGCTGTATGCAAAAGGTTTTAACAAAATGTCCCAAATTGGGTTTGTATTGATGTTCCCGCCATTGCATAATTTGAAATACACTGTGCATCCCCAGTGCAACAGCACAGGAAGTTCCTAATGACAAATAACTGAAAGATTTATTCTACAGTATATTAATATTGTTTTTATTTTTATAAAACCTATTGTAGAGCGCCCAGGTGGCGCTATCTCACCAGCACCGAGTTTCCGAACTCCCCGGTTCGAAGCTCGGTGTTGCCACCAGCCGGCTGGGCACCATCTGGCGGGAATTATTGGCAGTGCCTGCAGCAGATACTAATTGGTCACCGTATCTGCAGGGTGGGGGGCGGACTATGTGTGGGTGGGTGAGATCTTCATACGCTGTGTAAGGACCCTGATTGGCAGAAGAGACGTCCGTGCAGAAAGCACGGGCTAGAAGAGGAGGGCTGTACACGTGTGAAAAAGGCGTGGGCGGCGGCGTGCTCTCCTTGGATGCGATCTGGTGTCTCTCAGCAGCACAAGACAAGAATTGAATGCGCTAAATCGGGAGGAAAATGGGGAGAAAATGCATTTTTTTAAAAAACAACCTATTGTGTTGGTTAAAAGAGGCTTAGATTGTGCACAATGGAAATTTTTTAGGCATGCCACGTTTTGGAAACCACCCTCCCCCAATGTTTTCTGCAGTAACACAATACGGCCACCAGCTTTGTTGGCTTGCTAGACAATCAGGTACTGCATGTGCTGAAAATATGCAACTGACTGGCTGGTATCTATCTTGTAAAATTTTATGCAAATGCCAAAGAGGACAGTCACTATCCTCTTTGTCTTTGCGACTGCAGGTTTAAGTTGTTTCTACCACATCAATCACAGTCTTTTACTCAGGTTCATACCCATTACATCAGCATTTTCATAAAAAAATCCAGCAGATGGCAGGTCTTTGTGTGGTCTGTTTAGTCAGCACCATACAGAATAAACAAAAAAGAAATGGAATGTCTCCAGTGGACCAGACAATAATGTGTTTTTTATGAACATTTCTTATTTATGATTGAATTATATTTATGGCAAGTAACGTACATTCATAATTTTGCTGAACCACAACAGAAACTTTCAATTGTTTTTTACTACTTACTAAGCACAACTTAAAACTTTCTATTGTGAAGACTGCATTTGTGAATTAAGCATTGCACAGAATTAAAGCAAGTGTAAAGCACATGCGAATATTGGATTCCAAAATAAGACGGCTTTACACAGCAACAACATCTGAATGTTCTCAAAGTTTGTTTTAGCAGAGGAAAAATCTTTTCAATCACAGATGTCAGTTAAGAAGAATCTTTGAAATTTTACATTGAGTTTAACCTTAGTTACTGTTTACCCATACATTTGCATTGATGACAAATATCAACATTACTTTGTAGATTTTACTTTGAAAAGCACTATTCTCCCAAATACATAATACACATAAATACACAAAATACACAAAAAAGTTACATGGTTTGCATTTAATAAGGGGGATATATTAGATGGTATATTTACTTGTTAAAATGTCAAGGTTTAAAAAGGAAAATCTAAATGTTTTGTAAGCATGTTTTGTGAGATGGCTCTAAAACTGTGGCAAAGGGTCCAGGCAAGTTAAAGTGGCGTTGCTCTCTGTGTGGTGGAGATTGTCCAACTGTGTGCTAAAGGAAGCAGCATTTTAATCTATTCTATGGCTCCCACATGGTTCAACAGCAAAGCATTTGCCCTATTGACAAGAGAATGTGACTTCATGAACTTAAGTGAAATGCCATTTTATGTTGATCCCACAAAAATGAAGTCCAGTTATGAACTATAGGGTGTGGAGTGACACTGCAAAGCCATATGGTTTTACGCAAGATGAAAGTACCAAATTTACACATCTTTGTTGTGATTTTTTTTCAGTGATGACAGGTCAGTTTCTAATTTAACTAATGATTTTTAGAAGCTGACTTTGCTGTTGTATAGACATGTGTCTAAACAAGCTTTTTTGCCAGGCAAATTTTATTCATATTTGGCCCAACTTTACCCAAGTACCTAAAACTGTACCTAATTAGGCAGTCAACAGGCTGGCCAAACAAAACAACTTTATAATATCTCAAACCAATAGTTCTGAGAATGGTATAATTTTATTAGATTAAATTGTTTAAGTAGTTAATGCATGCTCTTGTAAAAGGAACAACTGGCATTAGTTAAAACGTATTAATACTTCATTAATATGACATTTTATGCCTTATGATGAAATATTTCCCTTAGGGAGTTTTCTTACACTTGAGAGCACATTTCGATGTACAATCCACTGACAATTGTCTGATTTCACTCTTCCTGTAACACGTTTAAGGCCTGCAGTCCCATAAGCAGCAAAGCAGCCTCACAACATTATGGACACTCCACAATGTTTCATTTTAGGTAGGGTGCACTTTAAACTTTTTTCAAACCGAACAATGGGCATCATTGATAGTGTCCTGGAATTTTTTCCGTCTTGTGTTTTTCTGTATCAAACATATGAGTTGTATTTACTATGTAAATAGTTTTGAAACCCATGATGCATTGTGACTGATTTCAATGAATTACTTTTCCACTTTTTTGAGACTGTTTCTACACACATTTCCATGATTACAATGACATTTTAATTGAATGGTTTTATGTTGTGGTCGATAAAATTCAATAACAGGAAAAGAGATAAAAATTTTGCCTGTTTCTTTTAATCAATACCAATTGGTATTAGTTGATGATTAACCAATAACTGGTAAACATCAATATGAAACGCCAAATTTCATATAAACAATTCTTTGTACTTTACTTAAAAAAACAATGTAAAGAAGTAAAAGTGGCAGTATTGTAAAACAGTAATGTAAACATAAAATATGTAAGTTAAGCATAGTTTATCGTTTCAAATGTTGGTTTTAAACAAAGTCAGTAGCAAACAGGTCTAACTAAAATGCTACTCAAATAATATAGATGCAGTTAGTATATTAAAATTCCTCCTGACAACATTGGTGTAGTTATAAGATGATCAAATGAGCTGTACTTTTATACTGGAGCATGATGCAAAATATCCACATCTTTTTTTTTAACAAATAAAGTTACGTACAATCTACATGTGCAGAGTTTAACATGTAGTGAGACTCCATACTGACTCAAAACAGCTTTTCTGTTTATAATTTGAACTTGTAAAAGTTCCGCTATTCATGATTTAAATAATATTAATGCATTTCAAAAGGTCTCAGGTTAGAATTGTAACACTCTACGATTGTACACAAAAACAGCACATGTGCATTATGTTTGAAAAGGAGTAAGTCTAAATTCACTTCTTCTTCTTCCTCGGCCTTTGTCCCGTTCGGTTGCGGGGTAGGCTCTCGGCGGATCATGATCCGCATTGATTTGGCGCCGGATGCCCTTCCTAACACAACCCTCCCTATTTTATCCGGAATTGGGACCGGCACTACAATGCACTGGTTTGTGCATCTAGTGGCTAGGTATCTATAGGACAATTCAGTGTTTCCAATTAGCCTGGTGGCATGTTTTTGGACTGTGGGAGGAAACCGGAGCACCCGGAGGAAACCCACGTGGACACGGGGAGAACATGCAAACTCCGCACAGAAAGGACCCGCACCGCCCCACCTGGGGATCGAACCCAGGACCTTCTTGCTGTGAGGCGACAGTGCTACCCACTAAGCCACCGCGCCGTCCAGTAAGTCTAAATTCACTGACTTAATCAATTTAACTTAATTCTTTAAAAATTAATTTTAGGGGCACCACTGTAAGTTTGAGCCTTGATTGTGTGGCAAACTGTCCATGGCAAGGAGCTGGTAGAGTACTGGTCATGCTGATCCTAGTTTTAAAAATGTCAGTACAGGTTATGCGATGATCTCAAGCACAGTCAATATCTAGTTAATGTATTCTTTAAATTCTTCATAATTTAGGAACAGCCAAGGTAAATGCTACAGTGTGGAGGTTCACATGAAGTATATCGTGTTGTCCCGTTGTTAAAACACAGCATGAATCTCAGAATGAGCAACAACATCAGAACATCAGTTCATAACAACAGAAAAACTGGACATTATGCATACACACGTGACGTGAATTGAATCAAGAACCAAACAAGCCAAGTAAGTGAGGTGTAAAAACTCACCGAATGTCTTTGTGGATCCGCACCGGTGAGTACAGAGTACTACAGAGTCTGGGTGTAAAAACCGGAAGGATTTAGCTGTGTTATTGTTTGCTTACAGGCACCGTCCGTCCGGCTTCTTAATGTGAAAGTCAAACAATAATATCGGGACTCGTCAGCGCGTGCGGGTGACGGAATCGCACACAATCACACACGCGCGCGCGCGCACACACAGTTACTGACTGTAGACTGTAACAGTGACTGTGTGTGTAACAGCGCTCTGACTGTGTGTGTAGCGCGCGCTGACTGTGTTACACAGGCGGGAGGGGGTGAGGGGGGTGGGGGGAGGATTTCACTCCACATACCTCAGAGAATGAAAGAAAGAAAGCATGAGGCTGAGAGACACCATTACTTCATTGCTTCATACCTGCTCTACACGGTTATCAGAGTAATACTGACTCCACACCAGCTCAGAACGAGAACTACGGAAAAACGAAAATTCCGAGTTCGATATGACTTAATAATATTACATTTAAAACTAAAATAAAAACGCGACATCAACATGGCAGGAGCGAAATAGCGTCAGTTCTACTGTAGCTGGATGAGCTCTCGCTAATGTGTATAAATGATCATGTAGTTCATATCTTTGATAGAGATTAAGTGCCCATACGGAAACTATTGGTATGTTTAAATAGTATATTTATGTTATATATTTTTTAAATACATTATAATGTGCTTTATATATTAAATAATGAATTTAATAGGTCATTATGTATGAGCACATATGCACATATACCATGCACAGTCTGACACTGGCCAGCTCTATTATTATTTCAACTAATAACTTGCATACTATTTTCATAATTGTTCATGCAAAAACATTTCTATATTGCATGTATTATATCTCATCTAGAATTTATATAATTAGCACAACAATTTGAGTGAAAAGTTAAACCTTTAAAAAAAGATGAATACTTGAATACTGACCAAACTTTTCAATATAGTATTCCTTGTTTCTACACTTACTGTCCATTTTATCAGCTCCACTTACCATATAGAAGCACTTTGTAGCTCTACAATTATTGACTGTAGTCCATCTGTTTCTCTGCATGCTTTGTTAGCCCTCTTTCATGCTGTTCTTCAATGGTCAGGACTCTCTCAGGACCACTACAGAGCAGGTATTATTTAGGTGGTGGATCATTCTCAGCACTGAGAATTTAATGTTATATTAAATTGGTTTTAATGTTATGGCTGATCAGTTTATATGTAATTATATTTTCTCAGAAAATATTAGAAATATACATGAACTTCAGAATATATTATATATATTATATTATAGCAAGTAAGCACATTTGTGAAATTTTCTATTACCCCAGGTTTCCTACTTAGTCTTATCCTTTCCAGTCTTATCCTATCCATTAAATCACATTAAAAGCCATTCTAAGCACCTACACTTGATCCACTAATTAGACGCTTTCCTAAATCAATACATTTGCAACCATTGTTCACTTATTATGAATATGTCATTTTGTGCTAATTAGGATTGTGAGAGACAAAAGGAAATATAGCGTCAAAAGTACAGGTCCTTCTCAAAAAATTAGCATATTGTGATAAAGTTCATTATTTTCCATAATGTAATGATAAAAATTAAACTTTCATATATTTTAGATTCATTGCATACCAACTGAAATATTTCAGGTCTTTTATTGTTTTAATACTGATGATTTTGGCATACAGCTCATGAAAACCCAAAATTCCTATCTCAAAAAATTAGCATATCATGAAAAGGTTCTCTAAACGAGCTATTAACCTAATCATCTGAATCAACGAATTAACTCTAAACACCTGCAAAAGATTCCTGAGGCTTTTAAAAACTCCCAGCCTGGTTCATTACTCAAAACCGCAATCATGGGTAAGACTGCCGACCTGACTGCTGTCCAGAAGGCCATCATTGACACCCTCAAGCAAGAGGGTAAGACACAGAAAGAAATTTCTGAACGAATAGGCTGTTCCCAGAGTGCTGTATCAAGGCACCTCAGTGGGAAGTCTGTGGGAAGGAAAAAGTGTGGCAGAAAACGCTGCACAACGAGAAGAGGTGACCGGACCCTGAGGAAGATTGTGGAGAAGGGCCGATTCCAGACCTTGGGGGACCTGCGGAAGCAGTGGACTGAGTCTGGAGTAGAAACATCCAGAGCCACCGTGCACAGGTGTGTGCAGGAAATGGGCTACAGGTGCCGCATTCCCCAGGTCAAGCCACTTTTGAACCAGAAACAGCGGCAGAAGCGCCTGACCTGGGCTACAGAGAAGCAGCACTGGACTGTTGCTCAGTGGTCCAAAGTACTGTTTTCGGAAATCAAGGTGCCAGAGTCTGGAGGAAGACTGGGGAGAAGGAAATGCCAAAATGCCTGAAGTCCAGTGTCAAGTACCCACAGTCAGTGATGGTCTGGGGTGCCATGTCAGCTGCTGGTGTTGGTCCACTGTGTTTTATCAAGGGCAGGGTCAATGCAGCTAGCTATCAGGAGATTTTGGAGCACTTCATGCTTCCATCTGCTGAAAAGCTTTATGGAGATGAAGATTTCATTTTTCAGCACGACCTGGCACCTGCTCACAGTGCCAAAACCACTGGTGAATGGTTTACTGACCATGGTATTACTGTGCTCAATTGGCCTGCCAACTCTCCTGACCTGAACCCCATAGAGAATCTGTGGGATATTGTGAAGAGAAAGTTGAGAGACACAAGACCCAACACTCTGGATGAGCTTAAGGCCGCTATCGAAGCATCCTGGGCCTCCATAACACCTCAGCAGTGCCACAGGCTGATTGCCTCCATGCCACGCCGCATTGAAGCAGTCATTTCTGCAAAAGGATTCCCGACCAAGTATTGAGTGCATAACTGAACATAATTATTTGAAGGTTTACTTTTTTTGTATTAAAAACACTTTTCTTTTATTGGTCGGATGAAATATGCTAATTTTTTTAGATTTTTAGGTTTTCATGAGCTGTATGCCAAAATCATCAGTATTAAAACAATAAAAGACCTGAAATATTTCAGTTGGTGTGCAATGAATCTAAAATATATGAAAGTTTAATTTTTATCATTACATTATGGAAAATAATGAACTTTATCACAATATGCTAATTTTTTGAGAAGGACCTGTAAATGTCCAATTGTGTGGTCTCTTTTTCTGTGCTTGATTGTGATTTGGACACAATTGATCATATTTTGGCAAAGCATTTGCACTACCGTATGGCACTCTGAAATGCTTTGCCAAAACTCAATAATTTGTGTGCAAATCACGTTTAGACAGACCAGAAGTGACCACATCATTAAAACACAAATAAATACAACTAGAGCAGAGCAGAAGTGACCACATCCTTAGAACATGAATTAATACAACTTTGATCACATCTAGACAGAGCAGCAACTTTTGCACAGATACAGAATGTACTGAATAAAGAGTTTGGTTAAAACTTTGGTTAAAATAAGTACATTTTAGTGGTCTCAAAGAGGAAGTAGCAGTTTCAAGGCTGTAGCCATGAATTGAACATTGGGGGGACCAGATGTACCCGGGGGAGGCGGTGTTCCTGCCATTCTAAAACATTCCTTACATATCAACAACTGATGGAAACACTGACAGATTCTAATATTATGCAAATCAAGTGGAATATGTTAGATTTTTACGTCAGTATATTTGGGGGTGGGTGTGAACAGTGAAGAAATTGATACCCTAGTGTGTCAAAACAGCACTAAAGCATGCTGGTGGGAATATTCAAGTCTGGAGTGTTTTGACTACTCAAGAGTGTTTGGCACCTGCCTAAAATTACACCCTGACAGTAAAGAGGCATTTTTTTTCAGAGATATGCTATAGCCTCTGGTTTGTTATTTGTGGAGAGTAATTTTTACTGCAGAAGGATAATGAGCTAAAACACCCGAAGACTTTGCAACAACTTAAAATCATGGAAGGCACACTGTCATGGAACTTTCACCACCCACTTTCACCACCTGTTTCCTGACCTATATCCTATTGTGCACATTATCCTATTATCACAAAGTGCTCTGTGGAATATTGTGTATTCATGTTGGGATAACATGGATTATCAAATTTTGCCCAAACTTGCAGAGTACATGCCAGCTTGAGAGCATACTGTCATTACCACAAAAGAGGGAACATACCAAATACTAAGAAATTTTTATGTGCTGGTTATGTGGATAAAAGGTAAAACATATTAACCCAACATGGAACTGTTGCATTGCAGTAAATGGTTATAACAGTAATGAAGGAAGATGAACAATAATTTATTCAGAACTACTTTCAGCCAAGAGCATGAATCTTGGAGGCAATATGTGTTCAAACATGTTAAAATTAGTTTGCAATGGTTAAATCATGTTTTTTTTCCTGACCTGAATCACTCTGAGAATATGAATACTGTACTAAACTGTCAAGTCTGTGCTGGAAAATCAACAATTTTATGTTTAGCCCTTCCTGGTTTCATCCATTTCAGCATATTTCCCACATGTTTCAGATCTTAAACAAAGTGTAATATAAGACAACCTGAGTAATTGTAATGTAACTTTTTTAAATAATAATTTTCTGTCAAATCTAAATATGTAAGCTATAAAAGGGTCTCAAACAAACATGATCAAAGTAATTCTGGGGGAGAAAAAGTCATTAAAATATAGTAAAGGATTAAGTCCGGATGTCTCCTAAATTGAGAATACTTGGACATAAGCACATCCAAAGCACATAGACAACTTCTCTAAGAAGTTGCAAAAACTCACATGCTTGCCTCAGATAAGCATTTATGATTCCACCATTTAAGAAAGACCGGTCAAAGTCATATTCATAAAAGAGTTGCACTTCAAAACCCACTGCTTATCAAGATAAACATAAAGCCTTGTCATGTATTTGCCAGAAAATACCTTAACCAAGTCTCTTACATTTGGCATAAAGCAAACACAACTTTTCATAATATCATACCAACAGACAACCATGGTGATAACAGTGTGATTGTGTGTGGATGCCCTGCTGCCTCAGAGTCTAAGCGACTTGCCATAATTAATGGAATCTGCTCCCTACCAGAAAATCCAGAAGCAAGATGTTTGGTTAACAGTCCAAGACCTAAAGTGCATGAGCAATTGTGTTATACCACATATCAGTAATCCAAAACAAAGAGCAAGTCCACTTCTGAATAGCTCAAAAGATCATTGGGAACCAAGGATACTCACTGAAGATTTTCGTAGTTTTGCAAGTGGATTATCAGTTACTCGGCAGCTTGTGTCTGATTGTCCTGTTCATGCTGTACAATACATTTTCAATAGGACACAGATCTGGACTACAGACAAACCAAACACACACATACACAAGTGTCTGTGAAGCCACTTTGTTGATGCAGCGGCAGACTGTGTTAAGTAACAACAGTTTTCCAAAGTCCATGTGGCTATATTTATCTCCATAGCTTGATGGTTTTTCAAGCAATAGTCTAAAGGCTTAAAGGTCATGGGCATTCAGTGTGTTCCGGGCTTGCCATTCACAGACAAAGAATCTTTTTACAATATTATTAATGGTAATTGGTAAAAGACCTAAATTATTATAAATCTTACATAGTAAAGTTGTGAACCATAACTAATCAGTTATACAGTGATAGCTCAGTGATAGCCCAGTGATAGCTCAGTGGTTAAGGTACTGGACTAGTAAACAGAAGGTTGCCGGTTCAAGCCCCACCACCACCAAGTTGCCACTGTTGGGTCCCTGAGCAAGGCCCTTAACCCTCAATTGCTCATCGTGTTCCGCTCATTGTGTAAGTCGCTTTGGATAAAAGCGTCTGCTGAAAATGTAAATGTAAACTAATCTTTTGCAAAGATTTTGCTTATTTGTTTGTTTTTGGTCAAGTGCCTACACTGAATGACAGTGTGAACTGATTATACAACAATTTGAACTGATTATACAAAAGTTTGGAGAGGCACACACCTGAGTTTTCTAGAGTTTGACTGTCTGGTCAAGTGGGGCAAATGGCCAAAAAGGGTCTTTGTCTGAAAGATAAGAAAGAACCCAGCGGTCACTCTAAAATAGCTTCAAAGGCATGTGAAAGCCACGTGGGATGTAAAGACTTAAAAACAAAGATTGTTTGTTATGATGAGACAAAAATTTTACTCTTGCAGAGAAGCAAACACTATTTCTGCCAGGAAAATGCCCTGCCCTGCTTATCAACCTGTTAACACTCTCAGGGGTTTTTGTATCTGTTGGTCCTGGATTTTGTAAAGTTGCTTTGAGACAATGTATATTGTAAAAAGCGCTATATAAATAAAGTTGACTTGACTTGACTTGACTCTCCAAGCAGTGAAACATTGTGGTGGCAGTATCATGCTATATGGGGTTTCTCAGTAGGAGTAACAGGGATACTGATAAGAAAAAAGATGGATGACTGCAGCCGAATACAGACAGATCTTTGAAGAAAACTTTCTCTGGAACACACACAAACTTAGATTATGGTGACAGTACCTTTCATTCAGCCAAAACTGAAGGAGCTTTGGAAAAAGTCTCGGAATGCTTTTGTGTGGCCAAGACTTTGGACATCTGTGGAGATGTGGAAGATAGCAGTTTACTTACGATCCCCATCCAATCAGATGGAGCTTGATAGATAGATAGATAGATAGATAGATAGATAGATAGATAGATAGATAGATAGATAGATAGATAGATAGATAGATAGATAGATAGATACTTTATTGATCCTTTGCAGGAAATTGTGGAAACACCTCGCGTGAATTGGGTGTGAATTGTTTTTGATTATTGAGTTGAGAGACTCTGACATAAAGAATGGGATAAACTGCCCAAATCCAGGTGTGCAAAACTGGTAAAGATGTATCCAAGAGAACTTGTTCCTGTAATTGCTACCAAATAGGGCTTCTACTAAGTATTAATGAAGGGTCTAAATACTTATATACTTATATATAGGGGTTGTGGTTTATTATTTTTTTAATAATTAAGAAAACAATTAAAAACATGTTTTATGTTTTGCATTGTAAAAAACATCAATGGGTCTTAGTACTTTCTGAATCCACTGTATATTGCAGTTCCGTCAGAAACCACTATGGGTTTTTATACATTTATTACTATTATGCTTACCTTCTCTGATGTGTATTCCCAATCTGTGCTATATGACTAAGGTGAAATAAAATAATTATGGTTTATTTTATGGTTAAGAGAGAATGCAGTGTTTTATTAGACTAAATGAGTCAACAAAAGTATGGACTTTTTAAATTATATTAACATTTTAGTCTAATAATACCAGATATATTGAAAGTACAAAATGCTAGGTACTATTAACATAACTAATTGTTGCCTGGTAAGCGGTGTTCTAGATTTTTCTGAAGAACACACACAGTAGCTCCTCCCTCTTTTCTAACAGAGAAGGGAGGGATCAAATGCCCTAAGCACACTAAAGTCTGATGGGGGAGGGGGCATCATGGCACAGCTAGCAATCGGAAAAAACAGCAGGAAAAGGTCTGGCATAAATAAGCAAAGAAATAAACAAAGAAAAAGGAAAGACACTGTTAAATAAGAAAAAAAGACAAAGGACAAATATAAGCTAGAGGGGAAAACAACTACTAAACTAAATACATTACTGGAGCAAAATACAAACTAATCATGGTAATTAAGATGCTGTGCAAAAGACTATTAGATTATTAATGTGCATACTTGTAAAATAACACATAGTCAGTGTTAGTCAGTACTGTCTGCATTGTCTGTCTTTTGCCATGTTCTAGATTTTTCGGAAGCACACACACACTAGCTCCTCCCTCTTTTCTGAGAGAAAGGAAGGGTTTGAGTGCTCAGGACCACTATGCAAACTACAGTCAGACAAAGGAGGAAGAGTGCCAACATGGTGACAGCTAACAGCAGGCTAAGATAGAATGATTATATAATGAAGCTTACTTAGATCAAGAACTACAAATATTTTTACATGTAAAAGGACATTAGAAAGATACTAAGATATTCATGTATACTTGATTATATACAATAGAATACAACAGAGGAGGGATAGTAA
Organism: Trichomycterus rosablanca; assembly: GCF_030014385.1. Lineage (NCBI taxonomy): Eukaryota > Metazoa > Chordata > Actinopteri > Siluriformes > Trichomycteridae > Trichomycterus > Trichomycterus rosablanca. The sequence goes on along the minus strand of NC_086002.1, from coordinate 9,146,432 downwards.
AAAGGAAGGGGAGCCCAAATAAATAAGAAAATATAGGAGGAAACAAATGACTCGATTTGTAAACATGTATATTTTTGGTGTGTTGCTTTGATTTTCTGTCTCTGTAATAGCTATTACTTTATAGTCAGCCATTTTGTTTCTATTCCAGGTTGTGCTTGTGTGGTGGGCTGTGTCCTATTTGTCCAAAATGTCTGCTACCCTATATAGACTGCAGTTCGCCCAGCGACCCCTAGGGGTTTTTCTACTCGGACAGGAATAGATTAGGATTATTTATCATTTGCTATTTTTAAAAAGACAAAAATAAAAAAAGACACAGCCTGTAGGATGAGTAATATGTGACATTGTATGTAGACAGTCTTGTATTTTTTCTAAATATTTACACACCCCATCACTAGCTCCTCCCTCTTTTCTGTGAGACTAGTGAGGGATCAAGGGCATATGTGCCAAGAACATTACAATCTGATGAAAGGGGGGAGGGGTGCTACGGCGAAAGCTAACAAACAACAAACTATGCAAAATGTTCTTGAACCAAATATGACCTGTCCAATATGTTCTGTATAAGTGCACATAAACCCATCTGCTTTATTTGTATATGTAGCAGTGGTAGCTCAGTGATTGCTCAGTGGTTAAAGTACTGGAGTACTAATTAGAAGGTTGCAGGTTCAAGCCTCACCACCACCAAGTTGCCACTGTTGGGCCCCTTAGCAAGGTCCTTAACTCTCAATTGCTCAAACTGTATTCAGTCATTATTGTAAATCACTTGTAAGGATAAAAGCATCTGCTAAATGGTGCAAAATAATATAATATTTAACTCAATTTATTCAGAAGCTGGGTAAGAGCACAGGGTCAGATGTATATAATATGTCCTTCAAATATAATCTGTGAAAAGATAGCATTTGTATAATTGTAGATTGAAGCTAAAACTCAAAGTTTTTGGCAGTAATGCTAGGCTGAATGCTTGAATAAAGAATGCAGGTCTACATATATTAATGGATATTTGTTGCACAAATTTCTTCAGTGAAATAGCAATTAATACTAGACTATTCATTACATTATACTTATTGTATAGAAGTTGGGGGCAGTTGTAGCCTAGCAGTTAAAGTACTGGACTAGTAAGCATAAGGTTGCTGGTTTAAACCTTACCACTGCCAGGTTGCCACTGTTGGGCACTTGAGCAAGGCCCCTAACCCTCAATTGCTTGGCCTCTTAGTCTTTTAAATATCATTTGTGAAAAGATAGCATTTGCATAATTGTAGATTGAAGTTAAAACCAAAATTGTTACTTTTTTAATTGTGATTTTAGGCAGTAATGGCAAGGCTGAATGCTCGAGTAAAGAATGCAGGTCTTCTTATATCAATAGAAATTCATTGCACAAATTTCTTCAGTGAAATAGCAATTAATACTAGACTATTCATTACATTATACTTATTGCACAGCAGTTGGGGGCAGTTGTAGCCTAGCAGTTAAAGTACTGGACTAGTAAGCATAAGGTTGCTGGTTTAAACCTCACCACTGCCACTGTTGGGCCCTTGAGCAAGGCCCTTAACCCTCAATTGCTTGGCCTCTTAAAATATAATTTGTGAAAAGATAGCATTTGTATAATTGTAGATTGAAGTTAAAACCAAAATTGTTACTTTTTAATTGTGATTGGCAAGGATGAATGCTCGAGTAAAGAATGCAGGTCTTCTTATATTAATAGAAATTCATTGCACAAATTTCTTCAGTGAAATAGTTGCAATTAATACTAGACTATATTCATTATATTATACTTATTGTATAGCAGTTGGGGGCAGTTGTAGCCTAGCAGTTAAAGTACTGGACTAGTAAGCATAAGGTTGCTGGTTTAAACCTTACAGCTGCCAGGTTGCCTCCGTTGGGCCCTTGAGAAAGGCCCTTAACCCTCAATTGCTTAGCCTGTATACTGTAAGTTGCTTTGGATAAAAGTGTCTTCTAAATGCTGAAATGTAAATGTAAATTGTACACTGAAGGTCCCCAGAACAATCACAGCCATGATTGGTATGAAGCTGTTACTGAAGTAAATAAAAAATCTACTGAATCTACCTAATCTACTTAAATTGTATATTTGTATAATTTCACATGTTTAAACAGTTTTTGACACTTTTCTGCTTCCATAGTAAGTGGCTCTTTTTAGTTTTTGGCATGTTTAAACAACGTTATCTGATGTTAAATGTGTTTATTAAATAATATTTTAATAAAGGAGTGTAAGTTTATATGAATTGTTCACTATAATCGTACAACTGGACAAACATGAACAATGCGCGAGCCTCACCGGTAAATATAGCACGTGGTTCTCTGTTCCCGCTTTGCTTTAGTCCCGCCCCAGTGTGACGTCATAACTTTGTTTATAGTTTGGTTTATTGTTGTACGTCTCCCCCTGCTGGCAAAATCAATTTTTATAAAGCTTACTTAAAAACCAGTGGTTAAAAATAAAAGATTTCAGTAAAGTAAAAAATATGAAGTTCAATATCCTAAAAAGCAAATGTGTCAATAACTTTATGTGACCTAAATTTCTTTTTTCACTTCCAAAAGTTGCCTGTTTTACTGATGTACTGGGGCAACGGTAGCTCAGTGGTTGTTACAGTACTAGTAATCAGAAGGTCACTGGTTAATGCCCCATGTCTGCCAACGTTGGGTCACTGTTGGGACCTTGAGCAAGGCCCTAACCCTCAATTTGTTTACAGTGTGTATAGTCTTAGTTGTAAGTTGCTTTGGATAAAGGCGTCTGCTAACTGCTGTAAATGGACATTATATGTATGAGCATTTTCTATTGGTAGTACTGTAGCTGCACTGTTGTTTTATTACAGGAATAACATGATACTAATACATGATACAAACTAATAAAAATCTGTGGGTTACCTCTGGTGCATTGTGACAAAGCAAATCATCTTGTGGGTTGCACAGCAGTATGAACCTGATTAAACTTTGCCTCTGGGTGCAGTAAGAAGTTTGGGTAGCTGAATGTAAAACATGCATGTGGAATGTCTGAGCTGCAGCACCCCAAAAGAAATCCATATCACACTCATGCACACTGAGCAGAGCACAGCTGTTGTGTTCCAAGTAGGATCCTATATACGAGGGTTCTTCAAAAAGTTTTTGCCCTTTTTACCTCTATTTATTAAGAATTTTAAAAACAAATTACATCACTTTTGTACCATTTTAATGCCATAAGCAATTTTTTTTTGGTTGAGCGCGCAGCCACTGATGCACCGCTGCTTTCACATCATCATCACCTGAAAATCTTCTTCCCCTTAAAGCTTCTTTGAGCGTCCAAAAAGGTGGAAATGAGATGGCGCTAAATCCGGACTATAAGCTCTCAGAATCAGAATCACTTTATTTCACCAGGTATGTTACACATACGAGGAATTTGCTTTGGTGATACACTCAATGATACACACAACAGTCCACATAGTAGTACAAACAATACACATAATAGTACAGACAATTACACATGTATGACATGTAACATAGAACATATTTAACAGACCCGACAGCACACGGACTGTTAACCAGTATTTACCAACATTTGCCCAAGAGAACAACTTTGGTTAAAAAGTGTTACAGCTCTGGGGAAAAAGCTGTTAGCGTGTCTGGATGTGTTTGTTTTTATTGTCCTGAGTCTTCTGCCAGATGGAAGTGTTTGAAAAAGGTGATGTCCAGGATGAGAGGGGTCTGCTGTAATTTTGCCGGCACGCTTCAGCACTCTGCTGTTGTAGATGTCCTGAAGCGTTGGCAGACTACATCCAATGATCCTCTCCGCTGTCCTGATTATACGCTGGAGTTTGGCTCTCTTTCACTCTCTCAGACTCGACCAATTACTGCTCCTCTCACCCTCACCGTTTCCAACGTAAATTTAAAAGTGCAAAAACTTTTTGAAGATCCCTTGTATTAAAGAGTGTGCTAAATGATATTTCGACCAATGGTGAGGTTACTATGTGGAGAACACTGTGTTGTTTGCGAATTGAGGCACAACCCGTCACCTAAGGTTCAGCCTAATAAATACTAGTTGTTAGATATCTTAACTAAATCCTTAATGGTGAGTTATTGTATGCACTGTCCCCATGTTTGTTCGCCCACATCTTTACAGTGCAGCCCTGATCATTTGCAGTGTAAAACAGCCTGTAGATTCTGCTCCCTACCTTTCCCAAACATCTTTTAATTGTTTTATTCAATGCATGTTTAGCAAAATCTAAATCCTGCAGCCAACACTGTTCCTTCATGGGTGTGAAAGGACTGGACAGCCATTGGAAAAACAACCTAATCTAGATAAAGATACATATTTTAATTTTTGAGAAATCAGAAAAAGTCAGGAAATTGATGGAAAACATTTATTAAACAAAAATGTCATAAATAATACAGGAAACCATAACACTGCCAGAATACTATACAAGGATTTTAACACTACACAAAAGTATTAATGAAGTAAAATAGATTTAAGTAAATTGATTTAGGGTGAGATACAGCTAGCAGTACTGTGTAAGGTCAGTGATAAAATGCTGTATCTAAAAGGGTTATGAATGAAACTGTGCTTGCACTGCAATATCATACATTTAACACCGATGTGAACAGGGATATTTAGTGACACCTTTGTGACAACTATGAATATGCACACTGATTGGCACATGATGTAAAAAAAAATATTAAACAACTTTAGTTTGGGTAAACTGAGGAACACTGGATTGACAGATTTCAAAGGCACATTCTCTCTCATACTCATGTGTTTCTGTATACACAGAGGACTGCAAACACATATACAAAATGTACTGGGATTAAAAGACCTTTAAAGACCTCACAAAACATGGTGTTGAGATGTGTGGGTGTGCTTCTCTATTACAAATCCTTAATTGGTATTCAAAATAGTTTTGGTGGTTACGTTTGTTTCTGTAAAATGGCAGTAATTGTGCCCCCTGAATATGCAACAATTGCCCAAAACTGGCAAGTATCATGTATTGTTAGCATAAGAAACAATAATACGTAGTACATTTTCATAAACAATTATGGGAACCCTTTATAACGACTAGGATTTCCGCATAAATGATAACATTATGTTTGTGTTTCATCTAATTTGTAAAAATATGGGTTGAAAGCGTTGTGTGAACCTCTTGCTTAATGATCTTTCCAAAAGTCAAGTGTTTAATGAGATAGGACTGGAGGGCCCTGTCTCAAAACATATTGTGCAGTAAAGTAATGTAAATCCTAAAAAAAAAAACAAGAACATATGAAGCTGTAAATGACACTAAATCATTACATATGTTCATATTCATTAATACATAGTAAGACAAATTTGTCTACAAATTCAGCACTGTTACCACTCTCCCCTGGAGTGGGTATCCACACCAAGAGCATACTGTGCATTGTTAAAATCGAAAATAACTCAAGGTAACAACAAAGCTGAACATGAAGAACATGTTGCTAATTATTTCTGGGCAAAAATGTGCACTATTTTCCAACACTACTGCTGGAAAACTATTTTGAAGGAAAATAGGGTGCTAAAACTAACAATCTTAATAAAATCTTATTCTAACTAAAATATGGTGGCAGTAATATTATTGTTTTGTACAATGAATTCAAGAAATTTACAGTAGAATATTAGGGTAGCAGGTCATCCTGCATGGCTTTGCAAAGCAATACATTAAACAAAGGCACACAAAACTATATTTAAAAATAGTTTACAACGAGTTTTGAAACCCATACCTTAACCTAATTAAGAGTTTGTGGCATGGTCGGAAGGGGCTGTTTATGCTGTTGAAGTTTCATCATGGTTAAAATACATATGTAAAATACAATTTGCTGCATCCTTTGGGTTTTGCCAAATAAAAAATAAATAAATAGATAAAATAAAGACAATCATAAAAATCTAATATTATGTCATGACTTAAAAAAAAACACATTCCAAAAGAATGATACCAGTTCTGATGAATCAAACCTCTTAAATGAGGTGGATGGCTAGCCCTGCAACATCTAATGTTAATTTTAGCACAGACATTACAGTAAAAAAATATAACATGATGGTATAATGCAGTTGAGTGCAAAGTTCAGAAATGACCTAAACTAGATTAGAAAAATAATCTAAAGTCGACTCACTTCTTTTTTTTAATATATATTTTCTTTATGCATTTTCTCCCCTTTTTCTCCCTTTTAGCGCGTCCAATTGCCCGATTGCATCATGCTTCTTCTCCACCAATGCCGATCCCTGCTCTGATTGAGGAGAACGAAGCTAACCCACGCCCCCTCCGACACGTGGGCAGCATGCCGTATGCATTTTATCACCTGCACTTTGACGAGTGCAGTGCAGCTCAGCGTTGTGTACGGAGAGGACACACCCTGAGAGCACTCTTTTCTCATCTCTGTGCAGGCGCCATCAATCAGCCAGCAGAGGTCGTAATTGCACCAGTCATGCCCAAATCTGAACAACAGGCTAATCGTTGTTCATGTGGCCTTAGCTGGTAGGCAGAGCTGGGATTCGATACAATGTATTCGAGATCCCAGCTCTGGTTCCAGCGTGTGTTTTTACCGCTGCGCCACCTGAGCGGCCGACTCACCCCTTTTACTAAAATGTATAGTATGCACTCATTGCACTTCTTTATATAAGACGACTTGCAGGCGGTATGTGGAGGGTCTGAAATGATAAGGGGTGGAACTTGGTCTGAAAGATTTGTGAACCGGTAACCAGTAATCCTATGAGTAATTAGTAGTGAATCCAGTTAAAATAAAACAGTGCTAAGATGTTTTTGCACCTGAAAATTAAAGTGTGATCATAATGCAATCAGTAATGCTTGTAAACATGTACATCTTAAGCAGGTAAAGAATAAACAGTTTTTACCAAAGGACATAAAGGTAACAAACCCCTGTATAATGTGTGCAAATGACTGGCGGTGTATTCATTCATCCACATACTGGCACGTTAAATTACACAATAACAGTAGCTGCTGTCTTTAAGGGGTTACACCATAGCCTACCCAAACGTCAGGAATGACTTGATCTGTGTCTAACCTAGGGTAATAAGCTGCATGTTCCTTGTGAAATAAATTATACAAGAATGGACATGCTCAGGAGGTTTAAGACAAATTCCACATCCATGAAATGTTCAGAATATGAATATATTCATTCACAAAAATATCATTGGTTATCATCTTTTGTTCTACTTCTACCCTTCCATACTCTGTCTTTCTCTGTTTATCCATCTATCATTCTGTCTTACAGGTTGCTTTCCTGTGTGCCACTGCTGTTGGAGATAGGGTGGAGCCCTCCATTGTCATTAAGCCTCTTGGCCCTGTATGTCTCATAGTGGATGTTGTGGGTGACTTCCTTCAGGTCCTGTAGGTGAGACCTAAAACAGATATTAATATAAAAGAGATATGAATAACTTTTTTTATAGTAAATAATGAATATCTTGAAATGCCTTCAAAAGCCATGATAGTGTTGCTCATAATTAAAACAGTATGAAAACAGTAAGCATACTGTTTAAAGTTATGGTTTATTTATAATTATGGATTTATGGCTTTACAATGCTGTGCACAAGCTGTCTGCATAATTAGCATCGGTAGGTAACATAAACATTAGTCTAACAAAAAGTAGGCAGTTGTAGCCTAGGTAGGCAGTTGTAGCCTAGTGGTTAAGGTACTGGACTAGTAATCCAAAAGTCACTGGTTCAAGCCCCACCACTGCCAGGTTGCCACTGTTGGGCCCTTGAGCAAGGCCCTTAACCCTCAATTGCTTAGATAATATACTGTCACAGTACTGTAAGTCACTTTGGATAAAAGTATCTGCTAAATGCTGAAAATGTAAATGTAAATGTAAAGACAACCAAATCAGGCATTTTACTAAATAATAATAAACATACTGTATATTTTATACATTATTGTATATAAATCATTATTGAGTTCAGGTGTGATATTTAGTGTCTATTAATAAAATGGGTGTTTTACTCTCCAGATACATGAATAATGTTGTTTCATTTGTTTTATTGCATCTGTTTCTGTTTAGCTGCTTATTTTAGTTTGGCAGATCAATAAGCTAAATGTGAATGTATATTAAATGTTGTTTTTTTTAATCAATTTTTTATTTTTATATACGTTTTTATATACTGATAATTAGACTTAATCGTTACATGCTTGGTCATGTGCATTAGTTTAGTTTTTTACTGTTAATAAACCTTTAACCAAATCGTGGGTAGCACTGTCCTTTCGGGTCCTTTCTGTGTGGAGTTTGCATGTTCTCCCCGTGTCTGTGTGAGTTTACTCCAGGTGCTCCGGTTTCCTCCCACAGTCTAAAGACGTGCAAGTGAGGTGAATTGGAGATACAAAATTTTCCACAACTGTGTTGGATATAACCTTGTGAACTGATGAACCTTGTGTAATGAGTAACTACCGTTCCTGTCATGAATGTAACCAAAGTGTAAAACATGATGTTAAAATCCTAATAAACAAACAAACTTTAACCAAATCTATTTCACAGCTGTCATATTAATAAACGATACACACCTGGCCAACTGAAACCTTTCCAGGACCTTTTCATAGTGTAAGGCACAGTTTGTTTCCACAATTTGTCAGTTAACCAGTAAATTAGTTATTCACTATTACTTAAAATACAAAAGGCTTGTTTTTTATATGTCAATATGCTTATAAAAGTTAAATAAAAAAAAACATTTTTCCTACATTTGCTAATAAGTAATACACATTGTAAGGTTAAAAGCAGGTGATAACATGGTTTGTTGTATTTCTGGAAAATGTTGGTGTTTCATGTTTAATATAGTACCTGATCAGGAAATCTCGTAGTAGGGAGAATTCGCAGTGATTTGGGTTCTCAACTGAAGGAAAGAAACATACACAAGTACAAACTGTTTATTATTTAAAATCTTTAAAATTAAAATTACAAATACCTGACTTACACACAAACACCAAATTATAAACCTTAATCTCCCCAAATTAGAGCTCTAAGGACACACCAGTCTATGTCAGCATCAGGTACATTGTGTTGGTCTACATCCTGTGTGTACAACATGGGTTTTATTCATTTTCTGTAGCCACTTACTTCATCCTAGTCTGGGCTGCAGTAGGTCTGAAACCTCTCAAAGACTATTGTTTTAGTTAAGTATCACTTTACAGTATATATGCAAGCTTCCTTTTATGTATTTACCAGGCATGTATGGTAATATTCATACACAAGTAGGAAGTCAATGGGCTTGATGGCATACATCAAAGCTGCCCTCAAAATGTCTCTCAGCAGTGAAATGCCAAGTGTTGGGAGAGGTAATAACCCTTCTATCTCTCTCTCACACAGACCGTCTCACTCACTGCTTGTGTGATAAGCTCAGTGAAGTGGAACTGCCTTGCTTGTAGCATGAGCTGACCAATTTACACGCACTAATGCATCATAAGCCACAGTACATGACATGAACAAACACAACCATCTCTCATTGTGTTGTGGGCAAATAGTTGTCTTTGGACAGGACATTGCTGCCCTTATATTTGAGAAAATAGGAATATTTATTAAAGCTTTTGTAAGCATAGAAATGAAGCTTTTAATTTACAAATTGTTGGCACCCTTGGTAGAGATGGGTGAGAGATGAAAAAAGGTTATGAAAGTATTTGTGGTAAATCAGCTTAATCTCACATGAGAATAGGAAGGGGAAACCGTATTCTTTGTTCTTGTTTTTAAAAAAATGTGTTAAAATTATTCATACACCAGAATTTAGTCTTCTCCTTTAAAGAGTTCTCCAATAATACAGTACTCATACATATCGATATCACATACATATCACATACAATATTCTCTTAGATTCTCCAAGATGTCTTGTGGACGTAGGGACTGTGCTATCTAAACAATGTTTGTGCGAACTTAAATGTGTGTTTTGGGTCCTGCTGGAAGATCCAAACAACACAATTCAAAGTTCTTGGCAGAATCAGCAGGATTTCCATACCTCATGGTGCCGTGTATCCTAACAAAGCTTCCAGAGAGTGAATGACCCAAAACAACACAAATCATCTATCATACTTAACAGTGGAATAAGGTTCTTTTCAGTAAACAAACCTTTTTATTTTTTATCTGACTAATATTTTATATAAGAACTCGGCCAGCTTTTATATAACTGGGTCAGCGCTGAAATTAGGCAGAGGCTCAGGGAATGACACTCATACCTTCCACTATTCCCCAGGCAGTCTTTCTTCCTAGAGTTCGTTTGCCATTGACTTGGTACTCTTTATCACTTCCCACTACAGCAAAGGGCATGGCCTCCTGTACACACACATTTATTATGGCATTTAATCTAAGTCATCTGTGATATATGGATTGATATATTAGACAAGACAGTGTGTATAATACAGAGACACAGAGACAACTATGAAAAATAAATAAAGAGCAAAAAGAGCTAAAGAGCTTTGTTTAACAGAGTACCATAAAGGGCAGTTTATAATTGGAGAGCAATACTGAAGGTGAACCAAGATCCATTAATGACTAAATTGTTTACCCTTATCTTATCATTATCAATCTTGTCCTCCTGGTCCTCATCAAACTCCTTCTGTGGATAAAACTCAATCCCACATACCTCCAGCTCCTTCCTCACCTGGACAACAAAATGAAAATATATTCAGTGGATTGACCTTGACATTCTACACACTTCATTGTGTTATGGATTTGATTTTGAATAGATATATTGCCACTTTTTGCCATTAATTACTCATTTCATGAAGTGAAAGCATTTTACATTTATTACAGATCATTTTTAATTAATAAGAATAAATTAAAATCTGTTATTCACAGAAGAATGCAGAGCCTTAGCTGTGGCACTCCAAAATGTGGTTGGGTGCATTTTGTTTGCCTTTTATAATTATAATAATTAATGTATATATAATAAATATAATGAAAATATATTATATATAATAATTATAATATTATCTTTAGGGTGAGTTGAGAACTCAATTGGAGTGTTGCAATTTGAATTGATTGGACATAGTTTGGAAAGGCATACACCTGGATATAAGTCCAAGAAACCATCTATAGATCTATGTGTTCAAATTTTGGCAAGGCATAAAAAAAGGACCACAGCCTACATACAAACTTTCATAACAAATCCCAAATAGTCACTCCATAGAGTTAAAAGAGCATTTGTGAGGTCAGGCAATATTGTGGGATGAGAAGGCCCGGCTCAACCTCTGAATTATTTTGATATGAAGTTATAACAAAAATTATATAAAGGTACCCTAAGGTGTTCATTTGGGTCAGGACTCAACCCACCAACCCATCTTTCTGCCCTTCTGTTTATGTAGTACACCATTCATTTTAACCCGTTCATACACACATAACAAATATATTCTACCCATTAATTGCTCTTACCCTCTGCTTGAACTCGATCCTTTCATCAGGAGTAAGTGTATCTGCCTTGGCGATAACGGGAATGATGTTTACTGATCGACTTAAGTGCTTCATAAACTCAATATCCAGCTGTCGCAATCTGAGACCAAGTGAAAGATGAAAAAAGATAAAAAGAGAATAATAAAAAACAAAAACAAAAGTGAGAAGGGTATATATAGGGGTTTAATTGATTACAGTAATGTAAAGCTTATTTTGTTGACCATGGTCAGTCTGAAACTAAAATATAGTCTCAACAAGGCAAGGATTTAGACAAGTCACATTAATTGTGTTTCAAATACTGACTTAAACTGCTCTTTAGGGGCCTGGATCAGTCATCCTAATCAGAGCTTACAAATACATTAAATAAAAAAATAAAATAAAAACGTAGCTAGGATTTGCAACTTTAAGAAATACAGACTATTGAACGCCCACTTTTCTGAAAGCAATATTTAGAAATATTTGCTAACTTATGTCCACATGAGAAATGACTTTTAATACAAGATTATTCATGACACATATTACACAGAAACCTAAAAACTATATGCATTTTCATAACAATCAGCTTATTATTGGCCTTATATAAATTATTACTCATTAGTACTCACGTGTGTCCAGTTGGAGATATGAAATACAAGCAGCAGTGCACTCTGGTGTCTGGGATGCGTTTTTTACGTGCAATGTTAACTTCTTCCTTTAGAAACTTCTCATATTGTTCATTGATATACTTAGAGATGGGCTCCCAGCTGCAAAATGCAAGAGAATAACATTTGTAAATGACAGAATTTGACAAATTGCGAAACACTAAGTAATTGGCCATATCTGGTTTCTTTTGTTATTGCAGGTTCATCACAGTTTTAGATTAGTAAACATAATAATACACAAAAAGTTGTGTATACAACTTGTTCGTAAAGTATTAGTTCATTTAAAATACTTAACATTCATATGATCTATATAAAACCATACTTAATCTCTTAATGACTCATAGAACCACTTTCAGATTGCTGTAGATAAATTTAAGCCTACTCTTCTTTACTCTGCCTTAAAGGTCGACACAGTATCCGTTTTGGGGTTAAGTCAGGATCACTAGGCCACTTTAAAACTATATTTTTACTTTAATTTAAGCCAAACAGATGTGAATACATCATACATCATTAAATACATTTTCACAACACTTTAAATATCTGCGAGAATCAGCAAACACAAAAGAAGTCATGACTACATCAATTAAAACAAATTAAAACAAATTTATAGATATTACTGTCCAAATACTTGCAACTGTTACTGACAGAATTACAATATCCACATGTTAGTGTTATATTGTCCCACTTTACATCCCACAACCCAAATAAGCCATATTACCAGTTTTCATTGTTGATCTGGTCTCCAAATCCTGGAGTGTCAATCACTGTCAGTTTCATTTTTACTCCAGATTCCTCTATCACTACAATATAAACAAGGATTTAAAGTGAAAATTTAACACCTCCTCTAAAGAGAACAAACTTAAATATCAGCAGTAAACAGTAAGTATACATTAAAATGTGCAGAAGTGTGTTCCTAATTCCTACCCACCTAATTTCTGAATCCCTTCAGACAATTCATATGTAGCTGATTATCATAATTCAATTAAGTAAAATATTTTCAGTGTGTCCACGAGTCTTTAAGTGCTTTGGATTCCAGAGATATGGATTAAGCTAATATTTATTCTTCCCCAGTCTTGATAAAAAATAAGGTTACAAAAAGTTCCCATAGTTAATACTATTGAACAATTGGCTCCTATTTCTTATTCTTCACACTTAATGGTGGGGGAAAACAATATGCAACATGGGTCCTGAAGGCCTTGGCTCACACAATTCCTTTAGTTTCTGTTTGTGAGGAGTTTGTGATGTTCGCCATGTGTCTAGGAATATTAAAAATAAACTAAATAAAATAAATAAAATAATAAGTAAAATGCACACAGTTTTTAACCCTTGGGTTTTTTATAATTACATTTATAAGCTTAACTGATTTTAAACTCACATTTGAATAGAAAATATATTTTAAATGTGTGTATGAAATAACAGGCCACATAATCTAACATCTATGATGCTGTCAAATTACTAGATGTACTGAAATACATATTACTTTTGAATATTATAATCCTAATAATTATAATAATAATAACAATAACAATATAATAATAATAATAATATAATATATAATATAATAATAATCTCAGTGAGGCTTGGCTATATGACTTGAAATCTTCTATCCATAGTGCTTGAATTGCTTTTATTCATATATCATTATAATTTACCACAATATAGCCTTTTGTCCAAGGTTGAACAGTATTTTTGTCACATCCTCGAGATCCTCATGCCCTTTCCAGTTCTTTGGGCAGCTTTAAATTTCCAACATATTAATGGCTAAATGCAAACCAGTGACAGCATCAACACAAAAAGCTTTTCATAAGCCACAAGCACAACCCTGAACACTCATAGCTGAAATCTGAACGAACACAAAAAAAAAAACTAAAAATACAAGGGGGTTTTGCCACAAGTAAAGAATCTGGCACAAGAGTACTATTTCTGCCTGGGTGTGTAACAAATATGTAATATGAACCCTACACAGTAAACTACACAAATTCAGTAAATAATCCAAATGCCATAGCCTACTCTTTAACAGCTGTGCACAAATGTTGGCACTCAAAGGGCACTCATTTAATATCAGACAGTGCCCAGGGCAGAAAGCATTTCAGGCTAACAGCGAGCTTGTCTACACTTTTGAGGAGTCTCCATAATGTTAATGACATGATGTTTTTTGAACACTAATAAGGCATTATATAGCATTATCTTTCAAACACTGGCTAACTGGGCATTTAACAATATCTTACAAATGTTTTTGTAAACTATTATTTGATAAATAAGTTCTTCCTTTTTTACCATGCGATACAGATTTGATCTCCACAGTTTTGGGGATCTTCTCATCACGACTCCAGCCTGAGCTTCTTCTGCTCGCCTGAGACTTAAAAAGAGTATTCACCATAGTCGACTTGCCCAAACCACTGTGACCTAGAAAGGGAGAGAGAGAGCATGATGAAATGATTCCCCAGTCAATTATTACATAGTTGACCAATTACAATTATTTTAGCAAATTTGTTATTTGTTATGATGATGAGTTTTTTTTTATATATATATTCATTAATTCATTAATTTTGTTTCAGTAACCACTGACTCGGGATGAGGTGAGTCTGAGGTATATTAAGGCTCCACACAGCTCATTATTCACTCATTCACACACAGGGTTAATTTAGAGCAACTGATCAACCATCTGCATGTACTTGGAAGGTGGAGGGAAACTGCACATAGAGGAAACCCATGCATACACAGAAAAAACATAAAACTCACATGCATGTTACCCTTGGAATAAATAATCACCTTATTTAATGCTTAGTCAATCAGACCGGTTCACAAATTCATGTGGTAGGCCAATCTGGCTAATTTTACACAGCCAAGCTTGATTTAAAATTAAAAATAAATTCAATTTATCTTGAACGAAACCTTCAGTTGCCTACAGTTTTCTACAGACATACTATACCATGATCCAAGAACATTTTAAACAATTTGGAAAATAGATGTTAAAACATACCAGTCTGAAAAGCATGTCTATAACTGTACCAAAACAAGAGCCATTTTCATAAAACAGAAAACCTGGAACAGAATTTTTCCAGAAATGGCTGGTCAGCTAGTGATGGCTGGTCAAATATAGTAATTAAAACTACATCACCACCCCTTTCCACAAAAAAAAATTACACAATAGCAGACAGCTCTAGCCTCAGTGATCATGCCTCAACAATACAAAGGGGACTTAGCAAAAATTTGATTCATAGGTGAGTAGCAGTGACAATAAAGAGGAAACCACTAACAATAATACACTAATTATGCACTAATTGTTAACAATTAAAATTGATACTCTATGTATAACAACAATCTCTATATGACTGCTGACAAGCAAATATGATATAAATACAAGGCGCCTTGCTGTGTTAGGACATGGAGGACTTGTTATTATTAAGTGAAGAATGATTTTTTTTATTAGAAAATTCTTATAAGGTCATCTGTTTATGACCTGAAGCAGATAGAGAAGTTAGAGAAGTTTAGTCAAAGTCATGACTGAGCTCAATAGAGGTGTTGGCTTTTTACCATATGGATCCTAAATCAGTAATATATACAGTGTAAAAACACCCTCAGATTTAATTAGCAAGTTTTTACTAACCTACAACCATGATGTTGAAATCAAAACCAGTCTTCATTGTCTTCTTCCTCATCTGTTCAATAATCGTGTCTATTCCAACATATCCAAGCAATGTAGAACCTCCTCCTGAGTTTTGAGCCCCAGTCCCTGATCCCTGGAGGGGCACCTGGGGGATGTTGGCAGGTGGGACCACATGAGAGGGTTTAGCAGGGACAGCAGGTTTGGGTCTTACCTCTGGAGGCACAATATCTGACATGTCTGTGCAAGACAAATCAGAAGAAAAACAGATTAAACAATTATATACATTATAAGAATTATAATACATCAGAAAAATTGTAATAGGTTTTCAAAGAGTCCCTGGTAAAACTGCTGCAACAGTATAAATAGCTGTGCCCTCTTTAGGATATAGGCCAGGGCACTCATCACAAAGAGCCTTGAGCTGTGTGTTTTTATTTCAGCCAAGAAGGAGCTTCACCTGATTGTTTAATCAATTAATGGTTGGTTATTTGAAGACCTAGAATAACTAATAAAACAAATGGAGTCAAGGTATTTTTTCTTTTTGGCTAAAAGGAAAATCTATCGCCACACTCTGTGGAAAACAATATAGACACCAGAGGCCAAGTGTTTCTTATCAAGACCGGTTTAGTGTACAATGTAATTAAAATATCTTATAAAAGTACCAAGGTCAATTAGTAAACACTAGTGCCATATGCAAAAATGTAAGCGGTTACCGCACAGTCTTTCACAAGGCATTAATAATTCAAGAAATTGACACAAGCAATAAAAAAATCTAAGCTGTATTACGATGTTACTTTGTGAATTATTAATTCTAAACATAGTTTAATGTTCTTGCTTAAATATTTACCTGTATTCCTATGCCAAGAGTTGTTGGAGCCCTTAGTTACAGCGTCAGCATTCTTAATTAAAGGACCACCGGCCAAAAAAATGTTACGTTTTACAAACATATCTGATAATGCAGTTAAAAGGTTAATTAAGCCGATGAAGAGCACAGATTGAGTCTGTATGCTCAAGGCAAAAACAGAAAGTCTAGCTATCTTGGGAGAATGAGAGGAAACTGGTGGTGTAGTGCCAAGCACTCCCTTTACACATGGAATGTATTGCTTGCCAAGAGTAGGACCTCCTTTTGGAGGCGGAGACTGGCAAACCCCTAATACTTGATTGACCTCTTTGTTACTTAATAAATGGATACTTTTTTGAATTTTGTGGCATGGCATATTGTCATGCTGGAGGTCCACTCTAAAATGGGTATCTCTGGGCCTTAAAGGGATGCACATGGTCAGTAACAATACTCTGTTAAGATGTGAAGTAGCATACATGTGGAAGACTATTTTAAACACAAATAATATAAATCCACAGGGATGCACATTGTGCGGTGTATGTAAATTCTTCAGTAGACAAAAACAAATTCACTTTAAATATGTTTAGGTTTTTAATGAACACATTCAGTTTAAATACTGCACTGTTTACACCAGCACAACAATAATGTATATACTGTATATATCTGCTATACTTATATACTTCACTGTATTTATTCTCATTCATTACCCATTCATGTAGCCACTTTAGTCATCTTCATTACTCTGTAAATACATATTGTACAATCATCATTATCTGTTTAATATCAACGTTATCTGTTTAATATTCTTAATATTCTTATATGTCTCCTCATTTCACTTATCTGGTCACTTCTGCACTTTAACTGTATTATATGTATATAATCTCTATCTTGCACTTCTGGTTAGATGCTACTGCATTTCGTTGGCTCTGTACTTGCTTACTCTGCACAATGACAATAAAGTTGAATCTAATCTAATCTAATCTAATTAAACTGTCTTTGTATCCCAGTAGACTCATGCCCTAAATTCACCCTTTCTAAATTAAGCACATTAGAGACCAAGCAGAGACCTTTTTTTTATACAGGCCACCTTAGATCGAATTTATATAGTGTTTTAATATTTTCCATTACTAAACTAAGTATTATTCTAATATTATCAATATTATAATAATTATATATTGATTATATATTATTATATATTACTATAATATAAACAAATAATATTTTTGCATCACTGAACAGGTGATCTAATCATACTAGTAGAAGGTGGTAATGCTGCATGGCATTTTCGTTTAAACAGATATAAAATAGGATGTGTGTATGAATAGCAGTGCAGTTACAGCAGAGGTACATTGTGTTAATCAGTGTACATCCACACCATCGCCTTTCTTATGTTCTAACCACAGCTCGCGCTGTTTACACCGCCCACTTACCTATTCAGATTCTCCACAGCTTCTCCACAAAAATGTTAATCTTTTCAGGCTAAAAATGCACCAATCCTCCACAATAAGCAATCTACACGGAAAAGCCTGATGTTTGGGGATCTAGTCTTATTATTGCTCCTTTCTCCGTGCTCCGTTACTCCCTCCTTGCTCCTCCTTTCCGTTACTAGGGAGACCACAGGGGGTGATGCAGCGCGCATGCTCAGATTTGTGATGGACGTTCGTGCTTTTTTTCCCCTCGTGGAAATACTTTTTATTCCAATAACGATTTTAAGGTAAGTTAAGCTAAATTCAAATGTAGTGTGTTAAAAAACAAATTGTATTTTAAATATAAGCATATATTTTATCCAATAGGTTGTAAAACATTTACAACTATAAATTAATTAGAACAAAGCAAAACACTATACAGTAGACCTTGAGTTACGAATGGTTTACCGCACGAACATTTCGGGTTACGAGCGATCTTTTTCAATTATACGTACGAACAAATTTTGGATTACGAACAGAAATTTGCGAAACACGTGACGTCACGAACAAGTTGACTCCGAGCGTCTCTCTCTCTCTCTCTCTCTCTCTTTATATATGTATAGACAGTGAGCGAACATTCGCTCAGCGGATGGTGTTTTTCCGGTGTTTTCTTTATATTTTGTAAATTCAATATTAAAACGTCTCCAGAGAAGGTGCAGAGGAAGCACAGTGGTGAGAAAATGAATTTATTACTGTTTGTTGTTGTATAATTACTCCTGCCAGTAGCTGTCACTGTGTATCAGACAGAGGGGACAGTGAGTGAGAGAGAAGAAAGAATTCGACTCAGTAAAGTATTCTTTCTTTCGTGCAATTACAGTGTATCACAAAAGTGAGTACACCCCTCACATTTCTGCAGATATTTAAGTATATCTTTTCATGGGACAACACTGACAAAATGACACTTTGACACAATGAAAAGTAGTCTGTGTGCAGCTTATATAACAGTGTAAATTTATTCTTCCCTCAAAATAACTCAATATACAGCCATTAATGTCTAAACCACCGGCAACAAAAGTGAGTACACCCCTAAGAGACTACACCCCTAAATGTCCAAATTGAGCACTGCGTGTCATTTTCCCTCCAAAATGTCATGTGATTTGTTAGTGTTGCTAGGTCTCAGGTGTGCATAGGGAGCAGGTGTGTTCAATTTAGTAGTACAGCTCTCACACTCTCTCATACTGGTCACTGAAAGTTCCAACATGGCACCTCATGGCAAAGAACTCTCTGAGGATCTTAAAAGACGAATTGTTGCGCTACATGAAGATTTCCAAGGCTACAAGAAGATTGCCAACACCCTGAAACTGAGCTGCAGCACAGTGGCCAAGATCATCCAGCGTTTTAGAGCAGGGTCCACTCAGAACAGACCTCGCCTTGGTCGTCCAAAGAAGCTGAGTGCACGTGCTCAGCGTCACATCCAACTGCTGTCTTTGAAAGATAGGCGCAGGAGTGCTGTCAGCATTGCTGCAGAGATTGAAAAGGTGGGGGGTCAGCCTGTCAGTGCTCAGACCATAAGCTGCACACTACATCAAATTGGTCTGCATGGCTGTCACCCCAGAAGGAAGCCTCTTCTGAAGTCTCTACACAAGAAAGCCCGCAAACAGTTTGCTGAAGACATGTCAACAAAGGACATGGATTACTGGAACCATGTCCTATGGTCTGATGAGACCAAGATTAATTTGTTTGGTTCAGATGGTCTCAAGCATGTGTGGCGGCAATCAGGTGAGGAGTACAAAGATAAGTGTGTCATGCCTACAGTCAAGCATGGTGATGGGAATGCCATGGTCTGGGGCTGCATGAGTGCAGCAGGTGTTGGGGAGTTACATTTAATTGAGGGACACATGAACTCCAATATGTACTGTGAAATACTGAAGCAGAGCATGATCCCCTCCCTCCGGAAACTGGGTCGCAGGGCAGTGTTCCAGCATGATAATGACCTTAAACACACCTCTAAGACCTCTGTCTGCTTTATTGAAGAGGCTGAGGGTAAAGGTGATGGACTGGCCAAGCATGTCTCCAGACCTAAACCCAATAGAACATCTTTGGGGCATCCTCAAGTGGAAGGTGGAGGAGCTAGAAGTCTCGAATATCCGCCAGCTCCGTGATGTCGTCATGGAGGAGTGGAAAAGCATTCCAGTGGCAACCTGTGAAGCTCTGGTAAACTCCATGCCCAAGAGAGTTAAGGCAGTTCTGGGAAATAATGGTGGCCACACAAAATATTGACACTTCAGGAACTTTCACTAAGGGGTGTACTCACTTTTGTTGCCGGTGGTTTAGACATTAATGGCTGTATATTGAGTTATTTTGAGGGAAGAATAAATTTACACTGTTATATAAGCTGCACACAGACTACTTTTCATTGTGTCAAAGTGTCATTTTGTCAGTGTTGTCCCATGAAAAGATATACTTAAATATCTGCAGAAATGTGAGGGGTGTACTTACTTTTGTGATACACTGTACACCTACAAAATACAACACTATTGAAATAAAGAAGGAAATAATAGAGAAATATGAGAGTTATTGTTGTTTCTGGTAGATACATTTTATATAAAAAGGAGATTTATTATGGTGTATGGTACAGCACACGTACTGTACTGAAATGTGATGTGTGTGTTTTTATGTAGAGTACAGTACTGCTACTGTGTATTATTCAGATTTTGTCATATTTTAATTGTGCACACAATGTAACTCAACAAACTTAATATACATTCTACTGCTCACAATTTCTGTCCTGTATATATGTTGTCAGGCATCATGTATAGTATTTCTTACTTGATCAAATCAACAGTGACACATGCCTACAGCACAACAGCCAAACAGTCCACACTGACCTAATAAAACATTAAACAAAACCCCAAGTGTTCACACCATTCCAGCCTCAACCTACTTCCATTTCACAGCTTTGTCCCATGTTGCTTTCTCAGGTCCACCTGGTTTGCATGTGTGCCACCTTTTAAATTCCCAATTACTCGAGTTCATGTCAGCCTGCTGTTCATTTTCTTATATGCTATATTTGTGAGAGACACAAATAGCTTTATCATTTGAAAACAGGTCTGTGTGTAGCCTGATAAGGCAGCATGTCTCGTTTTAGACATAGTTGTATTTATCAGTGCATACTGTGTTAGCATGCAATGTAGTAGTGGTTATATACTGTATATTATATAGTAGCAGTCATATAGGCTTGATGGATCCTGTAGCTAGAAATTAACCAGAATTCCCAAGCTGCTGCATAAAGAGGTTAAATTCAACCTGAACCCATGACATTTAGTCAAGCTTAACATTATTAAACTGTGTGGAAGATTGGATTTTTAGTTTTAAAAACAAGGTCAGGATTGTTGGAGCTGCCTGTCATATTGTAACAACCAGTTCTCAATTCCGCCCTATTCCTTGTCTATCTACTTTCTCCATTGTGAGGTGCAGATATTTTTGTGTCTTTCATTTGTTTCTAATAATTTGGTCACCACATTTATTTGCAGCTGCTCATTTATTTGGTTAAAACATCTAGCTCTTGGGTTCTTATTTTCATTCTTGCAAGCATATACTGTGTTAGAATAAGAGAAAAGAAATGCCAGATACATTGTCAAATAAGTGTTTTGACTTTAAAATTCCACCTCTAATTAGAATGTTACCCCTTAACTTTGAAATAATAAAGTTGCATACATACCGGGATGTGGGACTGTCCTGTGTTTGCTTATCTTCTGAAGAACTAGTGACTTCCATGGTATGTCCACCTGTTGACATGACTGATTAAAATAAATGTTTTTAACTTTTAAACTGGCTTTATATTCCTCTTCTTTGATTGACAGTTTACATTCTTTATATAAACTGTAGTCAGCTCCAGTTAAAGAACCACATATTTGTTGAGGATTTAAATAAAAAGATGATTTGGGCATCTGCTCATCCATAGACTGTTCTGGTATAGTATGACTTTGCAGGTCAAGGTGAGTGTAGAGATAGTGTGAGGAGTTAGTCTTGGGCAGTCCATGGGAATCCTGTTGAATCATTGCAGCATTTCTCTGGTCATCGGCTTCCTTCATGCTAATAGTATGTGCCTTGCCCACCATGCCATGCATTCTCGGTTTCTGTAAATATTTGTGTCTTCCTGAAACTGTGTCATTCTCATTTGTCCTTGTTTGGCTTGAATTAGAATTTAATGATTTGGAGCAGTCTATATCTGAACCGCTGTGGCTCTTTTGAGATAGATTGGAAAAATCCTTCCTTTGAGTTATTCCTTTTGCTGTTTGGTCTTTCTTCAATGCCTGAGAAGATTTCAAACATGTGAACTCATTTTCAGAACTACCTGCTTCGTTAATCATACGTCTACAGGTTCTGGTCTTCAAAGGCATGCGGACGGTCTGGTTGAGTTGTCTGGGTGCAAATGTATTATTTGATGTGTCTGACTCCGGTGTACAGATTCTGCCCAACTGACCAGATTCAGCAGGTGATCCATTATTCTTCAAAGGGAATCGGAAACAGTTGCTTTGATTGGATTGACCTGGTGTGTTTATATGTGAATCTGTCTCTGAAGCTGTGAACTGAGGCTTGCTGTGCAGATAAGATCCAAGGTTTTTAGTTACATTAGTCTCTAAACCAAACCAGGGGTTGGAGTTCATATTAAGGTCTGGAGTGTCTTCACCTAATGATTGCTGTATAAACTCAGAACCTGTACCACATGGCATCTCTTGACTGCAGTTTAGTGCTTTGGATGAGGATAAAGAATCGAGAGATTTGGGCTGTTTCGGTAAATTAGTTTTTTCCTCTTTTTTAAGATTACAAAATACAGCTCTTCCTTGGTCATGAGACACGGGTGCTGTTGGCATTAGTGGTGAACCAAATTTACTATCAGGTTTTGGATGGTTTCGAAGCCTGTTGGTAAGACTTGATATTCGATTTCCCAGTTGAGACTTGGTCAGTTGTGGTTTAGATTGAGCCCCCCTTTCTACCACACTCAGATGTTTATCTTTCTGAATCCTTAAAAAAGTTTGGTCTGTGTTTGACCTTGCCTTGTATTCAACTTGTTTTGATTTTGGGTTTGCAGCCATGCCTGTTTTATTTAACCCTAAACGCGCTTGAATTAAAAAAGTGTTCTGGATTGGATACTTCCTTCTGTGGAATTCAAGGTTTTGTGGTTTTCCTCCTATGTGTTTCAAGTTTTGGCAATTTATGATTTCCTTCTTAGTAATAGCTTCTGTTGGTTTGTTTTCTGAACTGACATCTTTATGAAGTGTGTCTAGGTACCGGTATCTGGGTGACTCTTTTAGTATCTGTGTTTGCTGGACTCTTGTGTTGTAGACAGGGTTTGATTTATTTCTTCTGTCACTGGATGGTGTCATTAACATTTGAGACTGCAGACTATCCACTGGCCTTTCTTTGCTTAACACTGAGTTGTGATCATTTCCGAATGTTTCTGACTGAACAGAGGCTATGAGTGGTACCAAAGAGAGATCACTTGGAAGGGACTGTGAAGAGGACTCCAACGTATCAGAAACAGTTGACGCATTGCTGTTGAGAAAAGAGGAGTTTACATTGATTTCTTGCTACCAAATCCAGTGGCCCTAGGGACACTGTCAGACAAAGGGACAAAGTATTGTAAAACATTGTACAATATTATAAAAGTACCTGCAAGGAAAACCTTGGTTTGAAGGATCCAGGGGGTCTCCTGATTTACTGAATGAGGAGATGTGAATAGGCCTTCTCAGATTCACAGGGGAGGACAGTGGTATAGAGCATGGAGAGAGTCTTGTAGGGCTATAAGAAGCAAGTGGTGATGGACATGGAGAAAGCCTTGATGGGGACGATAAATTGATTGTTTTCCGGCATGGAGAAACCTGGATTGAAGGGGAGGAAGATGACAAAGGAGATGGACAAGAGGGCTTATTAATAGGAGATGGAAATGATGACAAAGGCTGGGGAGAATGTCGTGTAGCTGATAATGAAGGGATAGGAACCATTTTTTGAGAAAGGCAGGCAGAAGATATTGTTGATGAAGAAGGCTGGTTTTGAAGGGATAGAGAAAGGCAAGTAGGGGGTGAAGAGAATGGATGCTGCACACTAGGATAGAGTTGTTCAGTGGAGTAAGAAGAGGTATGTGAGGGGCAGTGGGACAAATTAGTTTGAGAGGAAGAAGCTGGGACTAATGATGAATCAGTATGGTCTAGCTCACTTCGGTTCATGTTATAATGATGTGGGGTTTAGTTATAAATTAACAGTGCAAAACAGGGGACTGGAGAGGTTAAGAGGTTTTTAAGCTACAAGAACAACAACAAGCAAAAGTAGTCTAAAATAGTCAGTTAGTGAAAGAGTAGAAAAAAATGATATAAAATGATAGTCAATGTATACATAGTTACTCAAAGCAAACATAATATCTTACGTAATATATAATACATGTAAAACATGCATACAACTATAAAAAGTACCACATAAACTGGTATATAAAAGAAGAAGAGAGGAACTATGACTGACCTGTTAGTCTCTTTTTGCAAATCTACAGACAAAACAGAAAAACAAGAGAAAGAGGAGCAGGAACTGGTGGGAACCAGACTCAAATTCTCCCCATTCCTTTTTGTGTAAAGCCTTGCTGTATCATTCACCCACTCCTTTCGCTCCATGCTTGATAAACGGCAGAGGGTGTGTGAAACTCTCAAATGATTGTAAAGAAAAACAAAACATGTCTTTAAAATATGATAAACTATTGTTGGTAAATTTGAACATGTTTTTTTCAAACTTTAAAACCTTGGCAGTGTAACACATGGTTGATTAAATCACATAGAACAGTGGTTACCAAACTTTTTACAGTTCAATACTCCTTGTAACATTATACCACTCATTTAGAACCCACTTTGTTCACAACATTATTTATAACTATGCTACTGACCTTTGATTAAACTCAATTTCAAACCATTACTGATGCTCAATTGCTCTGGATCAATAGTAAATCTAGTATTTTATGGTGTCTGTCTTAAAGAGGTATCTGTGTACTTAATTAAAGTTATTAAAGTTATTAAAGTGTGTCTTTATGTTTAACTTGCTGAATGTACTGTTTGGACCTGAGGTGCAACAATTATTTAAAGAAAGAAAAAATGCGGCATTGTTGATTAATAATTGATATTTATTTAATGCTTGTAAATGAAAATAATGGACTTGGACACAAAAAGCAGTGTCATATATTTAATATACAATATCTAAATTAATCTGTGACATATAAGCAAGCACAGACAAAGACAACCAAATGTATATTGCATATATATTTTAATATACAGTTTTTAAAACTGTATAAGTGTTGTTACTATTAATAACTGTCATTGGCTTACAATAATTGAACAACCACAAAACTGTCACTTATTGCAATGGCTGACTTTGTTATTCAAAATAAATTACACCAACATGATTTTAAACAAGCTCTCACACTTAAATTGGATTATTTATGTACACATTTCTTGTGACTAAGGAGGTAAAAAAACAAAAACAAAGACAAAGCTTAGATGCAAAATGTTGGCCCTCATCAAATGCTTGATGTGAATTGTGCTATTTAGTTATTTATTAAGATTTATATTAGACTTTATCTAATAAAAAAGTTCAAATGTGCACAATTAAAGTACAAACACATAACCTACATTTTCCAATTATTTAAAGTATACAATTACAGTATGGCCTATACGTATAACCAGTACAGCAACAATTGTAGTACTAAATTCACGGGCTTGTTTAGGCCACTTTTGAAAATCAGAAGCACAAAAACACAAAAAAGTCTGATTCAAGGAGCTTTGGATGATGTCCATATATCAACAACATTTTTTTTTCCCAAACCGTGATTATACAAAACCACAACTGTTTAATTTTAACACGCTAATGTTATATTTACCTGCTGCCTAAGCTCCTTGAAAATGAGGGTCTTTCCAATGCAAATTTATTTTAAACTTGTAACTTGTAAAGAAATTAACACCATATCAAGTCTCAAGTCATGATATTAGTTGATTTCAAAATCAGTCAAATCTGCTCATTTTTGTGTCACATTACCACAAGTTCTGTTAAATAAGCGCACTGATGTCGTCATCTTGGAGGGATCTCAGTGTGGGAACCAGAGGCTGATGCTTGATGGATTTGTTGCTCCACTTGTGAGCATCCTGCAGACCGGGTTCCAGAAAATAGAGACAGGCTCCAAAACCAGCCAGTACCAGCACTGAGACAAGCAGATAGACTGGGACGAACCAGTCCACGAACATCCAGGACATGATGCTTAATATAAGAAAGAGAAAAGTAAAAAAAAACCTGAGTATCTGGGTATTACACAATACTGACCTAATGTCAAGGTGAATATTAATATGAGGATTTCATAGGTAATCGATTGTAGCATTTACTGCAAAAATAAGATTAAAATCCCTGACAAGACGGCAAAACAAGACTAGATGATACAGTTTATCTCTATCACACATTATTATTATGACTTAACACATACCTCTGCTCGTTCTTGTAGTCCTTGAATGGTTTTGTGACAGTATTCTATATAAGATGCCCAGACTAAGAAACACCTGTACTGCAGTATGATTATTAACAATCCTGCCAGGCGCTAAAGGTAAATGGAAAGATACAGCAGCCTGATGCTGTACATAAGGGTCTGCCTACTACACACACACTCGATTTCCTAGCCAGGACTGTGCCATCCACTTCCACATGGGGTATGTAACCTAGCAACTGCTCCGGTTATGACGAAGAAAGAGTAGGTGAGGGAAAGTCTTATGTAAGGGATTTTTTGCCTTTCTGACCCTCTTTTGTGGCAGAAGCGAGTTCAAAATATAATGATGAAATCCAACTTAACAGGACGCAAATACCCATCATGGTGCAGGATAGTGGATGATGGGTTTTAATGGGCATTAGACAAACCCCTTCTTTGTCTTAAAATAGTCCCTTTTCCCCCCTTTCTGCCACAGTTACAGCACTAAATTGTCAGCTATTCGGGACACTTAGACTGAGTAGGCAGGGGATTTTTGTACAGCGTACACTTTATGGCCAAAAGTACTTTCACATGTACTCTCCAAACACATAAATATATCATATATGACCTAAGGGTTATTGCCTACAGGTGTATAAGATCAATTATATAAATTTAATTATATGTTTCCAAATTTGTGGCAACAGTTTGGTCAAGATTGTTTTCTATTCTAGAATAATTGAGCCCCTATGTCCAATGCATGGTTTGACTAGTTTTGTGTAGATAAATTCCAGTGGCCTGCACCTCAACCCTATTAAACAACTTTGGGAAGCACTGGAAAATCAGTTGTTATATATGTGTAAAATAATAACAGTATTTTTTCCCAGATAGTATGAGGAGTTTTATTTGAGATGACATTATTCATGGATGTTTACAAAGACCTGGATAAGGCAATACACTTTTACTTTTGTCCACTTCTATAATAATTATAAATCAATTAAATTAACCAGTCAGTTACTAAATAATAACAACCACACCAAAACAGTTACTAATAAATGAGACTTGGGGTACCTGCAGTAACAAAAAAATAAAAATGACTAGCACAGACAAGATACTCCTGGCTAAACATCAGTTCCAAGGCATGCATTGTGTAAAGACTTATAGCAGATTCTACAGACAGTTCAAATGCCATTTCTGTTAAACTATAGATAGTAATTTAGCTGAAGTCTGACATTTTGTTACCTAAAATCCCAATAATGGATGATGTTTTAGGTCATATTTATGCAGAAATATAGAAAATTCTAAAGGGTTCACAAACTTTCAAGCACCACTGTAATGTTTTAAATAGCACCCCGTCATATATCCTATCCTTGTGAAGCTCCGGCTGTACATTTTTGTTCAGAGTGGCTCACAGAAGTGCTCATTTTTGTTGCTTTTGGGGCATTTAGTATATACACTGTAAAGTGTAGTATATCATTGTCACTGAAACATTGTAAAATTTTAGAAGATTCTACAACTCCAGCAGGTAATGATGATAAAATGTCTTTAATCAGTCACAGCACAGCCACCTGGGGATCGAACCCAGGACCTTCTTGCTGTGAGGTGACAGTGCTACCCACTTAGCCACCGTGCCGCCCGACTCTAATAATAAGATTAGATCAACTAAGCCTGTGTTTGTATATGAAAGTACATTGCGTGATGCAAGTATGGAAGATAGTTTTAAAAAGTCTCATAATTTTGAAGCATTGGTGGTGTGTTCAGAAGTATGTGACAGCAGGAAGTCAGTAATCACAGGTGCTACAAGCTCTGGGTTGTTTAAGTGCACGTGATGATCTCCTTCTATTAACACCAGGGTGTTCTAGGAGAGAAAAAGAAAGACAAAAATGAAAGCTTAAAGAATACTGAAAGAACATGAAGTCAAAATCAGCAAAATTAGGTACAGACTCACTCCTTGGTCCGTCCAGCCCTTTAGCAATGGGTCAGCAAACTCCTCCGGTTGGGGAAAAATCTTCACCCAACCCTGGCTTGCCCTGAAATAAGTCCAGTCATCATAAATACCAAAATCAGACACATTATTAAACCTAAAGACAGTCATGGGTTTGTCTTTTATAGCATATTGTTTTTGTATTGATTGTAGGGCTGCTTTCTGTTAACTATCTTGCCACGTTTTCCCTCAGAGTTGCCTGTATTGCCGAAATGAAAAAGTACAGTACTACAATCTTAAATATTGTTTATTTGCAGCTTCCATAAAATTAAGAAAAGTCACAAAGTACCAAGCTGACTAAAAAAGGCTAAGAATATTTAGTGAGCTGTTAAAGAGGCTCTAAAATCTAAGAGACCCAAAAAGATTACTTAATCTAAAAAGATTACAGACTAAAAGACAAGACTAAAATTAGCATGACTCCACCCAGAGGCTTTCTAGAACACATCCCTGTGTAACAGGGGAGGAGTTTAAACTGTGACATAAGCAAAACAGATTGGTTAAGACCAGTTTGTGCTGGTTTTGTCCATGTTTGACACTCCTGCTATATCTGTGACATTCATAGAGGAAACTCACCTCAGTACAAGTACTTTAGCTTTTATCTTTGACTGCATATGTAGACTCTGCTCCAGAGTTATCCGTATAATGTTAGTCTGAAATGAATCATATAATATTAAAGACCCAGTCAGCACTGATAAGAATGCCAGCAACTATAATACACTAAGTACTTTACTTAAGAAAATCCATGAACTAAAGTAGAAATGAGTGAAAATGGTTACTTACCAGATTAATTCTGATGTCTCTGGTAAACACCACACCTTCAAAGAATAAATATGCATAAATATGTGATTAGCTCATGAGCCCTTAAACAGGCTCAGTGGAGTAATTGCTCAACCAACAGTCTGGACGACTTTGTCAGTGTGTATATAGGTGTGTTTATTTGTTTAAATATATATCCATATAAAACGTAATTTACTGCCTAAGCAGCCCATTTCCTCTACATTATAAAAAATATAATATATAATATATAAATATATATAAAATATAATATATAACCAGAATGAGAGCATCTAGTTTTGAACAATTTCAAAAGAAAAGGATTTGCAAGTCTTAATCGAATAAAGTAAAAATATAACATTTATATATATTATATACAGTGGTACCTTGTAACTCAACGTCCCCTAAACTCAAAATCTTGGAAACTCAACACCCTTCATCGAGAAATTTGTACCCTTAAACTCAACGTGTTCACCCAAGGAGGATGGGGGTCCCTGCTGAGTTTGGTTCCTCTCAAGGTTTCTTCTGTATTTTTAAGGTAGTTTTTCCTTGCCACTGTTGCCCTCGGCTTGCTCAACAGGGGTTTTTGGTCTGTTGGTCCTGGATTCTGTAAAGCTGCTTTTAGACAATGTCTATTGTAAAAAGCACTATACAAATAAATAAATGTCAAATTAACAGTGAACAGCCGCTTGAGCAGTGCAGTAAGACGGCATCAAAGTGTGCATATAAGACAAATCTGCATTTGTGTGTCAAATCCACTCTGAAAGGTCCACATGTATCTGTGTTTCCCTGGATTTTTTTTCCGTTTCACTTTTAAACTTGTGTTATTGCTCAGGGTGCTGAGAAATTGTAAGAATCAGCTTTTTTTCCCAGAGAGTCTAAAACGCTTATCGTTAAAGCTTAACATGACTTGATGTATTAAAATTATGACAAAGAAACACTAATTATTACTGATCATATGTTCTCTCCCCTAATTAAATTCCTCGCCCGTTTTAGTATTTATTTTTAACTGTTTTCAATTGTACTTTAGTGTTTTTATATTACATTTGTGTTATTTTTAGTGTATATGTGTCGAAAACAACCCCATTATTTTAAATGAGGGCGTTCCATAACACCATGGAATGCATTTACAGGTTTCCCATACATTTTTATGGGAAAAAATACCTTAAAACTCAACACCTTTAAAACTCAATGCCACTCCCAGAACCAAGTGACATTGAGTTTCAAGGTACCACTGTATTCTTTTTTTCTTTTTGTTCACGGGCCTCCATACTATTTTACAGTTCAATCAAAAGTTTTTTGTCAAGGGGTCTTGCCATCAAGCTACAAATGAGTCTGCACACAGGCATGATTGGAGATCTCGAAAGCTCGAAAATTGTGCTACAATTTCAACCGCTGCTGTCTGATTGAGAATCCTGCACTAGCAGTGGATGATCTGGAGAACTTAGCCTGTTTTTCTGAACACAGTGCAGCTCTCTAAGACTTCATTGCAGGCAGCTGAAAAGATGTAGTTGGGGACTTCATGTCTGCTAAACGGTGGTAGCGACATGATTCAATAGGGAAGGGAAAGGAGACGACTAGATTGGGAGCAAATGGGGGAGAAGCACATGTAGTACACTGTCCCTGGCAGTAGAAAATTAAATGAGGAACATCTAACCTCCTTCCACCTCTTGAACTCCTCGCTCTAGAAGAGTCTGTACTGACTCGTCCGAAAGAGAGGGATTTGCCACCTTTAGCCTAGAAAAAAAAGATAACAAAAGTAGTAAAGCTACAAAATACAATACAACATGCATTTTAATCCTTGGTATGCTTTGTTGTATTAGGTTCCAGTTTTCTTAAATGATGTCACCTATCTTTAGCTGCATCGTAGGTGTACACCCTTTCTGTCTTGTCAGCCGCCTTTTTTTCATACTGAATCATTTCCTCAATTCCTTTGTTCATGATCCCACTTAATCTTTTCTGCAGAATAAAAAAATATATGTTATTAATATATTTTTGACTACTAGTAAAATACATTAATTGAACATAAAAATGAAAATAGAAATATTTGCTTTACTAGAAATGTTTTGCTTTATTTTTCATACCGCATGTGTTGGGAGAAATCCATAAGAGTCCAGAAGCACTATACTCTCCACCATCTCAGGAAACGCTGCACTAAACTGTCGAAAACACAAAATATGTTCACACTGTAGTGATTCCTTACTCTGCACACACATCATCCCAGTAAACATAGTTCACACTGGCATTTGGAACAGCAGGTGCTGTGGCTTTATAAATCATACTCATTATTAGGAACTTTGTAATTTCGACCATTTAAAAACACAGTGTTAGAAAATTGAAGCAGAAGGAAGTAATTTAATGAAAGATGGGAAAGTGAATACAAGTTTGTGCTTCAAGAAGAAAAAGCGGTATGTCTCGTGTTATAAGGCTGTGTCTGTGGTAAAAGAGTACAATATAAAAGTAGATATAATTTATAAATATACCAAACAGACACCAAACACAGAATTTAGCCTTAAAAAAAAAAAAAAAAGTTGTCCAAGACTTAAAAGGCAGACTGCAATCACAGCAGGATACGTTACAATCGGCCCTTTGAGGGCCACCATAATGCAGATGTTTGACACCCGACATAATACTTCACAGTCACTGAACACATGCAGGAAATGCTTTGACAAAATACTTCATTGTAAAGTTACTGTTCATTTATAAATACATAATTTATATTTATCATACTGACATACAATTATTATATGTAGGATAAAATTAAAAAGCCAAGGCATAAATGCACAAGTACAATCAAGCTACAATTAGCTTATAGTTAGCTAATAATTATTATTATTTTTATCGTGTTTTATGAAAACGGGCTTACCATTGAAGCTACATTTCCACCTGTAAAACAAATGAAGACAGATTGGCACATGTTCAGACCAAAAAGATTAAAAGGAAAATCAAAAATAGACATACATACAGAGGTGGGTAATAACAGGTTATATTTACTTTGTCATTTACATTTGGTCTGAACCTGAGACTCCAACTATACTGTAATGGACTGATTTGTGTGTTTCTAATACAAATTACTACAATGACAAATGACTGCAATCTGCATCATTAGTTATGTACATTTATCACTAAACACTTTTCCATTCTTCAAGGACAATAATTAGCATATTTTTTTATACAGCCATAAAGGTTATTATCCACCTGAAAATTCTGAATTGACTAATGTGTCTTGACCTCCAGGGCCCAACAAGTTAATTATGTTCTAAAACCAAACAATTGACAGTCACAACAAAGATTGTGTTTGCTTATTTTATTTTTAAAAAGAATCAATAAAATATGTAATTTAGCCAGGACTACCCTTTTGCAAACAACTGCAACAATATTTACAGTGTGCACTTCAGGGTACTGCCATTTAAAGTACTGTAATAAAATTTGTATATGCATTTTTTTTATTTTTTTTTACAAGTTCCGATCTTTTTGGAGCACTTTAAGCCTTTTTATATAAACATATAAAACAAATAAAATGTCAAGTTTACAAAATGAAGAAAGAAAATTGAAAACTACACTGAGATATGTTTATACTAAATGTGTTTTTAATGTTATAATCTTTTCTTTTACTGGGTAAATCAGGATTCACAATTGTCAAAGCTACTGAAGTTTACAGTCAATTAACAGATGACTATGATTGATAGCATCATAGTAATAAACAAAGGCATAGAGAGATAGAAACTATATTTTCCACCAAGACAGCCAGTCCAGTTATACTCTTGGATTTCTAAAAAACAGTTGGCCAAGGAAAGTCCCACTTCTAACACTTTCTAATAAACATTTCATTTTATTGCCATATTGGCAGTCTAAAAACTTGAGGCAAATACAGTATCAGTAAAAGAATTAATTTCAGCTCACCCATACTGTGACCTATTATGGAGAAGCGTTTCCATTGAAGAGCTACACACAGAAACACATCATCAAAACAAAATATAAACTGTTTCCCATCACTAATCACATTTAACTGATATAAATACAACTAGGCACATTATGTGATGCACATAACGTGCTCGCATACAGTGGTGCTTGAAAATTTGTGAACCCTTTAGAATTTTCTATATTTCTGCATAAATATGACCTAAAACATCATCAGATTTTCACACAAGTCCTAAAAGTAGATAAAGAGAACCCAGTTAAACAAATGAGAAAAAAAATATTGTACTTGGTCATTTATTTATTGAGGAAAATGATCCAATATTACATATTTGTGAGTGGCAAAAGTATGTGAACCTTTGCTTTCAGTATCTGGTGTGACCCCCCTTTGCAGCAATAACTGCAACTAAACGTTTCCGATAACTGTTGATCAGTCCTGCACACCGGCTTGGAGGAATTTTAGCCCATTCCTCCGTACAGAACAGCTTCAACTCTGGGATGTTGGTGGGTTTCCTCACATAAACTGCTCGCTTCAGGTCCTTCCACAACATTTTGATTGGATTAAGGTCAGGACTTTGACTTGGCCATTCCAAAACATTAACTTTATTCTTCTTTAACCATTCTTTGGTAGAACGACTTGTGTGCTTAGGGTGAGCATCAACAACTCTTTTTCTGAGGTCCTCAGAAATCTCCTTTGTTCGTGCCATGATACACTACCACAAACGTGTTGTGAAGAGCAGACTTTGATAGATCCCTGTTCTTTAAATAAAACAGGGTGCCCACTCACACCTGATTGTCATCCCATTGATTGAAAACACCTGACTCTAATTTCACCTTCAAAATAACTGCTAATCCTAGAGGTTCACATACTTTTGCCACTCACATACAGTGTATCACAAAAGTGAGTACACCCCTCACATTTCTGCAAATATTTCATTATATCTTTTCATGGGACAACACTATAGACATGAAACTTGGATATAACTTAGAGTAGTCAGTGTACAACTTGTATAGCAGTGTAGATTTACTGTCTTCTGAAAATAACTCAACACACAGCCATTAATGTCTAAATAGCTGGCAACATAAGTGAGTACACCCCACAGTGAACATGTCCAAATTGTGCCCAAATGTGTCGTTGTCCCTCCCTGGTGTCATGTGTCAAGGTCCCAGGTGTAAATGGGGAGCAGGGCTGTTAAATTTGGTGTTTTGGGTACAATTCTCTCATACTGGCCACTGGATATTCAACATGGCACCTCATGGCAAAGAATTCTCTGAGGATGTGAGAAATAGAATTGTTGCTCTCCACAAAGATGGCCTGGGCTATAAGAAGATTGCTAACACCCTGAAACTGAGCTACAGCATGGTGGCCAAGGTCATACAGCGGTTTTCCAGGACAGGTTCCACTCGGAACAGGCTTCGCCAGGGTCGACCAAAGAAGTCGAGTCCACGTGTTCGGCGTCTTATCCAGAGGTTGGCTTTAAAAAATAGACACATGAGTGCTGCCAGCATTGCTGCAGAGGTTGAAGACGTGGGAGGTCAGCCTGTCAGTGCTCAGACCATACGCCGCACACTGCATCAACTCGGTCTGCATGGTCGTCATCCCAGAAGGAAGCTGACGCACAAGAAAGCCCGCAAACAGTTTGCTGAAGACAAGCAGTCCAAGAACATGGATTACTGGAATGCCCTGTGGTCTGACGAGACCAAGATAAACTTGTTTGGCTCAGATGGTGTCCAGCATGTGTGGCGGCGCCCTGGTGAGAAGTACCAAGACAACTGTATCTTGCCTACAGTCAAGCATGGTGGTGGTAGCATCATGGTCTTGGGCTGCATGAGTGTTGCTGGCACTGGGGAGCTGCAGTTCATTGAGGGAAACATGAATTCCAACATGTACTGTGACATTCTGAAACAGAGCATGATCCCCTCCCTTCGAAAACTGGGCCTCATGGCAGTTTTCCAACAGGATAACGACCCCAAACACAACCTCCAAGGTGACAACTGCCTTGCTGAGGAAGCTGAAGGTAAAGGTGATGGACTAAACCCAATTGAGCACCTGTGGCGCATCCTCAAGTGGAAGGTGGAGGAGTTCAAGGTGTCTAACATCCACCAGCTCCGTGATGTCATCATGGAGGAGTGGAAGAGGATTCCAGTAGCAACCTGTGCAGCTCTGGTGAATTCCATGCCCAGGAGGGTTAAGGCAGTGCTGGATAATAATGGTGGTCACACAAAATATTGACACTTTGGGCACAATTTGGACATGTTCACTGTGGGGTGTACTCACTTATGTTGCCAGCCATTTAGACATTAATGGCTGTGTGTTGAGTTATTTTCAGAAGACAGTAAATCTACACTGCTATACAAGTTGTACACTGACTACTCTAAGTTATATCCAAGTTTCATGTCTATAGTGTTGTCCCATGAAAAGATATAATAAAATATTTGCAGAAATGTGAGGGGTGTACTCACTTTTGTGATACACTGTATATGTAATATTGGATCATTTTTCTCAATAAATAAATGACCAAGTACAATATTTTTGTCTCATTTGTTTAACTGGGTTCTCTTTATCTACTTTTAGGACTTGTGTGAAAATCTTTTATGTTTTAGGTCATATTTATGCAGAAATATAGAAAATTCTAAAGGGTTCACAAACTTTCAAGCACCACTGTACAAAAAAAAAAAGAAGCATGATAGAGTCAAACCTTCCACAACTCGTCGCACATCTGCAATGTATGAAGGAAATGTGTATACAACTCCAGCAGGTCTGTGAGAGGACAAACCATGACCAGGCAAATCGATGGCCACATACCTCAAAGCTGAGAGAGAGAGAGAGAGAGAGAGAGAGAGAGAGAGAGAGAGAGAGAGAGAGAGAGAGAAATTTATATCACTAGACAATGTCAGACAATCATATGTTAAGAACTCTGATGCTTGACTATTATTTCAATCACACTTTGTAGATTTGTTCTAAATGTAGGACATTTGTGAGCCACATTACAACATAGACTTCAAGTATTGTAAAAAAGTTTTAGGTAATAATTCACTTTATTTACTCAGTAGTTTACTCACCACTGTATCTGGCATCAGGGCACCAAACAGAGCATTTCGATGCTAATTTAGCCAGAAATGCATCTAACAAAACCTTAAATTTAGTCAAACATCCAAGACATGTTGTGGTCTTTTAAGCAGTGATTCTGATTTTGCTGTCAAACATTAGAGCATGAGGACTCAAGTGTAAATTCTCTCTTGTTGTCTTAGAGTTTCCTTTAAAATTCTTAGTTTTATTACTCTGAGTTGGTCTTGGTCATTGGTAGCACATGATTTTTTGTTGGTTTCATTAAAGACAAACTGCTGTTTCCATTTTTTTTTTTTTTTTTCAATTTTCATACACCACTCCTTGAGTAACTACCAAAAACCATTAACAGTTAGCTAAAAAGAAAAGTTAAACATTTTGCTTTAATCCTTTGATTCAATCTATCAAGTATATTTGTTGTCCTAGACCTGAAAAGGGGGTCTTGACTACAGCCCTACAAGTGATGAAAATGTATGTGATCCAAGAAAAAAACTGGGGGCAACAGACTTTGATGCAAATGTACAGAAGAAGCAATATTTAAACACCAATGTTGGCTGATCGTGTACATTTGCCTAAAGTACACTATTTCTATTTCAAGGGATGTGCCTTGACCTATAGTTGATTAAACAAAAGGCTCACGAAGTATTTAGGCTTGTTTATTTTTTAATCTTTCTTGTATGCTTCTTGTCTGTACAGTTCAAATAATGGTAGAGTAATAAAAGGAAATACTATATTCATGTTTCAGGATAAATGCACAGAATTAATTTACCACTAGGTAGCCGTGGGATCAGATTGTTAAAGGAGCCACTGTTGTCTGCCCAGCCGTGTATGCAGAGCACAGGATGCCCATGATCAGGGCCCCAAACTTGGCCTCTCATTTCTCCCCATGGAACAGGTACCTGCAACTCGGACACTGTCAAAACAAACAACAGTACTTAAGTTACAATTTATATAACACTTTTATTCAACACAACAATATAAATGGGTGTTTTGTGTAAGTACTTTAAGCTGACTTAATTGCAATTGTAGATTCTGCTGCATGTGGTTTTAATAGGTTGTTTACCAACATATATGAGTTCTGCCAATTTCTTAAGTTTTGTTAGATGCAACGTGAGGCATCTAACACTTTTAAAAAGGCCAAATAATGAGCAGTTGCTAAATGCAAAACAAGTGCATAAATGAGTGAGAAGCTCTAAGACCCCGTTTTAACAAAAATATGCTATCAGTATCATAAAGCTGGAACTCCACAAAGCTGAAAATGCAGAACGGATCATAGAGCATGTAGAAAATGAATATAACTTAACAATAGACGTAATTCTAGTGTTTGTCACAATTGAAAGCAAATAAGCACACCTGTAAAACAGTCCATGTTAATTAGTTTGTTCAAAAGGTGAAGTTATTCCTTCTATGAAAGCACATGCTCATGCTGTGATAAATATAAAACCATATTTGCTTAATAACTGACATAGTTGTTACCCTGTTTCCCCAAAAATAAAGTGTCTTATATTAATTTTTGCTCCCAAAGATGCGCTAGGTCTTATTTTCAGGGGATGTCTTATTTTTCCATGAAGAAGAATTCACATTTATTGTTGAACAAAAAAAATGAACATTTATTATATACTGTATATACTGTACATATACTGAGCCACTTGTACAGCAGGGACGGTATTGCAGCTTCCGGACACCAGGGGGAGCTCACCACAGCACACTCATACAGCACAGCAGGGACAGCGTACGGTCCAAACAAAAACTTTGCTAGGTCTTACTTTTGGGGGAGGCCTTATATTTAGCAATTCAGCAAAACCTCTACTACTATGCGTCCGGAATCGCATACTTACAGAGTACGTACTAGATTGGAGGAAGTATGCACTACTCGGCCGGTAAAAAAGTACATACTTTCAGTACAGAAGTGTGCAGTATGCACTAAACACCGCTACGTACTACATGCGCCATCTTGCCAACGTCAAGTGATGACGTAAGGACGTGATGACGTAATATCACCACAGTTACAGACTCATTACAAACCCCACTCGCCAAATTTTTGGATATTTATCGTGTTTTTGTTATTTATTCGTCTGTAAAATGTTTTATTTTATTTATCTTACTTACACTTGTGAACAGAGGACTCCGTTTTCCGCTATCTTTCTTGTTTCTTATTCCGCTTTGAATGCCTACGCAGCTCCAGTTGCATTATGGGATACAGTAGCGGACCGCAAGTGTGCATCGCTTGCATATTCAAACATGGCTGCCCAATAAGTAGGTCATCCGGGTACTTGTCGCGTACCTCTTTATTTATACTATGTATTCGGACATACTAACCGCTCTCGCGTACTCATTTCGCGTACTATTGAGTATGGAAGTATGCGATTCCGGACGCAGCTTCTGTCTTATTTTCAGGGGATGTCTTATTTTCGGGGAAACACAGTACTGAAACCACAGATTACCTTCTGTACAAAATGTCAAAAACACTGTATTGTATCAAATTCTAAATCATAATAATATATAGTACAATGTAGTAACTACAGACAAAAAACATACTTACATACTCAGACGACTTTGAGCAGGTGGATTTGGCTTACTCATTTAATTTTATTTTCAGCATTTTGCAAACGCTTTTCTCCAAAGTGACTTACAGTACTGTGACAGTGTATGACAATTGTCTAAGCAATTGAAGGTTATCAATCAAGGGCCCAACAGTGGCAACTTGGCAGTGGTGGGGCTTGATCAAGCAACCTTATGATTACTAGTCCAGTACCTTAACCGCTGAGCTACCATTACCATTACTCATCAGAGGCTTGTTTAATTTTAGATATTTGCAACCATTGTTCACCATTTATAATTATGAACATAACAAATACTAAATTCTGAAATTTGTGCATTTTTCAAATGATTCAGCTTTTCACTCAAACTGATTAGAAGCATTTTCACTGGTAGTCTTGAACTTTTGACCTCCACTGCACATTTACTGAGTAATGAAAAGAATAAAAAATAATAAATAGTAAACAACACTAGAGCTAATTAAGCAGATTTGTCTTACCTTGTTGTTTCATTGCTGCTGTGGTTAAATGTCTGATAGTTCTCAGTGTTTGAATCATTCCTCATACAGCAACAGCACACAGTAAGTGAACTTTGATTCAATCAACTTTAAATCAGCTAGCCGGCTAAGCTTTACACACGGTGCAATTATCTAGGTGTAATATCGGATACACACACAAACCCTGGAACAGATAAAACACACTACAACTGAATTAAAGCGAATATGTTTTTAATCTTAATTACGATCAAAACAAAAGGTAAACAGTCTGACCGGTCACTTTAGCAAGCTAGCCTGTGTGAAGTAAGCGAAAATGAGGACGGATACTAAAATAAAAAAAAGCCCTGGGTTTGCTTGGTTTGCTTTACCTTTAATTATTACTTTTTAAATACTAAGCTTTTGTTACATGTTATTTTTAATGTGTGATAAACATAAAACCATATTTGCTAATTAACTGACATCATTGTTACTGAAACCTTCTGGACAACAAGTGAAAAACACTGTATTGTATCAAATTCTAAATTATAATAATATATAGTCAAAAAATAATACAATGTAGTAACTAAAGACAAAAACATACTTAATATTATGTTCTGTCATAGCTAGTAGCATTTTAAAACACGAGATATATTGCAATCACACAATAGTTTTTTTTTTATATCAAGTGCTGACATTGTAGGCCTTACATTATATATATATATATATATATATATATATATATATATATATATATATATATATATATATATATATATATATATATATATAATATATATATTTATATATATTATAAATATATATATTATATATATATAAATATATATATATATATATATATATATATATAAATAATATATATTATAAATATATATATATATTTATATATATATATATATATATATATATATATATATATATATATATATATATATATATATATATATATAATATATATATTATATATATATATATATATATATAATATATATATTTACCAACTGTTTTATTTTTGTAAGGTTATGGCGGGTCTATGCACAAGGTGAAAATATAGCTTGGACTGGGTGCCATTTTATCACACACCAACAGACTCACTCTTTTACAACTGGCCAGTCTGGGCTGGCCAATTTATCGTTTGCATGTTTTCAGAAAGTGTGAGAAAACAGTAGAACCCAGAGGAAACACAAATGGACACAGACAGTGACTGGAGGAAAGGATTAAACCCAGGTCCTCAAGACCAGCGTTGCAGTGTGGCACCCAACTCTACCAGCTGTGCTGGATGTCCATGTTATAATAGATTAACATAACACACCAATTTGAGAAATTATGAAATACTGCACTACATAGTGTTATTTCTTCTGCTGTGTTAAGGATGTTTAATGTACTATACTGCTCAACTCTGCTAACTCCTGGTATTATTTTAATATTTTATTAAGTATTATAAGTACTGAACAAAACTCTGAACAAAAACTGAAGAAAATTAAGTATTATTACTGAACGTATTTTTAAAAACTAATAAAAGCTGTAGGTACAGTTACAATTGTTCCTAAAGCATCCTCAAGCTCATCAAGTATCAAAGTCCTTTACGGTTTGTGTTACTTTTATTTTGAAATGTGCGTTTCCTCTTTAAGACTTTATGGTATTAAAACCTTGGCTTCACAGCATACGGAGCTAAATATCAGGTAAACACTGTTTAAAAAAGATTGCGTTCATTGTTTAGTTTCTTCTTATTTAACACGTCAGTCAGACACTACTGTGTAAATATAAGTATTAACGCGTCTGTGTGTTCTGAGCTGTTTTGTGAGGAACGTGAAATATAAACATAACAAGAAAGCTGACCAGGAAGCTAATGGAGCTAAAGAGCAGTAAAAAAGCCGGTGTTGAAGCTGCTTATCAAAAATTCGCTTCAGTGTTTAAAACCATATGTAGCGAATTATTAAATGACTTTGTACATTATTGCTTGCTTTTGTCTGCGCATACTAAATAGTTAATCACTGTAAACTCACTGTACTAAACAGTGTCGACGCGCTGCTGTATTAATCTGAATTTAATAGCATGTAAATAAAATAATCAGTACAAACTAGTATGTACTTTCATACTACAGTTTCCAAAAGCACCGTGCCCATTCAAACTAAATAGCATACACTACTTTACTAAACAGTATGGGAAAACGTCTTAACTAATCCCTACACTAAATAACAACATGGCAAATTCTTACGCCCTTATATAGTATTTTGTTTAGGTTCCACAAATCGGGTATTTATTGTTTTTTGCATAGTCAGTTCGTTTAATGCACAAAATACCTGTAACATTAGTTAGTGACTTAATGCAGTATGTTGGGATGTTGAATGCTGTTTTTACATCCTATGTAGTATGGTAGTATGCTGTTCCCTAGGAGCTATACAGTACAATATTTTAAATTGCCAATTGATTAGGTACACCACCCACTGTCGCCTCACAGCAAGAAGGTCCTGGGTTCGATCCCCAGGTGGGGCGGTCCGGGTCCTTTCTGTGTGGAGTTTGCATGTTCTCCCCGTGTCCGCGTGGGTTTCCTCCGGGTGCTCCGGTTTCCTCCCACAGTCCAAAGACGTGCAAATGAGGTGAACTGGAGACACTAAATTGTCCATGACTGTGTTCGATATAACCTTGTGTGAACTGATGAACCTTGTGTAATGAGTAACTACCGTTCCTGTCATGAAACAAAAAGTGTAACCAAAGTGTAAAACATGACGTTAAAATCCTAAGTTTGAAAATAGATGTCTCAGTCATGGTGAATTGTGTGAAAAATTCATCATGTTTGCAGCATGTCTGTTTTGTTTACATTTGTGCTGTAATACACCCGTGATTCTATTATTTGTTGATTATTTAGCTAATCTGCTTTCATTTTCTAATAACGTCCATATTATAAATATGTGGTGCTGGTACAAGCCTCAATGATGCAAATGTACTGACTGTATCCCATTTTTATGTCAAATGTGTGTTGCCCACTTTCTGCCCAAACCACCAGTACAAAGGTTAGCACCAGTGACCAGATTTTTTTAAATGGTTAACCTTTTACAATTCAGGAAAGTTTGACGTATTGTGTCTAACACTGGTATGTGTATATCACTACATGGTTTTATAGGCTGTACCAACTGTATCAGTTAGCTGTATCAAAGTAGTGAACAGTAAGTGTACACTGGTTAAAACAGAACAGAAACTGCTGTGCCTTATACACTGAAACCAGCACAATACACACTTTATGTGATTTTCATTGGACCAAAGAATTAATATCTAATCATTGCTTATTTCATTTCTGTTGAAGGACAGTTAGAGAGGAAAGGCTGACAAACTCTGCCTAGCAATATACGTACTTGCTATAGTCAATAACTATATACCTACAAAGTTGGAGTGTCTATTAAACAGGTATTTTTCCACCATATTGCCGATTGCAATACAAATATTGGGGGGTTGGAGTCATGGCATTCAAGTGTTAATCAACGTGTTTTAATTTGCTTTGAGTTTGTAAGAATATACTCCTAGAGGCCATAATGGTAAAAAAAAAAAAAGAATTATTTATTCTATTCATTAAGTATATAAAGTATGTGGTTTTGAATGTAACCTTGGAGTAGTTATGATTAAATCCATCTGGACTTTTGCAGAAATGGAGAGTCGTTTCACTAAAGGCAAGTCTGCCATCCTGGAGCGGCCACTTGCCCGAGCCAAAACAGAGGTGAGCGTGAGTGCATTTGCACTGCTCTTTTCAGAGATCGTGCAGTACTGCCAGAGCCGTGTATACTCTGTAGCAGAGCTGCAGGGCCGACTGGCAGACATGGGTCAAGGTGTTGGAGCCAGCCTGCTGGATGTCCTTGTGATGAGAGAGAAAAATGGCAAGAGGGAGACCAAAGTGCTGAATATTCTCCTGTTTATCAAGGTGTGTTTTCATGTTATAAATAGAAAATCTTTTACATTAGGTCAGATGTGTATGATTATGTTTACTGAGTTTTATCTCTGTTTGAAAAACCTAGCAGAAAGAAGTTTAACATGGGCAGATTAATTTTAGTTTGTGCCTAGTTAGAGCATCAATCAATGACATTACTGGATTCTGACTGTCAGGCTGCAGGTGACTTTTTTTTTAACTGTGGTCAAGTTTATGTAGAAAAAGGAAACGAGATTTCTTGTTTGACCCATATTTTGCTTTTTGTTGTATCTGTTTACATGACATGTAGTCTAACTCTCTTTCTTTCATTTTTCTTTTTCCATCCAGGTAAATGTATGGAAGGCTCTGTTCGGCAAAGAAGCAGATAAACTTGAACAGGCCAACGATGATGACAAAACCTATTACATAATTGAGAAGGAACCACTAATTAATGCATACATCTCAGTACCTAAAGAGAACAGCACACTGAACTGCGCAGCCTTTACAGGGGGCATTGTGGAAGCTATCTTGACTCACAGTGGCTTCCCAGCTAAAGTCACAGTGCACTGGCATAAGGGAACCACGCTGATGATTAAGTTTGACGAGGCAGTCATTGCTCGTGACAAGGCTTTGGATGGTAGATAAGGGGCCACGCAGTGTGAGAGAGGTGTCTGATAAAGGGAGAAAGTTCAGCAGTGTCAGGGAGGGAGAAAGGGGTAAGAGGTTTCCTTGGCAGCTAGTTGAAATAGCGGAGGTTCAGCAAAATCTCATGTCACCTGACAAACTGAGCTGAAATGTTAAGAATTTGTTGGCAAAATATGTGGCTGGAAAGTATGGCTGCAGGTATGAGTTATTTTTTCTTTTTAATGTTGACAAGAAATGCTAAATGTAAATAAACCCACACTTTTTTTAATTCTTTACAAACCCCATTTCCAGGAAAGCAGAGACATGTAATAAAAACAAAGAAGTGTGTTGTAAATTCTCTTAATTTTTTTGCCTGGCAAATGTACAAAGAAATGTCTTTCAGTGTTTCAAATTCTGAATTTGATACATACAACACCAAGGTTGGGACAGGGTAAACCGTAATCTACTGTTAAATTTGTGTGACCTTGGAGCACTTGCAAAAAAAAAGTCTTGCTACTGTGCAATAGCCACTTAGAAGTGCTTTGGAAAACCATTGCCAATTGACACAGTCCACCACTTTCCACCAGTTTTATGCAGAAACGCTCCTTTCAGATGGCTAAAACATGGACATGTGGTCAGATGAGTCTACATTTCAGCTTGCATTGGAGAAAATGAACATTTGAGTTCTCCATGCCGAAGACAAAAAGAACCATTCAGACCAGTTCTTAGCTAAAGGTGCAAAAGCTGAGATCAATCATGGTATTGGGGAACATCAGTGCCTGTTGGGCAAGAGCAAGGTGGAATAAGAATGGCTAAAAAATCTTAATTCCCAAAAAATTAAAAACTGTTTTGTTGTGCAGGAATCAATTTCTAAATGTGTTTATATTTACAAAATACAATCAAGTTGGTCAAGGAAAACACTGGGAATTTTTTCATTGTATTTTTGTCAGTTAGAGACTGAGATTTAACAAAGCACAGATTCTTCTTTTATTGCATTTTACAAATTGATCAACTTGTCCCCATTTCAGTTCTTGTTAAGTCTTGCAGCCATTTGTTCTTGCACCATAGAAACCACACACTAATTATGTATATAAGGATTAATATTAAAATGGAAGTGTACATGTTTGAAAATAAAGCAAAAGTTCTGATTATAAACGACATCTATCTTTAAATTGTTTTTGTATTTCTCTT
Organism: Trichomycterus rosablanca; assembly: GCF_030014385.1. Lineage (NCBI taxonomy): Eukaryota > Metazoa > Chordata > Actinopteri > Siluriformes > Trichomycteridae > Trichomycterus > Trichomycterus rosablanca. The sequence continues at coordinate 9,101,595 of NC_086002.1, read as the reverse complement.
AATGCTTGTCACATGCAAGGCATTTCCCAGATCACCCATCTGTCTCCACGCAAACTTCTATCATTTTGCTATTGCTGTTTTGTAAGATGATTGTTTTTTTGCGTTGTCAAGTCTTACAAGGAACTTAGAATTTCTGTACTATTTGACCGTTAAGCGTTTGTGTAAATTATTTACTTTGAAAGTGTCTTGTAATGTTAGAAGCTAAATGTTTGTGGTGTATGTGACACAACAAGTTATTAAAATGACTAAATTGAGACTTTCTGTGTCAGCATTAATTACTTAATTTTTTTCATGGTTGTATTAAATGAACAGTTGAACATTGTTCCCCCCTTGGACTCCATTCATTAGTTGAACGAGACACCACTATGACCCTCTCAGACAAGTTGATGTTTGGGTGGTGGACCATTTTCAGCATGGAAATGACACTAACACAGTAATAACAATCAGCTATAACGTCCTGTTTCATAGGGATATAAAAATTAGTTGGCACAGGCTTAATTCCTGGACTTCTTGATCAGCCTAGAAGAAACATGTCTTTATTTACCTCACACACAAAGAAGTGAATGGTAGGAAAATTATTTTGTTAAGAATAAGCAATTCTGCAATTCTGTTCATGTTTTCCAGGAGTGCCAATATTTGTGGAAAGGACTATAATTAAAAGCCTTCCAGTATTGGCAGCTATAGCAGCAAAGCGACCAACTATATTTTAATACCCACATTTCATTAAATGTAATGACATATGAACGTGTCATTTGGGTATCTACACACTTTATACCACAAAGTGTACCTTTGGTCCTGTTGGTGGGTTCGAACCTTTCCTTCAGTCACTGTGAGAGGTTTGCTTGTCTGTGTGGGTTTACTTCAAGTTCTCTGGTTAGCTCTCACCTCCCAAAAACACACACGTGGTGGATCGACAAATTTAAATAAAAAAAACTGTTAGTGAGTTCATGTACAAAGACATGCATAAGGTGGATTGTCCGGTTCTCCCTAGGTGCGAATTAGTGAGTGAACTGGCGAGTGTGTAAAGCGCTCTAATAAACTGCCACCCTTTGGCAGACCCTGATCACGAGAAATTAATGAATGAACGCAGGGGCGGCTCGTTCCTTAGGGCGATCGGGCGACGCACCACCACAGGGCGAAAGGGAAAACATTTTTCTATCACAGCTGTGACTGTTCTGGACAGTCTGTCTTGCCTCGGAATATTGTAGTCCAAACAGCGTCGAGTTGTGTTCCGTACAGTACCACCCCTTTTGGGGCGACTTCAGTCAGACTGACCGGATTGCTCTCATAGACTCTCATGTTAAGGCTCTTTTTTTTTCGAACTGCAGGCGCTGCAATACAATCTGAATGGCTTCCGGGAGGGCTCGCACTTACGTGCTTGCGTCACACGTAACCTGGTGTCGCGATCTCGTCACCATGACTACCATCACCTCAGTTCGGAGCAACTCCATCGTGTCATTAAGGGAAATGCCATTCAGTCATCGTAGTAATCAGGATACATTAGCAACTTAAGAATTAGGGCCACCCAGACCAAATTTAAACATCAAGTATCTACAAGGGGGGGGGGGGGGGGATCATATAAGTTACAAGTAAATTACAGGTAAGTAATGTCATTTTTAAATTGTGAATTGTGATTGCACTTATTGTATCTCCCCAATTGTTTAATTGTATTTCTTTATTCATTGCACATCAGCCCCGATGCCGATCTTTATTCTGGATCTGCTGCACCTAAAATAAAATGCTATCTGATGAAGACTGAATGAAATTGTTAGTGTGAAGCTTTACTTCATTTTATGATTAATGGTAAAGCTGGTCTCTCTCCATGTTCAAATTTATTTGTGAGGGCAAACTGACAGATGACTGAAGATGTTAATTATTTAAGCTTTAATTTACCCATTGAACGGGTCACCTTGGCCATCATCGCAACAATTGCCCCCCCCTGAGAGATTTGGCAGGAGCCGCCACTGACGTCACATGGCCGAGTCACATGATTGTTGTTTAGACGCTCGAGGCTTCTGCTGCGCTCCAGAGCTACACGACGAGTTCTGCCGGCGAGCAGCTTCCATAAACAGCCGTTTACTTATGATTAAAATAGCTTTATTTTCCCATATTTTAATGTTTCGTGCACCAGACACGTTTTATATGACGGTTATTAACCTTGCATTGACAACATGGCCGTGGTGGACCAAAATAACGTTGTTCACGTCTCTTCTGGTAAGTCATTCAATTAGTTTCTTTTTCTTGTTAGCTTCTAGCTAATAACCAACGGTCAGTTCTGTTAAAAATAATTAATATAGCTGATATAGAATAATCCTTCTGTAACTGAATAAGAATTACACATTTCATACCACTTGTTTATTGTATTTAATGCAATGCATGCAAAATATAATTACTCCTAGGTGTCCTTAATATTAAGTAACGAAACCATTGGTAAATGTGTCATGTTTATAGTGACTTATCTTCTAATATTAAGAGTAATACAGGAAGCTTTACAGGACTGGGTTAGATGAAGAAATCTTGTAAAGACCAATCTCAACAGGGAGAGCCCAGCCTGACAAATGTTTGTAGTTTCTTTCCTGCACATCAGTCACAATTCGGATGATGACATAAAGCTTGCTTGACTGTTCGCAACATTACGCATGTTACAATGTCATACCTGTTTTTTGTTTGTTTGTTTTTAGTGGGTGCAGTTAACCTAGTGCTGTACACTGATCAGCGATAACATTAAAACCACCTGCTTGTTTCTACACTCACTGTCCATTTTATCAGCTCCATTTACCATATAGAAGCACTTTAGTTCTACAATTACTGACTGTAGTCCATCTGTTTGTGTGCATGCTTTGTTAGCCCCCTTTAATGCTGTTCTTCAATAGTTAGGACTCTCACAGGACCACCACAGAGTAGGTATTATTTAGGTGGTGGATCATTCTCAGCACTGCAGTGACACTGACATGGTGGTGGTGTGTTAGTGTGTGTTGTGCTGGTATGAGTGGATCAGACACAGCAGCGCTGATGGAGTTTTTAAACACCTCACTGTCACTGCTGGACTGAGAACAGTCCACCAATCAAAAATATCCAGCCAACAGCGCCCCGTGGGCAGCATCCTGTGACCACTGATGAAGGTCTAGAAGATGACCAACTCAAACAGCAGCAATAGATGAGCGATCGTCTCTCACTTTACATCTACAAGGTGGACAAACTAGGTAGGAGTGTCTAATAGAGTGGACAGTGAGTGGACACCGTATTTAAAAACTCCAGGAGCGCTGCTGTGTCTCATCCACTCGTACCAGCTCAACACACACTAACACACCACCACCATGTCAGTGTCACTGCAGTGCTGAGAATGATCCACCACCTAATTAATACCTGCTCTGTGGTGGTCCTGGGAGAGTCCTGACCATTGAACAACAGGGTGAAAGGGGGCTAAAAAGTACATAGAGAAATAGATGGACTACAGTCAGTAATTGTAGAACTACAAAGTGCTTCTATATGGTAAGTGGAGCTGATAAAATGGACAGTGAGTGTAGAAACAAGGAGGTGGTTTTAATGTTATGGCTGATCAGTGTATGTATAATGGTAAAATGAAAATGTTAAAAGAAAATGGTAAACAGTGTTCTAATTCATCAGACAGAAAGAAAACAATTGCAAATGACTGTAATCTTAAGACTGCCATGACATACATGTCCCATATGGATGTATGTTCATTTTTAAATTAAACTGTAAATCTACTTTTTGCATGTTTTTGAGAGGTGGAAGAAAACCTATGCTGATACGGAAAAAAAAAACATGACAAACATATCACACAGTAAATATAGGCGACATAACATAGGCTGGATGGTTTTGGAGACAAAGTTTACAATGCACCCATGTTTTCTTTTTTAGTGTTCGGTTGACAAGCATAGATCTAATGGATGCAGCTAAAGGCTGTTTGCCCTAGGTTAGGGTTAAAATGGACCCTACTTCAGGGGAGAACACCAAAATGCGCAATCCAGGACTACTGCAGGAATGGTGAAACACTAGCTAAACATGCAGTTATGAACAGATGAAAATTACTGACTCAGTCATGTTGGAGAACTAGCTAATTGTGCAGTTTAGTCATGTCTGCTGAGTCACAGTCAGACCACTGGACAAGAAAAAGGTTATAATTAACAATCGTTTGTAGGATAAGAAGCTTATCGTGACTTAGTGAGACATTAGGGTTGGAAAATGCTTGTCAGTTTCCTGCTGACACAGTTGTTATATATGATAGACAAAACTTAATAAACAAAAAAATTGTGTAAAGATTGTGGCCACTACATATTGTAATGAGGGCATATTTTACACCGACCTCTTCTATCAAAAGCTACATGTAAAGTACATTGTGGGTCAGACATAGCTGTTTTCTAAGTAGCATCAATTGTTATTTTTATTGACTTAAGGACTTTGTGCCTTTGACACATTTATTCCACAGAAATGTTTGAGTAAAGGTCAAGCAACATGATTGACCCAACTATTTGCCATTTTATTGGCCAGTTTTAAAGATACTAATCAAGTAAAGGCACTTAACATAAAAGAACAGTGCTTGGAGCTTGGTATTGTAGGTTTAAATTCTAAATGCTATTGTAAACCTTGTGTTTAAAAACCATAATTGTAGTGTTGTGTGTTCAATTTTGTGCCACACTACTTATTTTATTTAAAACTAGCTTTTGCACATAATGTCTATAGGAATGAGATGATTTTATTTTTATTTTAATAATTAATACAATTAGAAATTCAGCAGACCTAGGCAGAAAGATTTTGATACTACATTCCTTCAGTATTTCCTTTAGTGACTTTTTCTGCTTATACCTAGCTTCTTAGTTGACCTAGTTTCTTTGCTTTCATTTACAAACCCCATTTCCAGAAGAGTTAAGACGTTTTAAAAAATACAGTAAAAACAAAAATCTGTGATTTATCAGTTCTCTTGAATCTTTATCTGATTTCCAATGGTTATAACTTGTGCTCAGTAGTGTGTGGTTGCCATCATCTGATTTTCCTCTTTATGCTGTGCTATACATTTTCAACAGGAGACAGATCTGGACTGCAGGCAGGCCAGACAAGCACACACATTCTTTGTCCACGGGGCCACAATGTTGTAGCGCATGCACTATGAGACCTGGCATTGTATTGCTGAAATAATCATGAACTTCCTGGGAAAAGACGTTGCCTTGATGGCAACTAGTGTCTCTCTAAAAACCCAATATATGCCTTTGCATCAATGGTACCTTAACACATATGCAAGTCACCCATGCCATGGGTATCGATGCACCCCCATACCATGACAGATGTTGATTTTTTCACCTTTCACTGATAACAGTTTGGATGGTCCTATTCATCTTTGGCACAGAGAATTTGACATATGTGTTTTTTATGAAAACCAGCTGAACTGTGGACTCATCTGACCACAGGTTAGGATAACTGTGGGTGTAAGTGATAAATCTTGATAATCTGTGATAAAACATGACGTTAAATGATGCATCTCACTAACAGCTAAAGCACACGCAGCACTGTTTGCAGGCATAGCGTGCTGAGTCAGTGCAGCTTGCAAATCTAGACAGATGAGATTCTTTTCCACCTACATAACTCTATGATTGACTCTATCACTTAGCATCAAGAGTCGTGTTTTATCTCAAGTCAAAACACACCTGCATTGTCTCCGATTGTGTCTGTAAAATCACTGTCAAAATATTGAATTGCTAGCTGGATTTCTTTAACCTTCAAGAGCAATTAACAATATTTTACTTAGACATCAGTTGGCATTCTGTTAATAAAATTGCAAAAAATGTCTGTGATATTTCAAATGTGCACTTGTTTTTAATACTAGTCTTCATGTGGTGATACAAAACTGTTAAGCAATTTGGGGGAAGGTGATGAAATTTGACCTAAATTTGACCTCCGCCCAAATTTAAAATCACCATTAATTATAGATGAAGTATATGTATCATTTCCCACTGTACGGACATGCACTGAGAAGTCATTAAGCAAAAAAGACCATCTGAACTGTGTCCATTTATTAAAAATGTTTTACAGTTGATAGTGGGATATGAGCTCAGATAAAAGTACTGAGCATCTCTAGCCACTTAAGGCTCTTATGATCATTTGATCTTGTAACCTAATATTACAGATCTAATATATTATGTGCCCAATAATAATGTTGGCAGCTGGGCAGGGATATTTCACCACAAAAGCACTGCTATTGCAGTATGATATTATGTATTTGGGAAGTTAGATGTCAGCTTAAAATTCACAGCAATTGAATTGGGATTGGGTCTTTACCTACTATCACCAAAATGTTGATGATGTTTTTAAATAGCCTAAAAACGGGCTAACTTTTTGTGTTAATTGCCAGTGATAACCCATGACCAATATTTTACTGACAATTAAACACTTTGCACATGGTACAGTGGCAGCAGTGAGTGATCTTTGTTCTTCTTATTACTAACTAAAGTACCCAGTAATGTGGTGTGACCAAATAACCTAATGTGATGTCTGGAGTAATTACCAGGGTACATTTACTGGAAATGCTCTTGATTTGCATCATTCATGTGACATGTAGCCCTCACATGGTAACTTACTGGATTGCACCAGCTCACACACCATCTTTAAAAAAAAAAAAGTATGTTAATGTATAACATTATAAATCCCATCTACTGTACATTTGGTTAAAATATGTTTTAAACATTTTATTATATGTATAGTGTGTGTATGTACAGTATGTGTGTGTGTGTGTGTGTGTGTGAGAAATATGTCTTTTTGTAGATGTGTATTTTGTAGAGGTGGTCTTCCTGGATTCTTAACATTATTATTTTCTTTTTCTACTTTCTAAGAAAGAGAACGTCTTTTATCTCCGGTGACTCGCTATGGTTCTCATGCCTGCAGCAATGATCATGAAGACCCAACAGCTGGAACCCGGGTGACCCTAGAGCATGAAGAGGCAGAACTACGCAGGAAACTGAAATATTTTTTTATGAGTCCATGTGATAAGTTTCATGCCAAAGGAAGGAAGCCATTTAAACTGGTCCTGCAAATCCTAAAGATCATCATAGTCACAGTACAGGTATGGAATGTGGAAATATACATATACCAGATATACAGTGTAAAATGTTACAAATTAAATTTTTTCAAATGTAGAAAATTAATTTTAATTCTTGTAATGTCCCAGGTTGATGCAGCAGTCTGTTGAATGACTTGCATTTACTTGTGTCTGTGTAGCTCGATGATGTTATGCATAAAGGCAGAAATAGACAATGCAGTGAGGGCAACTGGATGTTTCTAAATTTGTCTGACATTGTAGGTAATGTGAGCAAGGCATTGTAAAGGATAACTTGGGTGGTGGACCCACTTTTCCCAGAATCCTTTGGCAGGACACCAATCCATCGAGGGGCCTCAGTTACACCCCTTCAGACATAGCCAATCGTGTGTGATAGTACTAGTTATCTTTATTAATATGGTATTACTGACTATAAACATTTGGTCATTTTATTTAATTAAATAATGCGTTTTCTCATAATAAAATTATTTCACTGACAGCAGCTTTGTGTTTTCACGACATTTATCTTTTCAAATGCCATTTATACTGCTAGTGACTTACTGCTTCCTCTTACCTTTCTTTTTAGCTTGTGCTGTTTGGTTTGAGTAACCAGATGGTTGTGACATTTAAGGAAGAAAATACAGCCACATTTAAGCATCTTTTTCTTAAAGGCTACCAGGATGACGCAGATGGCTCTTTGGCAGTGTACACACAGAGTGATGTCTATGATTGCATTCATTACGCAATAAATCAGGTAAAGGGTAGTGACAAGTCAATATTCATTATGGAATGGGTGAATTTGATAGCTGAATGGGTGATTCTTCTCTATTTTGAATAATAATTAGCTTAATACGGCAACTCTTTAGTTACAGTGAAACATTTGCATGTTTGCTATCAATACACTTACTGAGCTGGACTAAAAAAAATCTAAAAGTTAAAAAGAAAAAACATTTTCTTGTTTTATCTGCAAGTTAGCTAGCTTTGTTCTTTTCTAACGAGTTATACAAGAACATCTTGTGTATATTGTTTGCCCTATTGATAGTAAAATAGTACGCTTGTGCAACTGTAAATATAAATCTAACAGAATCCTTCAACAATTATGTCCTGTTAGTAACAAGTTCAATAGCCATCTCATTTAGAATTACAATATCACCATACACAGGCCACAAGAACTTAATAAAACCATGTGATTTTATGTCAGTAATGTAAATTGTTTGCTGGTCTTTAACATCTCCAGATCTTAAACAAGAGTTGAAAATGCTTTACACTGCCATATTTAAAACATCAAATAAGGAAACATGTTAAGATAAGTGATGTTTGATGGCTTTAGTGCAGTATCAGAGAGTTGTAAAGTCTTTACCAAGGTGCACTTTACTAACACACTTTATTAGTTTAAACATTTAACCTGCCTGTATATATAGTAAACAAGGTCTGTGTAACACAGTGAGTTGTCAGTCATATAAGGATCATGTGATGTGTACGTTGCATGTAAACTGCTTCTCAGAGTTCTGTAAATGTTTGTAATGACATTTCAAAGAACAGTAAAACTGCTTGCAGTCATGCTCTCTATTTTTAATACTTTTAAGTATGTATAACACATAATGACCCCAGCATGCAAACTAGAAAGCATGTGACCAATGGCTCCTGTGCCAAAATTGAAAAATGCACTGTAACTAGGAGTTTTTACTTGTTTTCATTGTTACTGAGTTAGACATAGACCAGCAAGGTTGCTCACACCATTAACAGTAATCAAATGATACTTTTTACTTTCAATTAGTAGTGTTTGCCCATATCAGTCAACATACAGGCAGAGCAGTTGTTATAATCTATAACATGTGGACTATGTATCGTTATTGAGCTTTTGGTGCTTAAACTGTGCAAACAAAAGACAAGCTTTTCTAAAGGCATCCATGCTTTTTTCATGTTATTTTAAAATGTATTAAAGTATTAGCTCTCAGTTTCTCTTTGTTCTTATATTTCACTATGTTCCATTAAAAAAACTAGGCTATGTGATTATGGTAAAAGGATGCCGCAATCCACTTTTCTGATTTTAATTTTCTTTAGAATTGTTAGTTACTTGAGAACTTTTCACTGACCATTCATAAAATGTTCACAGTTTTTTAATCAAATAAATAAATAAATACATAAATAAATACTGTGACTTTTGAGAAATTAATTTTACATTTTCATGCTCAGTTTTAAGCATTATTAGCACTATTTGACCATAGACTGCCTTTCAGTAATTTATTGGGATTTCTGTGTGCAGGCATATAATTTATTTTGGATGGATAAAGGTTAAGCAAAACTAAATATGGTGTCTGTACTGCTGTGCTGTCCACCCCAATTTATGTCATAAAATGTGCTCACAGGAGTGGTGTGTCTTACTGAAAACAAGTTTTTCTTACATTATACAGTTCTGAGAATGATACATTCATTTATTGTAAACTTTAAACTATATATTTTATATCTCACTGTTATCCTCAATACTTTTACTTTTTCTTAGTACCTGCATTTGCCATATAACACTGTTGGACGCTATGCATATGTGCATGGAGTGGGATTTAATAACTCTGCGCTGTCTCTGTGCCAGCAATATTATAAAAAAGGCCGGATAGATCCAGGCAATGACACCTTTAACATCGACCCACATGTTATTACAGGTATTTAAAGTCATATTCTCTCCATAATCTCATTTATTGTTTCATGCATTTATTTTTCTGTATATTTTCTACTATTTGATGCTTACATATTTAGCTTAACAGCCCACAGTTGTGTGTGTTGGGAATTTCAAGGATCTTTTTAGTCTGTCATTTGTTATAACATTATAACATTTGAATAACCATTTATACTGGGCACCATAAAGTTTAACTTCATTAACATTTGCATGTCATGTTTAGTTCTTCCTTTTTAGAAAACCACTGAACACCTGTTTTGGTTCAGATATGTCCTTGTTAATGTTCCTGTTTTGTCTGACATTATTACATAATAATTCATTAAAACAATTCCACTAAAAAGTACAAAAGCTGCACTGGGTATAAGTACCATCTCCTTCTTTCTAGAATGTATAGGTGTGACACCACTTGACATACCGCAAAGCTTCGAGAACAGTAACTACGAAAACTTTACTCTCAAGTTTCACAAGTAAGTTTGAGTTTGTTCACAAACACAAATGCCAGAAAACTGCTGCATATTTATGTTTCCCCTTATTCACTTAGTCTTGTTGCTCATTTTTCAATTGTCTTTTAAGGCTCATCAATGTGACAATAGAGTTTCAGCTAAAAGCCATCAATCTACAGACCATCATAAACAACGAGATTCCAGACTGTTACACTTTTAAGATTACAGTAAGTCACTCTTTCTGTCTAGCATCTAGTTAAGAATGTAATATATTTACTGCAATAAAAATAACTTGAAAAAAGTATTTTAAAGACAAATTAATGCTGTAGTGAAATTTCAGTGCTAGGAACAAATGTACTAGTAATATGTAAAATAAAACTAGTAAAATAAAAGTAAAACAATTGTATGTGACCCAGTGTATTGTGTACCATACTTACCCAATTTACTTGTGTAGCTTTCATGTTTTTAGAGATTTAATAATGTGTATTGTTTGAGGAGTTTGTAAAATCTTAAACTGTTCATAGGTTTGCATGTGAGTAATGTTGTTTTCTCACTGTTTGAGCAGATAGTGCTGGACAATAAGGCTCACAGCGGCAGGGTGAAGATCAGTTTGGATAATCGGGTTTCTATCAAGGAATGCAGAGATCCCAGTGTGTCTGGTCATGGTGAGATAATATATTGTTGTTTAATTTTTAACCCTTTATACCAAATGTGTTCATAATTACATATTTACTGCATGATAATCACTTTCATAATTTTCCTCTTTTTATCTTGTTAAATCACAACTTCCTCTGTTTTCTAAAGCATCACATAATAAACATATATGTGCATATGTCTGTTTGATTCCTCTTTTCTAACCCCCTTTTCTCAATCTTCTCTCCAGCTGAGAACTATGCTAGAGTAGGCTTTGACGTGACAGTGTCATTGGTGTGTGGCCTCTCTCTGCTCCTTTGTGGCCGCTCTATTCTCAGAGGAATCATGCTTCAGAAAGTAAGAACAATTATTATTCATTATTCACTCATGGCTTCCTGAATTGTGTAATGTAGGAAAGCATTTGAAAGCTTGAGTTTCTGAACTTAACTGACTGCATTTTAAGTGGAAGTGATGTAAATCCTCTCTCACATTGATTAACGCAGTGCTACATATCTCAAGTGTCTCTAGTCTAATGTACTGTATATGTAACTGGGCATGAGCACACTCCATGCCATGACTTAACTTACCCTCCAATTTCTCATCAGTGAATGTTAACAATCAATTTAAAAGAACAATCGAGAAAAAAAACCTCTTGGCCTGTGTGACTTTCTGTTTGTGTTTTGTACTACAGGAGTTTGTGCAGTACTTTAAAGACAAGCTAAAGCACAAAGTTTGTTGGGATGACAGAATGGAATTTATCAATGGTTGGTACATACTCCTCATTATCAGCGATCTGCTCACCATCGCCGGCTCCTTAATGAAAATTGGTATAGAGTCAAAGGTACTTTCTTTTTAAGCTAACAAGAGAAACAGAAACCTTTGTATTTTCATATGTATTTATATTAATATTTAGCTTATTGTATAATATAGTATGATAGCTTTACAATTATCCATTTTTTTAAACAGCATGTCTATAATGTATTATTACATTATTACCTTTAATATCTGTTTAGCTAGGTAATTCTACCTGGCATTTTGAGTGAATTTAAATGTAGGATTTTAAAGATCAATTGAATAAATGTGACTTGAGCAGATTATTGTGATTTACACTTGTATACATGTGAAAGGGTATAGAATTAAAACGTACAAAGTAAATTGTGATAAATAATTGGGATTTTAGCAACTAGCAATGCCCCTTTGTAAGAAGCTTGTTTTTTTCAATAGACTTTGAGGCTTCTGCTTTTCCCCATGTAATTTCCCTTTACCTTTACTGAATTTATTTTTTAGACTTTTGGGTTTTTGTTATTATAAAATTACATTTCCTTTTTTGTTTGATTAGTTTTGTGGGTAGCCATATAGGTTGTGAAATAAACTCTTTTTTTTTCACCCTCTTATAAGGATATCTCATCCTATGATGTTTGTGGAATCCTGCTGGGAACATCAACCCTGTTAGTATGGGTGGGAGTCATTCGTTACCTCAGCTTCTTCCAGAAGTACAATGTAAGTTTTGAAATGTACAAATGCAATGTCAGAATGCAATTTCCTACACTTGTTGTTGTAATTAGTAGGTTATCTTGTAATGACTTAAAACTGTTTAGTCCTAAAGTAGAGGAGAAAAGTTTTTATACAATTTGCAACTGATGTAAATCTTGGTTTGTGGTCTGTGGATACTGTCACTGTTTTGGCAGCCTTTCATTTCTCAAAGAACGTTTTTGTAGTTAATAAATTACATCTGACCATTTGAACAAATTTAGCATGAGATTTTGCTGCATGTATATTTTCTCATATCATATGTAAATTATAAAAAGCTATTTCATCCCGTAACATGGGCAGCAATGTTTGCAACAGTTCACAGCACACATCAAATTATCAAACTATACTACTGCATATGTCTCAAAACAACAAAAAATTAACACAATCATTTAAAAACATATAGGGTTGGTTTCACAGACTGGGATTAAGCCTAGTCCTAGACTACACAGCATTTTGAATAAAGATTCAAAATGAATAAATAAAGCAAAATGTAGTCCTGGACTAGCCTTAATTCTTGTCTGGGAAACCAACCCTTAATATATTAAAGAAAAAAGGTTATGCAACATATGCTAGAAGTAATTGCACCCCTAAGCCTAATGCCAGCTTAACTTTTTCATTTAAGTATTTAAGTATACAAATATAAAGGAAATCAGAAAGGCAAAAATTATTTTTCACAGCACTGTAAGCAGTGAATTTAAAAACAGTCTTGATTGCATTGATTCAGTCTTGAATGTTGTAGATGACAGATAAACAGAGATTTACCTGTCAGTTTAATGCACATGCATTTTTTACATTTTTAACAGACTGGAAACACGAGTTAGACTGACGACTGTTTTCATTTATCTAAGACAGTTTAAGGCCAGATTGATGTAACAGTTTTTGGGAAATGATTTCCAGATCCTGATTGTAACACTGCGGGCGGCGTTTCCTAACGTGATTCGTTTCTGCTGCTGTGTGGCAGTAATCTATCTGGGCTACTGCTTCTGTGGCTGGATCGTTTTGGGACCTTACCATGTTAAGGTATGATGCAACAGCTCTTGTAAATGTTAAGCTTAGACTTGAGGTTTACTGTCCCAGTAAAGCTATTATTTATTTGTATTAGATTCGTCCATTTACATTTTATTGTAATTTATTAAATGTATTAAATTATGAGGCCATGTTTTTCTAAGGGGTGTTAGGGGTCAGCATAAAAATACAAGCATGTGTTTGCACCTGCGTAAAAATCAAACTTCAGCATTAACATTTTTTAGGTTATTAGAAGAACTGTGCTACTTCAAACCCAAAATAAGTGCAGATGGTTATAAAATGTAATTTAAGGTTAACTAGACAATAGCAAAGATACAAAAAATGATTTGCTGTTTATACATACTGAGCTGCTTTTAATTGTTTTATTTTGATTTATTTCAAAATGTATTTGTTAGTTCCGCTCGCTGTCCATGGTGTCAGAGTGCCTGTTCTCTCTGATAAATGGAGACGACATGTTCGTTACCTTCAGTGGCATGCAGGAGAGCAGCACTTTAGTGTGGGTCTTCAGCCAGGTGTGTTTATATACTAATACACACACACACACACTAAAACACACTTGCACAACACACAGAGGTTTCTATAACTGTGTTAGATGTTTTTTTTATTTAGGGTTTGTTACGTACTGCTAATAAAGATCTATATTTAAAATATATTTTTATTGATTATATCATCTGGGTGGTAAAATGGGTGAGCCTAAAAATGTTTTAATGCACATTTTAAATGGTTTATTATTCATGT